>NW_020664413.1:783518-813152 GCF_002925995.2 Terrapene triunguis
CCCCTAGGCCTATGGCTGTGCTGATGGAGATGGCATGTGGGAGGTGTGGGTGTGTAAATCCCCTAGGTCTATGGCTGTGCTGATGGAGATGGCGTGTGGGAGGTGTGTGTAAATCACGTAGGCCCCTAGCGTGTGGGGGGTGTGGTTGCGTGTCCGTGTGTTGGCCTTGTACTTTACTCACACCCCTAAAGTCTGCGCCCCGGAGCCCCCTGGCCGCGGTGGAAAGGTGCAGCCGGGGGCCTTGATGCTCGCCGCAGCGCTGGGGGGGCGGAGGGGGCTCCGGCCCGCGGGGGGGCTGTGATGGGCGGGGGGAGCAGCAGGGCTCCTGGTCCCTTATTCCCTGCGTGCCGGTAACCCTGGGCTTTGCACACCCAGCGCCGCCGCGGGTGTGAGGCCGGCGGTTTGCACGTTGTTGCAGTGGGGTCGGGAGCTGGCTGGGACCACCCGGCCCTGTTCCTGCCCGAGCGAGCCGGCCTGCCAGGGACGCGGCGTTCAGGCCAAGTCGCTCTGGGCCTGGCGGGAGCTTTCCCCGGCTCCTGCCCTGCGGCCCTTCGGGCTCCTCCGCAGGGGTGCGGGGTGCAGGGCGGGGCGGGCCATAGCACGTGCAAACCGACCTGCCGCCCTACCCCGGTTACCCCCCGCGCGCCTCTGGGCGTCTCTGCAGCTGTCTGTGGGTGCTGTGGCCCCGCAGCGAAAGCCCAGAGCAACCGGCAGCGCCCCCGAGCCTGGCTCCGCGAACTCCTGGCTCCAGCCCCTGGTCTCCGGCCCTCTGGCGTCCCCAGTGCCGGCGGCAGGGGCGCTTATCGCCCCCCGACAATGGCTCCGTGCCGGGGGGTAGCCCCAGAGCCTGGTCGCTGGGGGTCCCTCACTTGGTGGGGAGGGCCGGGCGGATCCGCCCCCTGGGGATGGGTCGGAGAGGAGGGGCCCAGGGAACGCTAACCCCCCTCGGCTCCTGGCCCTGCCCGGTCGGGGTTTGCCAGCAGCCGGCTCCGCTTAGGGCTCGGTTCCGGTGTCGGCGGGGAAGGGGCCCCAGGAGACGCTGCAGGAGGGGCCGGGGCGGAATTCACCTGGCACCGGTAGGACCTGGGCAGCCGCTGCCGATACCTTGCGGCTCTGCCCAGTTCTCCTGGAGCCAGGCCGCCCCCAGGCTCGCCCGCTGAGGGGGCTCCGCGGGATCCCCCAGCCCGGAGGGGCCACGGAGGAGTCGGTGCAGCCTAGAGGGGCCTTAGCTCCCTGCGGGCTTTTCGGCCAGCGCAGAGCGCGCCCCATGGCTCCTGCCTGGGCAGCCCTGGCCCTTCTTCCGTGGGGTTCAGGGCAGGGAGGAAGGGGGGCTACAGAGGCAACTGACACACCCCCCCAGCGAGCGGGGCATCCTGGTTCCCGGAGACGCCGCTCGGCCTGGCCGGGACCCGCTCCAGCCAAGCCCTGCGGCACCCGGGGAACTGCAAACACGTGAGTCGAGCCAGGGGTCCCCGTGGGACCAGCCCCATTGCCCCGCAGCCACCCCGCAGCTTGCACCCCCGACCCCGCCCGAGTTCCTGCAGCGCCCAGCGCAGGCCTGGGGGGAGCCCGCAGCCGAGCCGCGCCCGCTTGCACCCGGGCTGACGTTACCCTGCCCCGTGGGGCCCTCTGCTCCTCGCTTTCCCGGCCCGGGTTTGCTGCCCGCTCAAAGCCAAGCCCCGCACCCCGGCCCGGGGAGCGGGGCGCTTAAGGATGAGCCGAGTTCCCCGGGAAACCTCTGACCAGCCCCTGAGAAACTTCTCTCCTGATCCGGGACCGGGGCCCTTGAGCGTTACCCCCACGTGCTAGTTCAATGGCTTCCAAGCGTGGGGCTCCGGCTCTACCCCAGAGCCCCGAGAAAGAGCGGGCCGGGGCCGGGGCTGGTGCTTCCGGCCATGGGAATTGGCCCGGGCAGTTTGCTGCATTTGGTGCAGATGCAGAGGGCGAAGGGCGTTGATGAGGGGCCTGGATCTCCTGCTGCCGTTTTGCCCCCGGGGGACTTTTGCCCCGTGCAAAGGGCACCCCAAAAACTGCTAGCAGGAAATAAAGAGCAACCGCGCTTTTCTGCAAATGCGATTTTCAAAACCTTTTGCACTGCAAATTCTCCTGCGCGTCCAAAGATGTTCTGGCTCAGGGAGGATTTATGCAACAGACACGGGGCCCTGTTTCCAAACAGATTCATTGAGCAAATGCATGTGTCCTACATGGGCAAGAGTGCATGTTGCGCCCCCTTCTGGCGGCTGCGCCACTGGAGGATAACAACTTACTACTGCTGCTGGCTACCAGAGTTGCTCCTTCAGCTCAAGTGGGAGAGGTCTGCTCTGCAGCACTGAAGGAGCAGACAACCCAGGCTGGGGAGGAGTCTCATCTGGCTGTTCAATCCCCATAGGTGGATATGCCCACACTGGGCATTGCTTGTGTGTGCGGCGCGTTCTGGGGGGTTGCACTTACCGCTGGCTCCCTCACTGAATGGTGCCTGTGCAAATTAGCCCTGGGGTGTGAGTGTGCAATGGTGAATTGAGCCAGCTCCTGCCCGGGCCCCTTTCGGAGCGCAGGGATGTGGTGGGCACTGTGTCGCCTGGGCCGCCAGGCCCGGGAAGGGAGCGATTCCCAGCAGAGGGGTGCACGGGAAAGGACACAGACTCCTGCCCTGTGGGTGACGTGCTGACTCCATGTGAGCACCAGTGATGCTGGGTGGGACTGTTCTTAATGGTTCCTCTGAATACTATGTGGGTGCCTCAGTTTCCCCTATGCATTTCTTAAGTCTCCAGTGTGCATAAATGGCCGACACTCTGTCTCCTAGCAACAAATGGCTGGGCCCTTTCCCCCTGCAAGGGGATAGCTAAAGGTGGACAAAGAGATCAGGTGACCTCCTGGCCCGGGAAAGAGACAAAGGCCAGAAAGGAGGGGCTGGAGGGGGTTTCAGTTTGGAGCTGGCTGGGGACGGGAAGTGAGGGCAGATGGGGGTGTCTGGCTCGCTGGGCCCCAGAATGGACCCGGCGGAGGGCTCCCATTCACTGTACCTACAAGCTCTGTTTTAGACCGTGTTCCTGTCATCTAATAAACCTCTGTTTTACTGGCTGGCTAAGAGTCAGTCTGACTGCGAAGTGGGGGGTGCAGGACCCTCTGGCTTCCCCAGGACCCCGCCTGGGCAGACTCACTGTGGGCAGAGGATGCTGAATGCTCCCAGGAGAGACCCAGAAGGTGAAGCCGTGTGAGCTTCTTGCCCTGAAGACGGTCTGCTCCGAGGGAGAGGAGGCTCCCCAAAGTCCTGACTGGCTTTGTGGGGAGCAGTTCCAGAGCATCACCGGGGACGTGACACCGGGTCACCCCAAAGGCTCCGTGCCCCTGCTCCCAAGCTGTTCCCTGCCACACGAGCCACTCAGAAAGCCATGGGCGTAAATTGCAGCAAGGACGGTTTAGGTTGGACATTAGGAAATACTTCCTAACTGTCAAGGTGGTTAAGCACTGGAATAAATTGCCTGGGGAGGTTGTGGAATCTCCGTCATTGGGGATTTTTAAGAGCAGGTTAGACACACACCTGTCAGGGATGGTCTAGATAATACTTAGTCCGGCTGTAAGTGGAGGGGACAGGACTAGATGACCTCCTGAGGTCCCTTCCAGTCCTGTGATTCTGTGATTACAACAGCGTAACTGAGAAACCACAAACCAGGGAGGGACACTGAACTCTCCGAGCGCCCGGGCGATAACCCACGGCTGACAACCAATGGCTGATCATTGATGGCGGACACCTGGCAATTAACATGTGCCAACAGTTAACTGAGAACTACTTTTCTTTCCTTTAACCCCGTCGCTCTCCCACCCCGACCAAATCAAGCCACCCGAGGCTGCGGCTCATGCTGGGTTGTTGTTTGTTGAGTGTCATCAGGTGGTTGGTGAAGTGGCTGGAGAGCAGGCAATGATTCCCGGCTGGGAGGGATCTCCCATGCTGCAGAACAGCCTCCTCCCCGAGGGGCAAGCCATTCGCATCTTAGATCCTCAGCAACGGAATACTGCAGGGACGGGTGCACCAGCCACATGCCAGCTTGGTCATTCATAGACGCCAAGGCCAGAAGGGACCAGTGGGATCCTCTAGTCTGACCTCCTGCCAGAGGCGCTCCCGCGAGATGCCTGAACCCAGCCCATATCTTGTGGTTGAGCTAGAGCAGATCTTTCAGAGGGGCGTCCAGTCGTGACTGAAAGACTCCAAAGGATGGGTTGCAAGGAAGGCAATGGGTGGGCACGCCATCGCTTGGGACGTGTGCGACTGGACAAGGCCAAGCATAGCGTGGAGAGTCTAGTTGGGTGCTGTGGGAGCCACAGGGTGGTGAGAAGAAGCTCCCACATGAACGGGGGCCCCTTCCCAACTCCCATGGCCCCCCAGGGAGGAGCATTTCAGATTCTCAGCCTGCTCCGTCCCCTCTGGGGTGGCCAATGGCTCCCGCGCCCCACAGACCCTTGCTCCCATGGCTCCGAGGGGAAGAGCTGTCTGACTCATCCCCACTGGGTGGGGCTGGGGTGGCCTGGCCTTTGACTGCAACATTAGTCACCGGTCATCTCACTGCGTCACAGCCCCCCGCTGACTCAGGCAAATTCATCACCTCCTATGACTCGGCCCACGTTTGCTCCCCGTCCCTTCCTGATCGGCCGGAGCCGGGGGCAACCCGCTCCCTTCACCCTCAGCCCGGCTCCCCCCAGGACATCGCCAGCCCGTGCTCATGGCATCCTGAGGCTGCGGCGCTTTCAGAGCCCCCCAAAGGCACCTTTAACCACGAGCACAGACCGCAGCGCTCACCCCCCCCCCAGCCCCGCAACTCCTGCCATAGGCAATGGCAGATACAGCCCATAATGACACAGGGTCTCCCCGGAAAGTCCTGATGGGCTGGGATGATCACACCATGCAACATTTCATTGGTAATTTCAAGGGAAACTGGCCAGTTTGAGTTGAGGTGTTACTATCAGAGACAGGTGAGCACAGGACTCCTGGGTTCTTTTCCATGCTCTGCTGCTGACTCTTCCTGCTGCCACGGCCAGTCTCCTCCTGGCAGCCACAAACAACAGGAAGAGGGGGGAACTGAACCCAGGATCTAGGAGTAACTCCTCTAGCTGGCAGCAGTAGTAGACTCTTGTTCTCATAAGGTGACCAACCATTAAAGGGGGACAAAGATCTATGCTCCCCAATGTAGGTGACATGAACATCCAGAAGGGAGAGGAATTATTTAGGGTGGGACGCGCTGGGTTAATCAGGACAGCAGAATTGTATCTGGGAAACTTCCAGGCAGGAAGATGTGTTGGACCAGGGAATCATACCCAGGGGGAGGCTGGGGGCCCATTGTTCTCTGACAGCGGGATGGATCCAGCTGGGAACTCATCCCTCAGGGAAAGGCCGGGAGCCACGTCACTCAGGACATTTAAAACTAGACTGCACAGAGCCCTAGATGATGCGCGGTGGAGCGTAACCCTGCCCTGGTCCCTGGGGATGGACTGCAGGACCTAACAGGTCAGTGTCATCTCCAGCTTCTGTGCTGCCGATCCCCTGTTGACTCACCCACGCCGGACTTGTCAGCAGCCTGGATTCTCCTTGAAGGCTGCTCGCCCAGCATGGTTTGAGAGCTCTGGTGGCCACATCAGCGAGCTTCTCCTCCGATTCTCCCGCCCCGCCGCTCTCCATCGCACCCACATCCCTCGGGAGGTTTCTCACCACTTCCCAGCGGCTCTCCCTCCTTGGCTTTCCTGGGTGGGGGACTGGCTGGCTGCTAATGATGGCCAGCACGTCAAACGCTTTGGCTGGGTTTGGGCAAGCGCCTGGAGCCACTGCTGCTCCTGGGGGCCCTGCACCAAACTCAACCGATGCTTTGAAGCTGGCAGGGCCAGGGCTCAGGGCTCAGAGCAGAATAGCATCCTACAGGAGAAGCATCGCTCCAGAGAAGCTTGGGCCTACAGAGAGAGCAGGGAGGAGCGGACGCCTCCCCAAACCTCCTGGAGGACTCTGGTGGGTTCTCATTCCCTGGCACTGGCTCATCCCCTCCTCACCCACTGGGACCGTCTCCTGGCAGGACCAGCGCTGGCCCAGAGTTTCAGAAGTGGCTATAAAAGCCAAGGCACGCGTCCCAGCCCCCTCTTCCGCAGGGTCATTACAGATATTAGCCAGCAACTGGACCAGCCTTCCTCGGGAGTGATACCAGACACCGGGGCTAACAGCTGGGGGGAGACGCTCTCTGCTAGAAGCCCCCGTGCTCCGGGACCCATGGCTGTGTCACAGGCTGTGGGGCGGCCCGAGCTGGCTGGGGATCATGGAGCTGGCCAGGAGAGAAGTTCCCTGCCTTGGCCTTTTTGAGCCCCCTTCCTCATCCTGCTCCCTCATCAGTAGGACACACCGTGAGATGCCTCGGTCCCCCTGGCCACCCAGTGACACAACCCTACGTCTCTTTGACAGGGCTCCCGGCCTAGTGGCTGGGTGGAGCATGGACGGGATGTATCTTGATGTCAGTAGGGCTTTTGGCACAGTCCCACGTGACAGTTTCATAAACGAGCTGGGGAAATGTGGTCTAGATCGGGGTTTTCAACCTTCCCCCCCCCCCGCCGCAATATGCAATAAAAACTCCACGGCCCACCAGTGCCACAACAAAAGCGCACAAAGAGCCAGGGCCGGCGTTGGGGGGTAGCAAGCAGGGCAGTTGCCTGGGGCCCCACGCCACAGGGGTCCCCACAGAGCTACATGGCTCAGGCTTCAGCCCCAGGTGGCGGGGCTCAGGGCCCCGGGCTTCAGCCCCAGGCAGTGGGGCTTTGGCTTTCTGCCCTGGGCCCCAGCAAGTCTAATTCTGGCCCTGCTTGGCGGCCCCCCTGAAACCTGCTCACGGCCCCCTAGGGGGCCCTGGACCCCTGGTTGAGAACCACCAGGATCTAGATAAAATCACTAGATGGTGGGTGCACAACTGGCTGAAAGACCGTACTCAGGTAATATGTAGCAGGGTGGTCAGCCCGCTCTGGCCCTGAAGGGGTTAAAGCAGCCCAGGAGAGGGCTGCAGTGGGGAAAGCTAGGCTGATGGGGAAAACAGCCACAGCTGTGGCCAGTTTAATCAGGGCCCAGCTGGCCCTTATAAGAGGGCAATGAGCCAGAAGCTAGGACAGACACACTCTCTCTCTAGCTTCTGAGAGGGAAGGACCTGGCTGCCTGGGAGCTGAGCAGGGTACCTGGGGTGGCGCCGTGCTGGGGAAGGGCAGAGGGAGCTGGGGAGCTCCAGCCTAGCAAAGCCCCAGGCTGCAGGCCGAGTTAAAGGCCTACAAAAGGTCCTGGGGCTGCAGGGGGGCAGCCCAGAGATCGGCAGATGCAGCAGGTCCTAAGCCCCTTGCCGATGATGAGGGGTTTACAGACTGCAGTCGGCCCCAGGGAGCGAGGTCTAGATGGTGACTGGCAGTAGCCACTGAGGCAGGGTGGGGATAGAGGGTTGGGGGACCCCTGGGAGGGGAGACCCAGACAGAGGGGGTACTGCTGGGGGCAGAACCCTGACGTAGAGGGGCACTGGGGTCTGGGAGGGACACGGGGGCCAGCGGCAGGCGAGACACCAGCCTGCAGAGGGCACTCCGAGCTGGGAGAGCTAATTCCCAGGATGACCAGCAGGAGGCGCCGCGCCGGTGAGTCGTTGCCCCGACACATAGTAGTTATCCAGGGTTCATTGTCAAACTGGGAGTGTGCATCTAGTGAGGTCCTGCAGGGGTCAGTCCTGGGTCAGGCACTAGTCAATATTTTCAGTCATGACATGGATAATGGAGTGGAGAGGATGCTTATGAAATGTGCAGATGACCCCAAAGTGGGAGAGGTCACAAGCACTTTGGAGGCAGGATTAGAATCCAAAACCACCTTGACTAATTGGAGAACTGGCCTGAAATCAACAAGGTGAAATTCAAGGTAAGGGCGAAGTACTACCAACGGGAATAGCTGGCTGGTGGCGGCACTGCTGAAAGGGATCTGGGGGGGGGTCTAGTGGGCCCCATCAAAGACCTGCTTTCTCTGTGGGGATGGTGATGGGTAAGGCTGGATGCGTCCCCCATGTGAGCGAGCTCTGGGAAAGGGGGCACGGCTTGTCGCGGAGTGTGGGGGACTCAGGGCCCTGTACCCCCGGCTTCCTGCGATTCACCGTGACTCTCAGCCAGCCAGTAAAGCGGAAGGTTTATTGGATAACAGGAACACAGTCTACAGCAGAGCTCGTACATAGAACCAGGACCCCTCAATCAAGTCCTCTTGGGGAGCGCAGGGAGCTTAGACCCCAGCTTGGGGTTCCCTGCATTGCACCTCCCAGCCCAAAACTGAAGAACTCCCCAAACCCTCCAGCAGCTCTCTCCCCTCTCCCCTCTGCTCCTCCTCTCCTTTGTTCAGTCTCCCGGGCAGAAGGTGTCACTTCTCCCAACCCCTCTCCTGGCTCAGGTTACAGCTCAGGTAGCTCAATGTAACTCCCAGGCTACATTCCCAGGTCAAATCCACCCTGCTCCCTGCTCCATCACAACGGCTTTCTTGGCAGCAGCTCCACTGTCACGGCACTCCCTGGACATGTATCACCACCTGCTGCCGGCGTAATGCAGAGCTAATGGGAGTGGGGCATTGTTATCCTCATTAAACAGATGGGGGAATTAGGCACCAGGAGGGGAAGGGACTTGACTAAGGTCACACAGGGAATCAGTAGCAGAGGCAAAAATAGAACCCCAGTACCCTGACTCCCCAACCCCCCCGCTCTAAACACTAGACCCCACTCCCTTCCCAAAGCTGGTGTTGACCTGAATTTATGGGCTCGTTTATTTTGGCTCGCCACTGATCTGATCAGAAGATATTTTAGGTTCTTGTCCCAATTCAGGCTACAGGGATAGAGAACACAGAGTTTAGTATCGTGGGAGGACTCTCAGGGTGTGTCGCAAGGACACTTCTACTGAGAAGAATACCAACTTGTTAAGATCTTTATTAAAATAAATGAAAGAAGCATAAACGCTACAAAACACAGAGTCACAACAAAGTGATACAATTCTATGACCCCTGGTGGTAACATCTCTATTCTAAAAGACTACTTAAGATAACACACGCACACCCTTCCCTGGAGACCTGGTAGTGAGAGACCGAGGACCAGCCTCATCTCTGGCATGTCTGAGGAACTGATGGTCCAGGCTTCCCAAGTTGGTAGGGATTAGGTTCGAGCGTTGAGAAGCTAGGCTGTATGGAAAAGCTGAGCTGGTAGCTTGATAGAAGATAGGAAAATGCAACCATCTTGCACTGGGTAAAAGAACTGCTAGAACCTCCCCTGGGATAGTGCTTGGGGTGTGCTATAGACCGCCGGGATCTAGCCTGGATATGGACAGAGAACTCTTTAATGTTTTTAGGGAAGTAAATACTAATAGGAACTGTGTAATCATGGGAGACTTTAACTTCCCGGATATAGATTGGGGAACAAATGCTAGTAACAATAATAGGGCTCAGATTTTCCTAGACGTGATAGCTGATGAATTCCTTCATCAAGTAGTTGCTGAACCGACGAGGGGGGATGCCATTTTAGATTTGGTTTTGGTGAGTAGTGAGGACCTCGTTGAGGAAATGGTTGTAGGGGACAACCTTGGCTCGAGTGATCATGAGCTAATTCGGTATAAACTAAATGGAAGGATTAACAAAATTAAATCGGAGACTAAGGTTTACGATTTCAAAAGGGCTAACTTTAATAAATTAAGGCGACTAGTTAGGGAAGTAGATTGGACTAACATATTTATGGATCTAAAGGCAGAAGGCGCCTGGGATTATTTCAAGTTGAAGTTGCAGGAGCTGTCGGAGACCTGTATCCCGAGAAAGGGAAAATGGTTTGTAGGCAAGAGATTTAGACCGAGCTGGATGAGCGAGCCTCTCAGACGGGTGATTAAGAAAAAACAGAAAGTGTACAAGGAGTGGAAGATGGGAGGGATCAGCAAAGAAACCTACCTTATTGAGGTCAGAGCATGTAGAGATGGAGTGAGAAAGGCCAAAAGCCGTGTAGAGTTGGACCTTGCGAGGGGAATTAAAACCAATAGTAAGAGGTTTTATAGCCATATAAATAGGAAGAAAACAAAGAAAGAAGAAGTGGGACCACTTAAGACTGTAGATGGAGTGGAGATTAAGGATAATCTAGGCATGGCACAATATCTAAATGAATATTTTGCATCGGTCTTTAATGAGGCTAAGGAAGGACTCAGGAATAGTGGCAGCGTGACGGATGGGAATAAAGGAGGGGGGTTGACATTACCATATCCGAGGTAGAAGCCAAACTCAAACAGCTTAATGGGACTAAATCGGGCAGACCGGATGATCTTCATCCGAGAATATTAAAGGAACTGGCGTGAGAAATTGCAAGCCCGTTAGCGATAATTTTTAATGAATCTGTAAACTCGGGGGTGGTACCGTTGGACTGGAGAATAGCTAATGTGGTTCCTATTTTCAAGAAGGGGAAAAAAAGTGACCCGGGTAACTACAGGCCTGTTAGTTTAACTTCTGTAGTATGCAAGGTCTTGGAAAAAATCTTGAAGGAGAAAGTAGTTAAGGACCTTGAGGTCAATGGCAATTGGGACAAATTACAACATGGTTTTACGAAAGGTAGATCGTGCCAAACCAACCTGATCTCCTTCTTTGAGAAAGTAACAGATTTATTAGATAAAGGAAATGCGGTGGATCTAATTTACCTCGATTTCAGTAAAGCATGAGGAGTTATTGGTTAAATTGGAAAAGATGGGGATCGATATGAAAATCCAGAGGTGGATAAAGAACTGGTTAAAGGGGAGACTTCAGCGGGTTGTACTGAAAGGTGAACAGTCAGGTTGGAGGGAGGTTACCAGTGGAGTTCCTCAGGGTTCGGTTTTGGGTCCGATTTTATTTAATCTATTTATTACTGACCTCGGAACCGAATGTAGGAGCGGGCTGATAAAGTTTGCGGATGATACAAAGTTGGGAGGTATTGCCAATTCGGAGAAGGATCGGGATATCCTGCAGGGAGATTTGGATGACCTTGTAAACTGGAGTAATAGTAATAGGATGAAATTTAATAGTTAGAAGTGTAAGGTGATGCATTTAGGAATGACTAACAAGAATTTTAGTTATAAGCTGGGGACACATCAGTTGGAAGTAACGGAAGAGGAGAAGGACCTCGGAGTCCTGGTTGATCGCAGGATGACTATGAGTCGGAAATGTGACGTGGCCGTGAAAAAAGCTAATGCGGTCCTGGGATGCATTAGGCGAGGTATTTCTAGTAGAGATAAGGAGGTGCTGGTTCCGTTATACAAGGCGCTGGTGAGACCTCACTTGGAGTACTGTGTGCAGTTCTGGTCTCCCATGCTTAAAAAGGATGAACTCAAACTGGAATGGGTACAGAGAAGGGCCACTAGGATGATCTGAGGAATGGAAAACCTGTCGTATGAAAGGAGACTCAAGGAGCTCGGTTTGTTTACCCTAACCAAAAGAAGGCTGAGGGGGGATATGATTGCTCTCTTTAAATATATCAGAGGGATAAATACCAGGGAGGGAGAGGAATTATTTCAGCTCAGTACTAATGTTGACACACGAACAAATGGATATAAACTGGCTGTCGGGAAGTTTAGGCTTGAAATTAGACGAAGGTTTCTAACCATCAGAGGGGTGAAGTTCTGGAACAGCCTTCCAAGGGAAACAGTGGGGGCGAAAGACCTCTCTGGCTTTAAGATTAAGCTTGATAAGTTTATGGAGGGGATGGTTTGATGGGATAACGTGATTTTAGTCAATAGGTCAATAACGTGCCATCGCTGGTAATTAGTAACAATGGTCAATGATTGTTGGTAACAATGGTCAATGACTTTTTTCCAGAGGGTCTGGCTGGAGAATTTTGCTCGCATGCTCGGGGTTCAGCTGATTGCCATATTTGGGGTCGGGAAGGAATTTTCCTCCAGGGCAGATTGGCAGAGGCCCTGGAGGTTTTTCGCCTTCCTCTGCAGCATGGGGCAGGGGTCACTTGCTGGAGGATTCTCTGCAACTTGAAGTCTTTAAATCATGATTTGGGGACTTCAACAGCTGAGTCAAGGGAGAGAATTATTCCAAGAGTGGGTGGGTCAGCTTTTGTGGCCTGCATCATGCGGGAGGTCAGACTAGATGATCATAATGGTCCCTTCTGACCTTAAAGTCTATGAGTCTGTTTTTTTGCCCTCTTATAGGGTCCTGGTACTGCCCACTGCTATAATCTAGGACCAACCTACCATGCCTGTGACAAAGTGGGGGGGTTTCTTATGGTTTTTTTCCCAATGGTTTGCATGCGGAGGGGGTGGGACTCAGTTTCCCTGGGTGTTACTGGTTTAACGAGGTGATGGATGAGGGAGTTTGTTGTTACAGAGGACCTGTGACCCCCAGCCAATGGCCTGGAGAATGGATACCCCAGCAACTGGTGACCTGGTTACCGGGAGAACCAGCTTGGGAGTCACAGACAGTTCTGGCCAGTGGGAGGACAATGGGCTGGGGAGAGAGGACCCCAGTTACCTAACCAGCCAGTTCCAGCCAGAGGGGGATAGAGGATGGCTGAGAGGAGAGGTGGCCCAGGCCACCCTGTTTACCTAGAGAGAAGACAGTGGACAGAGGTGGGACTTTAAACCCTCCTGTTTTACGCTGGCTGAGAGTCACTCCGGTCTAGAGAACAGGGTTGCATTATTCCCTCGGGGGGGTGGAGGCCCCGGGGGTCCAGAGTGAGTGGATTCCCTGAGGAGGCCCATGCCAGAGACAGGTGTGCTAAGGCTCCGAGAGGTGCGGCTTCAGGAGGCGGAGGGCCTGACCCCGGGAGAGAGTGAACACCCAAGAAGGGCTGTCTCACTGAAGGGGGTTCCCCCCAGGGACTGTACAGGCCAAGAGTGGGCACAACCTGTGAGTCTGTGACAATGCTCAATTCTTATTTCCTCACCCACATAAATCTTTGGGTGCACTTACTCTATAGGTTAACATATTATGGCATATACTCATACGTACTAGTACTGATTATCTCATTCCCAAAACCGTTACCCTTGGCCTAACCCATGACTTCCATGTTCTGCGGTGTGCCCTGCAGTTACCGGTCTGCTCCAGGCTCAAGGGAAACAGATTCAGTTCTTTGTTCGGTTCCCCATTCAGTTCCGCAAAGTGAAGGGGGTCGATCAGGAGGCCCTTTATCTATGCCAAAGGTTACAAACACTCATACTAACTTGCTCTAGCTAATCATACAGGATACAGCCTGTGGGTTACTTGCATTACAGCCAACTATTATGAATAACCATGAATAACTCTTACGAATACCATAAACTGGAATTCCACATCAACAAAACCCCAGAAAATACTATGATTCATTAATATGATATGATAACAAAATAATATGAATCAAACCAAAAGAAAACATATTATGCAATATAGCAAGCTAGCAAACTGACCTTATGGGCTACAAATCCCCCCCCCCCCTTTGATGGGGTGATTGCATAGAAGAGGGGGTGGATAGTGGATGTGTGGAAACAGGTTCCATATGACTTTCCACCTCGCAGGGTGGAGGCAGGATCTCCTAATGATCTACCTCCTGATATAGCTCTACCATAGGCATCATGGATACATATTCACCATTGATATCTATCGGCTGTATGGGCAAGTGCTCTTTTCCCTTTAACTCATGTGACGGTGCTGCCCGTGGGAGCCAGCTGAGGTCACTCAATCAGGGTGAACTGCAAACAGAACTGGGCAGACAAACCCCAAACGCTGGTGGATATTTCAATACTTAGATTTACCAACCAGCCCAAAACAGCTCCTGTAGAACCTCACTGGTTACTCAGACGTCCAAACAACGCAGTTCCCTTAAAGTGCCCAGCCTCAGGCCTCCGTCCAGACACGCCTGTCAGATATGATGATGATTCCTGAGAATCTGATCTCATCCTATAAAAGAAAAGGTTCTTCCAACCCCAAAGGATCAGCCACACACCCAGGTCCAATTATAACTTAGATCTTACCCAAAATACACGTTATAGCCAATTCTTATTAACGAAGCTAAAATTTATTAAAAAGAAAAGAGAGAGAGAGTTGGTTAAAAGATCAATATACAGACAGACTTGAATTCAGTTCTTGAGGTTCAGATACATAGCAGAGGTGAGCTTGTAGTTGCCAAAAGTCCTTTTAGAAATAGTCCAGAGGTTATAGTCCAATGTCCATATTCAGGGTGACTCCAGTCAGTGACTGGGGATCTCAATCCTTGTGGCTTAAGGTTTCCCCCTCTTGAAACCCAAAGCAGATCTGAGATGCAGCAGGATCACGTCCCAGGGTTCTTATACATTTCCAGCAGCCTTTCGGCCTGAGAAAACAATAGGCTTAACTCTCCTTCTCCCAAACATCCTGGCAATTAGCACAGGGTAATTTATCCATTAAACAGTTCAGATCCAGGTTACCACAACCTTCAAAGAGACATAGGGACAATAATACTATTTCCCTCAAGTATCATCATAAATGTTAATATTCCTTTTTTGATCTTTGAATTTAAAACTATAGCAATAGACAAGACTTGTTTGCTTACATCACAAGCCCTGAGCAAACATCTCCCCTTCTACCTCTAACAATGCAGACTTGCATTTCAAAGCTTCATTCATTTACAGATCTTCCTAACCAGTTCTTAAGGTTCACCCATGGGTCAGGTCAGTCTGAGAATTAATTAACTCTTTCTGGCCCTGTCACCTTCCAACGAAATATTATATTATACTCATAACGTCACAACTCGTTGATCTTACACTGCATGTATCCTAAAGTGATGAAAATAATCCCTGCTGCAAAGCCTTGGACAATAATCCATCCCTTTAACCCAATTTCTTCCCAGGGAGCATTTATTGCCTCATCTCCCCCAATTGGACAATAGCTTGTTTAGCCTTATCCATGTCATTCGTAATTTGAATGAGGTGGGTTTCCTTTCAAGTTAACAATTGTTTTAATTGTAGTCCCAGAGGGGGACTATAAACCGAAAACGCTGGAGTGTTTTGGAGAGTCAAGTCCCGATAAAAGGGATCGGATAAAATCAGGTAGTGTTTTCAAAGGCAGGAATAGGGGAAATCACTTGGTTTCCAATTGTAGGAAACTGCTTTGGAGTAAAACAGAAATTCAGATCGGTGACCTGACACTCCAAGGAACCATATAGGAAGCGTTCCTGGTTAGTCCCTATTTCTCCAATCCCCGTACGGGATTCCGTGTTTGAGGAATTGGTTGGCAAGGAGATATACGTTTTACATCCTCCTCCCTTTGAATCGTCATCCAAGGGCTTCGTCCTTTCCCAGCCACTGGATGGCAGTGATATCACCCCTGCCGACTGGTATTTAAAGGTGACCTCTTCCCCTCTAATTCCCTTAACAGATTGGATTGGATGGTGGATGAACTCAAGATTAGGACCTAAATTCACAATTTCTAAGAGATCGTCTGTGTTTGAAGGTCGAACAATGAACCTAATATGTTTGCACCAGATACAATTATCAGGGAATTGACGGGAGGCTGTACAGACCCCTGCTCTATACCTGCCAGTCGTATGTGGGGGTACATCATGTATTCTCAATGTTGTTTCAAGAGTCTAGGCAGATTGTTTGGTCTGCTGTTGTAATGTTACCAATTTTCCCTGTCGCGGTGTATATTGCCAACTCATAATGACCTCAGACCCCTCTGACCTTGGATCAAGTGAAGGGGAAGGTTCGGCTTTTGCCTCTCCTTTGCACCCCCAAACAATATTCACCATCACAGTAACTCTTACAGTATTTGCAAGAAACGGAAATGAGTCCACAGAGCCATTTGCCAATGAATCGGCATATAGTTCCAAAGTAAGTTCATTGCCTAGACTGGTGGGGATGGTTCGCTCCGCTCCTTTGGGAGGTGCGTTGCGTTTGAAATGTTCAGAAACCTGCGTGTTTAAGCGCAGCCGAGCATCATGGTCCTGTGCAGCTTGGTGTATCCTCTGCAAAATTCAAGGCCCAAATTCTTGATTTTTGGCTCAGTCCTACCCTCAGGGCAAAAACGAGGGACTAGATCAGCAATCTCAATGGCCATTTCATGGTTGTGATTTGCCGGACTCCACCGGTGGCGATTCCCCGGAGGGCGGGTCACCTAGTGCCTGGGAAGCAAGCGGCTCCTGGGACCTGGGTGATCGCTACAGCTTTAACTGACTAGCGGGGTAGATTTTCTCTCCCTTACGCTTGCCTCCTGTTTCTCTAAGCTTGTACACTGCCAAAGTGAGTTTATCGAGGATTCGGAAGGGTCTGATCCATCGATTACATAACCCAGGCTCCGGCGCTTTGTAAGATAACAACATCACTTGATCGCCAACCTCCCAATTATTCTCTTTTTGGGTTTTAGAATCATAGAATCATAGAATATCAGGGTTGGAAGGGACCTCAAGAGGTCATCTAGTCCAACCCCCTGCTCAAAGCAGGACCAATCCCCAACTAAACCATCCCAGCCAGGGCTTTGTCAAGCCAGGCCTTAAAAACCTCCAAGGAAGGAGACTCCACCACCTCCCTAGGTAACGTTTTGTCAAAGTAGGCCTTAGCCTTACGCCGGGATTCCCCCAATTTAGCAGCTACCTGCAGATGGACCTGATTTAAATGTTCTTGCAGATTTTGCAGGTAGGTCTCCATTTTGATTCCCTCCAATTGCATGCCACTGGTGTGCCAGGTCAAGTGTTTCTGCCTGTCATAACCTCAAAGGGTGTTTTATCAGTGGACGCAGCAGGAGTTGCCCTTAATGTCAGAAAGATCAGAGGCATGAGGGAATCCCAATTGCATCCATCAGCATCAGCCAGTTTCCTCAACATCACCTTTATGGTCCAATTGGATCATTCCACCATCCCAGATGATTGTGGTCTATATGGGATCTGTAGTCTCTCCCATCAATTTAAGACAGTCTTTGAAGAATTGTCCTGTAAAATGTGATCCCTGGTCTGATTCCACTTTCACAGGGATCCCCCAATGAGAGAAGACTTGTTCTACCAGGACCTTGGCTGTGGCTTTTGCAGTATTGGCTTTCCAGGGAAAGGCCTCCACGCATTTTGAGAAAGGATCGACAGCCACCAAGAGGTATTGGTTGCCTCTTTGGGTCCTTGGTAGAGGGCCTATGAAATCAATCTGCAAAGCCATCCATGGTCCTTCATACACTTGAGATTAAATAAATAATATATGGAGATATACCTATCTCATAGAGCTGGAAGGGACCCTGAAAGGTCATTGACTCCAGCCCCCTGCCTTCACTAGCAGGACCAAGTACTGATTTTGCCCGAGATCCCTAAGTGGCCCCCTCAAGGATTGAACTCACAACCCTGGGTTTAAAAGGCCAGTGCTCAAACCACTGATCTATCCCCCCCATGCATTCATTTTGGATGGAGTTAGTGTTACCCACACAAAATTCTCTATCACTCATACACTCTAGGGGCACCCACCTGTTACCCTGTTCCTAGGGCTCAGACGTAACCCGTTGTCATGGACTCACAGATCGTGTCCACTCTTGGCCACGTGCAGTCCGTGGGGGGTGCCCCTTTCAGTGAGACAGCCCTTCTCGGGGGTCTACTCTCTCCCAGGGTTAGGCCCCTCCACCTCCTGGAGCCGCACCTCCCTGAGCCATAGCACGTCTGTCTCTCGCCGTGGGCCCCCTCAGGGAGTCTCCTTGCTCTGGGCCCCCGCGGCCTCCACCCCCCGAAGGGATTGATGCAACCCTGTTCTCTAGACCGGAGCGACTCTCAGCCAGCGTAAAACAGGAGGTTTATTGAGCGTTGAACCCAGCACAGGAAACTCTCCGGGCCTCAGGCCTGGCCTCCCTCAGCCCAGCACATCCCAGTCTCCCCTGCATCCAGGTGGGCTCTGCCTGCTCCCCCTCTCCCACCCAGAGCCCCCCTGCTTCCCAGCTGGGCATCTGATACCCCCCAGCCCCAAGCCCCGCCTCTGTCCATGGTCTTCTCTCCAGGTAAACAGAGTCGTAAACAGGGTCGCCTGGGCCTCCTCTCCCCTCTTCTGTCCTCTGGCCCCTCTGGCTGGAACCGGCTGGTCAGGTCACCGGGGTCCTCTCTCCACAGCCCATTGTCCTCTCACTGGCCAGAACCGGCTGCGACTCCTGATCTGGGTCTCCGGGTCGTCAGGTCACCAGTCGCTGGGGTCTCCATTCTCCAGGCCATTGGCTGGGGTCCCAAGTTCTCTCTCCGGTCCTGTGTACCAACAAACTCCCTCTCCCCTCACCTCGTTAAACCAGTAACACCCAGGGACACTGAGTCCCACCCCCTCTGCATGCAAACCATTGGAAAAACAAGAAAATCCCCCACTTCGTCACATCCTGTCAATTTAAATACCCCCCCCCCCCACACACACACACCCCATTCCTAGGGCTCAGGGTGTAATTTTCTGCAGGGTTGCAGGACCTTTTACCAGTGAAAGAGCCTTACACATAATATCCTGATCCTCTCTTTATTAACAATCACCAAGCAGAACACACACGCTAAGTTTCAGAGTAGCAGCCATGTTAGTCTGTATCCGCAAAAAGAACAGGAGTACTTGTGGTACCTTAGAGACTAACAAATTTATTAGAGCATAAGCTTTCGTGGGCTACAACCCACTTCTTCGGATGCATATAGAGTGAAACATATATTGAGGAGATATATACACACACATACAGAGAGCATGAACAGGTGGGAGTTGTCTTACCAACCCTGAGAGGCCACTTAAGTAAGAGAAAAAAAACTTTTGAAGTGATAATCAAGATAGCTCAGTACAGACAGTTTGACACACGCTAAGCATACAATGCCGTGCTCACCACTCCCGTTGGCCAGGCATGGTCGGTCTCGTCTGGAGTCTGGTTGCTGCAGAGGGTTCTTAGTAGCTCTGATCTTAGGCTGAGTCTTGGGGGTGAGTTCTTCATCTTCCAGGTCTTTCCTTCTTCTTCTTCTTCTTCTTCTTCTGCTGTTCCTTCGCTGCTGGTCTCCTTCTTGGACCCCAGTTTATATAGTTAAATTTGAGTCCTGCTTAGCTGCACCTTAACCAATTATTTTAGTCAAATTTTACTAACCAATCCTAACAAAATTCTCTAACCAATCCTACCCCACCACCTTAGTTAACTGACACCTAGCAAAATTAATTAGGTAACAGACAGAAACAATCCAAGAACCAGACAGAGACCAGACAGATAAACAATAGGGAAGTGGGGACCATAATGACAAAACAAGAAAGAAATGAGGATTTCACAACCACAACTGTTGAGAAGTGGTTTCTTGCCAGACAGGATGCTGTCAAACTCAGTTTTCTGTAACCAGCTTAAGATCTGTTTCTTTATCTGGTGATCTAGTGGGGGCCATTCGGACGGGGTCTCCTTCTTAACAGCCGGATAGAACATCGTTTTAATGTGATTAGATGGAATGTGAGGAGGTGACTTCCTGCTTCTCAGCGAATGGCTGCTGCTCGGCTGCTCTTTTAACCTGGCTGCAGACGAAGGCCTGATCCTTACGTGGGGTTGGCTTGGGCACGAGCCAAACAATTGTGACAGTACTGTTGTACATCCAGTCTCAGGAGCAGCCCCCACCCCACAGTTAAGAGACGTTGGACCGTTTTGTCCACCGCCTAATGTCCCCCTGTTGGAGTGTCATGGACCATGTTTATCATTTCCCTTCTCCAGAGAGTTGGGACCCACACACAGGAGAAGGACCGTCCTGTGTCCATGAGGATTCCATCCACCCCCTGTAGAGACTGCCTTTATCTCCCCTATAAAGGGTTTAATATGGGTGGCCGTTCTCCTTCTGCTTTAGAAAGTTCTTGGGTTACTTCCACTATATCCTTGTCTAATGTTTGCATCTCCTTTACGTCAGGAATGTCAGTTCCTACCACTCTGGCGGCAGCAACGGGGCACTTAGGACCAAGGGTTATGATGGAATGTTCTAGGACCTTCTCCCTCCAGAACTGCCTGATCGGGCTCCCGATCGGGCTAATCTATCAGCCTTTCCCTTCTCAACAGCACTGGGGTCTGATTTTGAGTGGGCCTTGACCTTTTTCACTGTAACTGGCCCTCCTGGGACAGTGATTTTTAACACCAGGTCACGGATGTCTCTCAACAGTGATGCACAGGTGATCAGCGACCCATCAGAGGACATAAGCCCATTGGTTTCCCAACAGGGTAGGAACTCTGGGCACACCCATGCTGAGTCTGAAAACAGACCAGTGTTTTGATACGAGGTCTTGATGGAGGCCTGGACAGAGTGCTCCAATACACAAGCCACTGCTGCTCATTCAGCATATTGGGCCAAATGTGGGGTGCATGAATATGCTTTCTCCCAAGGTTTTCCTCCTTCCTTTGGGAGGAATGACAGAGATTCTGACGCCTGTGCATGGTTTCCCTTGATCAGAATAACTCGACCCATCCACACAGAAGTGGTATCCTTTGAAGGAATCTTTCTCCTGGATCAAAGGTAGAAAACGCTTTCTCTCTACCACCCCCCTTGGACCCTGTTCTTCCATGTCTGGACAAACATGGGGCTCCCCTTGATACAATAGGGCAGTTGGTAGCAGAGATGGTGTCCTAACAGGTTTCACTGCAATATCCTTCCCTTGTAGAAACAAAGCGCAATGGGCCAGGCGGGCACTGGAGACCTGCCCATCTTTGACCCGATTGGATGGTAAGAACTGAAGGGGCGTGTGCGATGAGTGAGATATGAGGCCAATTAGAAAAGCAAAATGTTGTACGGCCCAACTTGTGGCCAATAAGAACTTCTCACGGTTGTGGTATTTGAGCTCCACTGAAGACATTAAACGTGAGGCATAGGCCACGGGTCTGATCTTCCCGTGCCTCTCTTGGGAGGCGACAGCCGCTAACGCGTTGACACTCACTGCCACCTCCAGGTGATCTCAGGATTTGGACTGATCAACACCGGAGCCTCGACAGTGGCCTGTTTCAGCTGGGACACTGCGTCCGTGTGCTGCTCAGTCCGTTCCCACTGAACACTCTTCTCGAGTAGCTGATACAAGGGACCTGCAGTGGAAGCAAAATGGGGAATGAAATCCCGGTGGAACCCAGTAAAACCCAAAAAGGATCTTCACGCAGCTGGGTCCTCCGGGAACGGCAACTTTGGGATTGCCTCCACCTTTTGCTGCGCTGCGGTTCGACCCAATTTTGTCAAGGTGAGACCGAAGAAAGAGACCGGGGGGCGCATTAGCTGCGCCTTGACAGGATTACACGTGAAACCTGCTTCTTTCAGAATGTGCAGGAGCTCGTCCAGCTTCTCCAAATGCTCTTCCTTGGGGCGAGTTGCTAGACAAAAGTCGCCTACATCCTGGAACACAACAGATGGTTTAGAAAATCGTGCCAGTACCCGCCGCATCGGGGCGTGGACCAAGGCGGGACTGGTTTTGTAGCCCTGGGGCAATCGAGTTCAGGAGTATTGGGCCCCCTGGAAATGAAATGCAAATCCGTACTGTGAATCCCGGGCCACTGGTAGGGTCCAAAAGCTGTTCCTGATGTCTAGAACTGTGAACCACGCAGACTTAATGAGGTCTGGTGTCCTGGCCACCGTAGGGGCACAAGTAGGTGTGACCTGATTTAGATGTCTGTAATCAATTGTGAGACACCAAGAGCCATCTGGCTTCTTAACAGGCCAAATCGGGGAATTGGCTGGGGAAGTACATTAATGTAGGACTCCCTGTGCCAGTAAAGACTTAATAGTCTTGGCTATGTGTGGTGTAGCTGATCTGGATAAGAGCACTGTTTCTGGGCTGGCACATCTCCTCCTTCCACAACAACAGTAACCACCATACACCCACAGTCATCTTTCTGTTTGGCAAAGGCACCAGCATGTTTGCGGCTTAGGACTTGTAACTCTGAACGATGTGTATGTTCTGCTTGCAATTTGTCCAGGTTGTATTCATCTGGTTCTGGTCCCTCCACTGCGGAGACCATCCCGCAGTCAGGCATGATCACCAGCGGGGAATCCATTTCCTGTCCTGTAGTAAACCACAACAACTGATTAGCCCTATCAATAACACAGCCCTGCCTGCCTGCACAGGAAATCAGATCCCAACAAGTTATTCTTTGGGTCTGACAATTTCAGTAATGCGAAAGTAGGGGTCTTTCGCAGGTGACTGATTTGTACTTTAACGGGTTTAGAAAGCATGGCCATAACTCCTGGATAGAGCCTGGCTCCCAGCACCCCCTGCTCTAACCACTGGACCCCACTGCCCTCCCAGAGCCAGGGGAGAGAACCCAGGAGTCCTGGCTCCAGGCCCCCCCTCCCATCCCAGAGTGGGGGAGAGAACCCAGGAGTCCTGGCTCCCAGGCCCCCTGCTCTAACCACTAGACCCCAGCTGGTGTGATGGACAAAGAGGTGCGAACCGCATCAGTCTGACCTACAGTGGACGTTCCAACGGAGTGTAACGTAGATGCTGAGGGGATAAGGGGGTCACATAGCAGGCACTAACAGAGGGTCTGGGATAGAATGGGGGGACTGATTCCCCTACCCCTGGCTTTCCTGCTGTACCCCTTTCTCCAGGTGTGTAAGTTACATTCACTTTGCACCCCCTGTTCAGTGCCAGACCGGTGCAAGGTACCCGACCGCCCCTGCCCCTCCACCACCGTTCAGGCCCCCACTGATCTCAGGTACCCCAGGTAAATCCGGAGCAATCCCAGAGCCTCCAAGGCAGCTGCTCTGGATTAACGCCTGGGGAGCCAAAATCAGCATCTGCCACCTTACGTCTCCTCGTTCCCCAGGGACGCTCCACTGAAACCCAGCATCTGTGTTTCGGGGCGCTCCTGCTTTGGGCTGTGGGGATCAGACCCCCGGGGGCTTTAGCCTGGCTCCCTGGCTGTCTGCCCTGACCACCAGGCCACGCAGCCTCCCTAAGTCATTCACAAGGAGAAAGGCCAGCGAGGCCAGGCCAGGCACCCGGCAGCAGTGCCCAGTTGCAGCTCTGGCCTGGCGGGGAGGAGAACCGGGGCTGGAGCAAGCCCTGCTGGCTGGCTGAGGAAGTGTCTGGAGCTTCCCCCGGGGAACCCCATCCCCTCTAGCACATGCTTCTCCGAGAAGGAAAAATAACCCGGCCTTTGAAAAAGGGACTAAGGTGGCGCCTCCCAGGCCTTTACTCAGCACAGCCCGAGGGCAAGCGTGGGGGCACAGGTCGAAGGATGGGGGACCAGGAGAGAACAAGACAAGCAGCCGCGGAGCTGAACCCACGGGACAGGAGACAGGCGGCAGACAGGCCCTGGGCTGCAGATGGCACGCGAGGGCCAAGCAGGGAGCATTGCTGTGTTAATTCAGTGAAGGGCTGGGGGTGTCTCACCAGACTTACGCTGCCCCCCTCCCAGGCCCTAGACTCCAACATCCAGCTGTTTGTGGGATGCGCAGAGCAGGGAAGGAGCCTCTTTCCGCGCGCGTGCAGCACCCTGCACACCAGAGCCTCGGCGCGCGACCAGCAGAAGTAACCGAGCCGCCTGGCTTTTGTACCGATTATCAATCACGTGACCTTGCCACCAGCCAATCACCATGCCTGGTTCTCTGGGCTCGGACGCCTTCCTCTGGCTGCGGATGTCAGGAGGCCAGGCCAGGAGTCCTGATTGGCCGACACTAACCTCCGTTTCCATAGCGCCTTGCACCCCAAGCGCTACAAACTGCAGCTTGCGCCACCTAGTGTGGAAATGCAGCCCCCTATGGGGCGGGACACGGCAGCTGATTGACAGCCGCACAGTTAGTGCGTGGCCCGGTTACTACGCACCAGGGCTCTTCTCGTTCCGTCATACGGGCTTGTGGGACTGAGCTGGGAGCGACGTAGCACTTGTACGCTCGACGGGGTCAGGCCTGGTCACTGGGTAGCTAGGGGAGCGCTCAGAAAACTCTGGATGCTGCGTCAGGTGGTCTCCTAGGCAGCCATGAACCGCCCTGAGGGGCTGCCCCGTGGCCCCCACTGGGCCGTTTGCACAGGGGTTTTAACCCTGGGGTCCTGGCCAAATCTCGGCTGAACCTTGCCCTTGAGGTTTCTGTTCCTGCCCTGAACGGTTAGAAGTGTTGCCATGTGGCTGCCCTCCCCCAGAGACGGCTGCATCTCAGCGCTGCGGGCATGTCGGCCGTCTGGCTCGAACACCCTCTGAGGTCCTTAGGAAAGACGCCATAGACCCAGCACAGGATTATTCCCATACGGGGCCTGAAAGCTTCACCCGGGGGCTTCTCCGGCAAACTCCCAACCCCGAGGGAGCAGTCAGATTTTATTTGGGGGGGGGCGGTTGGGAGGGGCTATTGCAATGACTCAGTCTCTCTGCTCTGACGCTGGCCATAGTGACTAAGTGGGGTCAAGCCGGTCCCGCAGTCCCGCACTCTGACGCATTCCAAGGAGACGCTTTCCCAGCTAGCAGGAGCTCTCCCCTGCGGCCAAGCTGGAAGACCACGAGGATCTGGGCCGGGCTTGGCTTCTGGGAGCTTAGCTGCGGTCGTGATGTCCAGCTGCAGCGCTGCTGGGGGCTGGGCTGCCGGGAGACGTCTCCCTGTGCTTGGGAAAGAGCTTTGCTTTTAATCAAAGCCACGCAGAGCGAGCCAGACACGGCGCTGCTGGCTGCCTTGCCACGGGAACCAGCCGCCTCACCAGCGCCAGCAGGAGCTGAGGTTTATCCCAGGGACCTTTCACCCCTCGGGCCGCAGCGGGACCGAACGTGGGTTCCGAGCAGAGACTGGCGGCTGTAGAATCCCAGGGGTTAGAGATGGAAACCACCCCCATCTCTCCCCAGGCCAGACCGTCAGATGAACTCAGCACATTGAAAATCTGGCCCCCCAGGACAGGACCAGCCCGTTTCTAGCACCTCGCCCAGTCTAGTAGCAGGTGTCCCGTGGGATGGGACGCAGGGCGCAGCCTCGTGCATGTCGCTCTCCAGCCTTTGCCCTGAGGCTCAGCCTCCAGGTTCCCTTTGCCAATCTCCTGCCACGCATTGCTCCTCGCTAGGCCTCTGCACAGCGTCCGGCTTGCTGGTAACGCTCCCCAGATATCTGCTTTCTGGGCCCGCTCCCCCCCGCGCCAGCGCTCAGCCGGGTCAGGCAGATTTTGCTCTTTTAGGCCCCGATTCGGCAAGGTACTTGAGCACGTGCCTAATCCTTTGCTGACTCAGGGTTAAACCGCCCCTCCTAATGCCGTCTCCAGCCCCCTGATCATTTCCGAGGCTCTTCTCCAGTTTGTTCATTTCTTTGTTTGAGCCGGAAAGGCAGCAATTCCCCTTTAAGCTAATCGTCTATTGTACCCTTTCCGAGGGGGCTCTGCCAGCAGTTTCAGCTCCTGTCTCCTCGGAGTACAGATTATGATCTTGATTTTTCAGACGCCTTTCCCGTCATCGGCCCCCGTTTTCATTTACTCCAAACTTTCTTAAAATGTCTCCTTTGTCTTCTTCTCAAATGTCCCATCTCTGGTCTCAGGCCAAAGGGGAATTTTTCCCCTGAAAGTTTGATTAAAATAATCTGTCCAGCGGTTTTGGAGGCTGGGCGATTGAAGGGCAAGGGAAGATGCTCACGTTATAGATTTTTAAAAAAAATCAGAATACGAGCAGCTCCTCTGTTGTCCCCGGGGCTGATGCTGGAGGTTTCACAATGTGACCTGAGCCGTGGAGCGTTCCGCCAAAGAGCAACAACGACCTGAGCACACTCACACACACACACACACACACACGGACACACACACACAGACCGGGGGGATCTATTTCACTGCCTGCAGAAGGGCATGTACAAATTAACCGCAGGAAATGAGGTTCATTCAGAAGTGAGGGTTTCGAAGCATTGCTAACCTGCCCACGTAGCATCCGCTGTGTCAGATTCGTGGGGCCAGACTCTGATCTCAGTTATGATGGTGTAAACCTGAAGTAAGGCCAGCTTTGAGCTAGCGTGAGAGCTGTGAAGAAGTCGGGGGAGGGACAGCTCAGTGGTTTGAGCATTGGCCTGCTAAATTCAGGGTTGTGAGCTCGATCCTTGAGGGGGCCACTTGGGGATCTGAGGCAAAAATCAGTACTTGATCCTGCTAGTGAAGGCAGGGGGCTGGATTCGATGACCTTTCAAGGTCCCTTCTAGTTCTAGGGGATAGGATATCTCCATTATTATAATGTTTTCTCTGAATACTGTGTGGGTGCCTCAGTTTCCCCTATGCAGTTCTTAAGTATGTAGGTGGTGGGAGAAGGGGGTGTGATTGTTGCAGAGCCCTAGAGAGCAGATGTGATGCTGTCTGGACAGAAAATGGCCGACACTCTGTCTCCTGGCAACTAATGGCCTGGGCCCCTCCTCTACAAAGGTGCCAGCTGAAGGTGTTGGAGAACAAAGGAATCAGGTGACCACCTGGCCCCGGGAAAGGGACACAGCCCAGAGGAGGAGGGGCTGGAGAGTTTCAGTTTGGGGCTGGCTGGGGATGTGGAGTGAATTGCAGACGTGGTTGTCTGGCTCACTGCCCCCCAAAGTGGACCCGGCTGAGGGGTCCGGTTCTCTGTACCTACAAGCTCTGTTTTAGACCATGTTCCTGTCGTCTAATAAACCTCTGTTTTACTGGCTGGCTGAGAGTCACGTCTGACTGCGAAGTGGGGGTGCAGGACCCTCTGGCTTTCCCAGGACCCCACCTGGGCGGACTCACTGTGGGAAGCGCATGGAGGGGCATATGCTGAATGCTCCAAGGTCAGACCCAGGAGGTGAAGCCGTGTGAGCTTCTTGCCCTGGAGACAGTCTGCTCCGAGGGAGAGGAGGCTCCCCAGAGTCCTGACTGGCTTTGTGGGGAGCAGTCCCAGAGCATCGCCCGGGGACTCCGGGACACTCTAATAGCCAGCAGCAGTAGTAGGCTGCTGTCCTTCAACCAGTCCCCAAGTACAGCTCACATTCCACTGGGAAGCGCCTTTGTCACCCAAGCCCTCACCATTCCTACAAGCCGTCTGTGCAGTGAATGTGTGTTGTGTTGCCCAGCATGTGCCCTGTGCCTCATGCCACAGCAGAGCCCGCTGCCAGCTGCACTGGGGATGGGCGCAGGGACAGGGTGCAGCCCCCAGAGGGCCTCGTGGGATCCTGCAAAAGTATTTCAGCCAACCGGCTGTTTGCAAACTAGTGGCTTTTGCTCTTCGCGGCTCGTTACTGGGTTTGGCGTCTGATTGGTCATTTAAAACACATAGGGTTATTTCTGCTTCCTGACTGAGTGACTGAAACTAGGGTCTAGTGCAGGGGGCCAGCAGGAAGCCAAGGCCCCACTTAAGGTCCCAGCAGAGTGGCTCCCCCTTGCGCACTGTGGATCATGGGAGCCCAACATAATTAACTGGCTAGAGTCTATGTGCACCTCTGCCCTCTGCTGGCTGGCATCAGAACTATCCCACTGTGTATCATAGGCCCTGTACTGCAAGCTCTAAGGGAGATTCTCCTTTCGCTCAGATGATCAGGGCCAGAGTTTGAAACAGGAGATCCAGAGTGTATTTCCAGTGCCACATGGCCATGGTGAGGGGCCGAGTGACCGCGGGGAAGCCCTAAGTGGCTTTGGTTTGTTATGGTACACTCCTTACCCCGCTGCACAGAGCTGGGGGGGGGGTCAGGTGGCTGGAGAGGCTGCCCTGACTCAGGGCCCAGTAGCCGAAGCGCAGGGGCAAACGGGCTGTGGCATCCCAGAGCTCAGTTATCTTTGTAACCCTGGGGAGATCCTCTGGGATGCTCCAAAGGTAAGTCGCTCTCAGGACCTGGCTCGCTGGGTTGTTATTTAGGGCTGGGTACCGCAGAGCCCGGCAGATGCACCATGTGCCCTGCTGGGGGCGTTTTAACCTTCAGCCACGTGTGGCTTTCAGAGCGATGGGTCTGTGACTCCGAGTCCCCTGAGCTGGTGGCCTTTGCCCCCCGTGCCAGCCCGGAGCCTGGACAGCGTGCTCCCCCTGACTGCCAGTGGCCACTGGCGCCGCCTGACAACTCAGACCTGGGCTAGCTATCGCTGCAGCCCTGGGTGGCCACAAGTGCTAATCTGTGCACGGAGCTGACCCCGGGGCCCCGGCTCCAGGACGACTGGGTCATTCCCAGTTTGTCTGTCCTAACTGGAGGATGCCGCCTGCTCCGCCCTGCTCAGAGCCAGTGGGTGGCACCTCCCCGATTGGCCTCGACAGTGGAGGATCTCAGGGCCGGGTATGGAGCAGGGCACCGGGGGCGGCTACCCCAGCGCGCGGCAGCAAGGCTGGGCCAGGGGCAATGCGGCCCCAGGAGAAGAAGCCCCTGTGTATCAGGCTCTGGGTGGGAGAGGGGAGGGGAGGGGCATACTCTGCCATGGGACGGAGTGGTTACAGGCCAGAAGCAGCCCGGGTGCAGAAGGACTTGCGCAGGCGAGAGGGAGCCGGGCAGAAGGGCCGGCTGTCACCTATGGGGACAGGAAGGAATTTCTTCCCGGATGTGTAATGGGTCTGGTGTATCCCTGGGGCAGCGCCAGGCTGGGGGGGGTGGTGTTCTCTGCAGCATCAGAGATTGGCTTCCCCTGGAGACGGGGCACCGGGTGCTCAGAGGCAGGTCAGAGAATCCCTTTCCTGTGTCTGGCTGCTGGGGCTTGCTCACAGGCTAACTCGTCCCCAGATCTGAGGTCGGGAAAGAATTTGACCCCGGTCAGATCAGCAGGGACCTGATGGCTGGGTGAAGAGTCACCTTCCTCTGCAGCGCGGGTCACCCACTGGGCGTCTCCCACCTAATCAATTCCCCGCCATTGCAGGGGCATTGCTGGCACCTGGGTCTCTCCTGTTCTCTGTGCCCGGCAGCAGCTGCCCGAGAACTGACCCGCTGTAGCCTGAGTGGGCTCAGGATTGGGCTCTCTGCCTGAAACCTTCCGGCCCGTGCCGTGCAGGGGGTCAGACGAGAGGAGCACAGGGGTCACGCCTGGCCCTAACCTTCGATGGTGCTGCCCGTCAGTTTCCTCTACATCCTCCCGCCTACCCTTTCTCCCTTCCGCTGTCACACAGATCCCCGGAGCTCTGGCTCTCCTGTGCGCCGGGACGGCTCCACCTCCGTCACTGCTGGGAAACTCCAGATCCCCAAGAGCTTTTTCTCAGTAGCCACTGGCCAGTGAATCCGGGCTCCTGCTGCCTCCTCCATCATAATGGCCCCACCCTTGGTTACAGCGGGGCTGCCCGGAGGGCCAGGTCTCGCCCACCGTCACGCAGCTACACCCACAGCCGCACCAGCTTAGGAGAAGTTTGGCTTTGAAACCAGTTTAGTGAAATCAGTGCGACTCTGGGTGTGGATCCAGGGAGATGGGTATAAACAGGGCTCCGAGGGGCCCAGCTGGGTTTCTAGCGATGTCAGAGCATTCACACCCAGAGCTGCTCCAGTCGGCCGGTCCACGGCGCAGCTGGGCGCAGGCCAGGCCTTAGCGACAGGATTCCCCTGCCCTGGAATCAGAGCGTCCACATGGGGGCTCCTGCTGCTTTAACTGAACTGGTTTAATGAAATCAGTTCAATTAAACATGTGGAAAATTGAATGCAGCTGAGCCGCCAGTTCCTGCCGATTCAGAGCTTGAATTTACCTTGACAGAGGTCTCCGTTCTGTCCTGGGGGGAGCAAAGAGAGCATAAGGACATGTGAGTGAGGGACATCGGGGGGCTGGGGGGAGCCCAGGGCAGATGGGGCTGCGGGTCGGGACTGAGGGGCACCAGCACATCTGGAAGGGGTC
>NW_020664413.1:813162-814791 GCF_002925995.2 Terrapene triunguis
GGGAGCTGAGAAAGGGAGGGGGAGCGTGTGTATGTACATACATCTGTGCACCCACCCGGCTGTTTGCATCTCGGGGCTTGTGCACGCGTGTGTGCACACGGGTGCCTCTGTGCACTTGTGCTTGTGCACACGTGCCACTGTGCATATGCAGGTGTGTGCGCTTGTGTCTGTGCACACCGGTCTTTGTGTACGTGTGAGCGTGTACGGCCCCCACGCGGCTGGACAGCAGCTCCCTTGTCCCCGTTAGCGGCCGGGGGCTGCAGTGGCCGGAGCCCCAGCTTCCAGATGCCCGGTGCCCTGCCTGGCTCCGGGGTGAAAGAACCAGCCCCGGGGAACAGCCCGACTCGCTTTCTGCGCCTGGGAATTGGCTCCAGGGAAGCTCCTGCCGGGAGGCGACTCAGCTGGTGGCCCGAGCGAGCCCCCGGGTGTTTGCTCTGGGCACCCCTCCCTCTGCCGGGCAGCAGCATGGCACCGTGCAGGCAGCTGGAGCGGGCCAGGCGGGTTCGCGGAGGGGCTGCGGGTGGAGGGGCCATCCCTGGACAGGGAGCTCGGGCAGGCCGGGGCACCCAGAGCATGAGGGGCTGCAGCCAGTGGACACACCACGCTGGGGTGAATAGACCCCATTTGGGGGGAGAAGGAGGGAAAGTCCCTAGTGTGCCCCCTCCCCCGCCTGCCAGCCTATTACATCGGCCCAGGGCTCCCTCTGCTGGCCAGAAAGGGACGTGCATCCCCCCCACCCTAGAGCAGCCTGGCTCTGGGGCCTTTCCGTGGTGCTGCTGGGTTACGGGGGGGTTCCTATGGAGACCCCCAGGATGCTGCAGTGAGGACAAAGGAACATGCAGCCGCCCGGGGACCCTCTGGCAGGTCGAGGGGACCCCGGCTCTACTCTGGTGCCACGCTGGGCTCCAGCTCCCCCCGCCCCACCCCGAAGCTGGGCTCTGTCGGCCTCCCCAAAGCAGCTGGTGCTAGCCAGCCAGAGAGCGGACGGGCCATGGAGACTGAGCCCCCAGGAGTAGCTGCCGCACCCCCAGAGGTGGCTGCATTTTAGCAGGGCCGTGGCACAAGCCAAATACAGGGACAGGGCCCAGCCCCCTCACTCCCTCCATCAGCTCCCGCCGGTGCCCCTCAGTCCTGACCCACAGGCCCTTTTGCTAGCCCAGCCCTGGGCTCCTCTTGAGCACAGACGGGCCCGCTGGCTGAAGGACTCGTGGGTTAGTGAGTCACCCAAACAGCCACTAGCAACAGGAGCCTGAGACCCGCCAAACCCATTCCACCCGGCCTCTGCAGGGGGCTTGCTCCCCTTCCCCGAGGGGACAGGTCAGCGCACACCAAAGTGTGCAAATACCCACACAGGCACTCACAGTAATACACTCATGCATGATTGCACACACACACAAGCGTGCACATGCAGGAATACACAGGCGTGCACACACACTCATACAGACACACACATGTGCACACACATGCAGGAATACACACACGTGTGCACACACATACATAGGCACTTACACACACATGCACACATGTGCAGGAATACACACATGAGTGCACACACATGCAAAGGCACTCACACACATGTGTGCACACATGCAGGAATACACACGTGTGCACACACACGCATACAGAGGC
>NW_020664413.1:814801-833966 GCF_002925995.2 Terrapene triunguis
AGAGGCACTCACACACAGACATGTGCACACACATGCAGGAATACACATGCGTGTGCACACACACACACAATACCAGGTGTTCACTCCAAGCGTCCGTGGCTCTTCCTTTCCCACCTCGTTCCAAGCGGTGGCGCTGGGCAGACACAGAGGCAGGCGCTGTCCGTTCCTCCCTGACAAGCTGTAGAGCCAGCGCTGGCACAGCTAGTGGCTCCCCCGCCAGCCCTCTCGGGGCAGCGTTAACCACTCACCAGGGTGCTTCCCGCACTGGCAGGGGGCGGGTGTGACGCGAAGAGCCTAGCGGAGCCATGCGTTGCCAGCGGGGGGCAGCTCTGGTGCCCCTGTAGTGCCCCCCTAAGAGACTACACCCTGACTAGCCGCCCCTGCTGGAAGGAAACCCCTTTCTGCAGGTGTTTAATTAGCCTGCGGAACTCACTGCTACAGGATACGTTGTTGAAGCAAAGAACTCAGCGAAGGGTCGGGTGTTTCTACGGCCAAGAGCAGCCTCTGTGGTGGAACCCTGGCCCTCACCGTCCCTCCTCCTCAAGAGTGCCCCCCAGGGCAGAAAACTTTCCCATGGGGGCCCCCGGAGCGGCCAAGCCAACCGCTTCTCCAGCAAAACAGCCAGCCAATCAGCAGAGCAAAACCAGCTGCCAATCCGACCATGGGGGGGGCACCCCCAGAAGTTGGCACCCAAGGTGAGCACCTGCCTCAAACCCAGCCCTGCTCCTCTTGCTTCAGGGCACCCATGGGGATCAGGCCAGCCCCCGGGTGAGCACTGCATGGCTGGGTGCTGGGGGCTTCTCCCTTCCCTTGAAGCAGGCGCGTCCCCAACAGGCCATTGACCGTCGCCAGCACAGAACGGCCCATTGACCAGCCCTGCTGCCATCCAGGAGGGGCTGGCTAGGCTCCTCGCCCTGGCATCTCCCCCGCCTCAGCCACCTGGCCCATCTCTGCCCCACTGCCCAGTCCCTGCTGCCCTCCGAGCCCAGATCACTCCCCGTCAGGCGGGGCAGGAGCGTGACCCTCCCACACGCAAGCCCGGAGCACATGGGACAGTACCAGCCACTGCCAGCCGGATCCCGACACCCGGGCAGGGCCGGGCGAACGGCTGAGTGGGACAGGTCGGGGGCAGGGCCAGCAAAAATCGTGACAAACCAGCGTTGGTTCATGTCGAACCGAATCTGAAATTGGTCAGAATTTGGGGAAGGGTCAGAAAATCCCCCGCGAGGCGGGAGGGTCCCGGAGCCTGGACATCTGCGCTGCAGCTTTACTGCCCCGCGGCCGAGCCCTGCCAGCCCGAGTCAGCTGGCACCGTCCAGCCGCGGGCATCTTATTGTAACGTAAATGTACCCCGAGCGCCCTAGCGGCTGGGCTGGCGTTATAAAGGGGGCAGGGGGAGGGCGTGCCACTTCCGCTGGCCATTTTCAGTCTCGGGTGGCCAGAAAGTGCATTTCCCCCTCGAACGAACGATGGGTCTGAAAAATCTCACCCGGGTCCAGGCCTGGCTCCTCTCCTGGCTCTGCCGTTAACTCTCCGGGGTGCCTTCAAGCAGGTCGCTTTGCCTGGATTCCCATGGCTCCTTGGCTGGAGGGGCGCTAGCTGGCAGCGGTACCGGCGATCACCCCCCCTTGGAAATTAGCCAGGCCCCGGAGTGAACAGCTTGGCACGCGGGAGCCATGGCGTGGGCTCGTTAAAGGGGAAGGATCTGAATTGTTTGCTGCAAGCGACAGATGCACCTCGAGCGGCGGGTCGGGTCCATGCTGCTCAGAGCAGAGAGCGCCCCCTACTGAGTGACCAGAGCTATTCCCTGCAGCATGGCGCCCCCCGCGTGCCCCCCTGTGGCTTGGGGCTCAGCTCGAGTGAGACACAGGGGGGCAGGCGTGCCCAGGAGCCTGGGCAGACGTGGGCTGGACCGAGCGTATGTCCCGGGCCCCGAACGAATCTCCCCTGTGGAGTGTGGCGATGTCTGGGTGCCCCCGGACAAGGTCCCCGCGTGGGCACGGCCGTGGCTGGCTGCCCCCCGGCCAGCATCCCCTTCTGGGGTGTGGCAAAAGCCCTGCTCCAGGAAAGGGGGCAGGACTCTGTTTAAATAGCTTTATTAGTGTCACCCCCCTGCCCACAGAGCCCCTGGCCCGGTGGCTGCGGGGGCCCGAGGAGGCAGCGGGGAGGGGGCAGCCTGGGTGCCATCCTGGCCTGATACGGGTTCACTAGTGAGGGAGTCCGGCCTCATCCCCACTGAGTCTGTGTGCGTCGCCCCCCGGCCCAGCCTGGCCCCCAGGCCTCGGTGCCCCTGGCCGGCAGGGCAGGGCACAGCCAAGCCCCTCCCTGGGGGCTGGACGGAGACCCTCCCCCAGCGCCCGCGTCCGGGAGAGAGGGAGCTGCCGGGCAGCCTGGGCCTGGCCCGGCGGGTGTGGCCGGGGCCGGCGGGCTCCCCGGCCGGCTCAGAGGCAGAGGCTGAGCTCCTGGTGCACACGGCACTTGCGGCACTGCACCACGCAGCACCAGTGGAAGCGGCACAGGCAGTTCTCCTCCAGCACCACGGTCTCGGCCCGGTGCCCGCGCCCGCAGCACAGCAGGTCGCAGCCGCTCACGTCCGGGGCGGTGCTGTTGCACACCCGGCCTCGCGTGCCCGGCGAGCCCGTCTTGCGGTTGGCCGCGCAGAAGTCGGGCGAGTCGGCCGAGTAGACGAGATCCTGACGGTCGGGGGGCTTGATGCTGCGGCCCACGGGGAGCAGCGTCTTCCCGTCGTTGGCCCCCATCACCTTGAAGGCCCCGTTGAAGCGCTCCAGCAGGCGGTCGCCCACCTCACGGAAGTGGGGCATCTTCTTCCAGCAGGTGTGCAGGGTGCAGGAGCCCGACAGGCCGTGGCACTTGCACTCCGTCCGCATGTAGCTCCGCACCGCCTGGGGAGACAGGGCCGCTCAGTGGGGCCTGGCCGCAGCCCCCCGCCCCACATTGGGGTCCCCTGCCCGGCCCCCTGGCACCGCCCCCCCCACCCTCGCTCCTGCCTCTGCCCAGAGCCTCTCCTCAAACCCCACCGGATCCCAGTCCCCCGGAAGAAGAGGGGTATAGCGGATGCTGGACAGTTGGGGTGTGTCAGTGGGGGGGTTCGGAGTGTCTGTGGGGGGCAGCCCCGTAAGGGGACTCAACCTCACCAGCCACGGCCTAGCAGAGACGGGACCAGTGCCCACCAGAGCTGGCCCGGGGCACGGCCAGGGAGAGCTCGGGAGGGGGCAGTGCCCAGGCAGGAGCGTGGGGCTTGGTGAGCTGGGCTCTGCAGCAAGGGCCGGAGCAGATCTGGGGAGGTTAGAATTGGGGCAGGTGTCAGGTTTTCCAGGGCGGGGCAGGCACCCTGCTGGGGACGGGGTGATGGGGGAGAGGGGGAAGGTGGGTATGAGCTGGTGGGTGTCAAGCAAAGAAGCACCTAGGCGTGGTACATGGTGCAGGCTTGGTGGGCAGCATGCGGCTGTCCCTGGGCAGTGCAGTATTGGAGGACAGGGTGGGGAGGACGCGGTAGGGGGGCCGGGCCAGCCTGGCAGTGGCAAGGCAGAGGGGGAGTGTGGTTGACAGGTGCCCTGCTCATCGGGTGGGGCGGGGTGGGGAGGACGGGGTAGGGGGGCCGGGCCGGGCCGGCGGTGGCATTACCAGGCGCCCGGCCTCGTTGTTGTGCAGGTCGATGAGGGTGCGGATGTCGCTCTTGCCCTTCTTCCGCTTGGCGTCCATGAACTGCCGCGACTTCTCGTAGCCGAAGTCCACGTCGTCCCCGCAGCCGCCCCACTCCCAGGCGGAGCCCTCGGCGCCCGGGCCGGCCGTGGGCAGCGGGGGCGCCCGGCTCCGTGTCACCTCGCAGCTGCACTGTAGCAGCTCGCCCATGCTGCAGGCCTGGGTGATGGCGTGGCTCACGCCGGCCGCGGTGATGGCGTAGACGAAGGCCGTCTCCCTTATATCTGTGGGGGGAGGAAGCAGCATCAGCCGGTGGCCCCCAGGGCGGTGGAGGCAACCTGCCAGCCAGCAATGCTAGGGGGTGCTGTGCTGCAAGGGGCACTGGCTGGGGGGTGCCCCTGTGGGGGGATTTTCCCAGGGGCTGGGGCATGACCACACGTCCCTGCTCGGGCAATGCCACTCTAACCCTCCCACCCCTGCCCTGGCATCTCCCCTTCCTGCCCCAGGCTCTGCGAGCTGTTCATCGGGCACCCTGTGCCACCCCAGAGGTGGCTGTTTGTCTCCTGTCCCCGGGGAGGTCCCTGGGTCTGGTTTGCAAAAGGCTCTGCTGGGAGAAAGGGGCTTGGAAAATGTAACACCCCCGCCATGTTCTGCACTGGGGCTCACTGGTCACACTCAGACCTCGGGGGGCGTGGGTTCTGTGGGGCAGGCGGGGGCAGGGGCTTGGGGCTGGGGCCGCGAGGCGGGTTGCACTAACGCTCTGAGACAGGTTGGCAGCAGCTTGTCCAGCCTGGCCAGGTTCCCTTCACTCTCCCAGCACCGCCCCCCCCTCCCAGTCCCTCCAAGGAGGGTTAACCCCATCCCCCACCCCAGGGGCACCTCCTGGAACCAACGGGGGGGGGCAGAGATCAGAGTCGCCAGAGGCTGTCCCCTTGTGCAGCACCTCAACCACAGGAATCAACGCATCTCTTGCCCTCCCGCCCCAACTCCCTGAGCCCCCAAAAGCATGGGTCCCCACCTGGAGCTAAAGGCGACTCCCCATGAGTTACAAGCAGTAAAGGGCCTTTGACCCACAGCTGAGCCGTTCTGACTGCAGCCAGTAGAGGGCAGAGGCAAGTAGCTCAGCGCCATGTCAGTGACGGCTCTGAGCCCTCAGGGGGCGCCAGGAGATCCCCCCTGCCCCAGAGCTGCAAAGTCTGAGAGTCCAAGTGGGGGCTGGGGAGGCCCCACTGGGGCCCATCTCCGCATCCTGGGGCACGTGCCAGGCTGCCCTGCCCGGTGCCTCCCCGTGGGGCGACGCTGGGGCGCTCACCCCCCCACTCTCCCGGCACCAGCCTCCGCCCTGCGGGATTATTTATTATGAGCGTGTTCTCCCCGTCTCTGCTCCGGGACACGAATTCCAAGCATCCTTCCCCTGCCCAGACCTGCTCCGGCAGCGTCACCCCGTCGGCCGCGGTTCCGGCGCTGCAGCACTTACCGCAGGGTCTGGGGCCCATCCAGCGCTCAGCAGGGCCCCCAGCCCCCCCCCGCCCTGGGGCTCCCTTACAGCCCATGTTGGACCCCAACTCCTGGCCCCAGCGGGGCCGTGGGGCCTGGCAGCAGGGGGCATTGCAGTAGCCCCCTGGGTCCTCGCTCAGGATAGCTGCTCCTGTCGGGCTGGGTGATGCCCAGATGCCCAGGGAGAGACCAGCCCTGGGCTAAAGACGACGTGCTCAGAGACAAGAGAGTGGGCAAAGAGGGGCACCGCTGTGGCGGGCGCAGGCTGGCGGCGGCGTGGGGTGGTGGGAGCCAGGGGAGAGGATGTGGCGACGGAGTTGACCTGCCTAGCAGATGCATTTGCAGTGGGCCTGTCACCATGGCCTCTGGGCACAGAGCACCCAGCAGCGCCCCCCAGACTCTGCTGTTCTCAAAGCAGGGGCTCCCCCCTCACTGGTTTCCAGACACCAAGCCACCTACGCTTGCTGCTCCGTCTCTGCTGGGCCGTCTTATATGGCCTGCGCCTGCTAACGCAGAACCTAGCTCCGGCGTGGGGCGGACCCCTCAATGCAGCGACTCTGCACCGGACCCAGGCGTCCTGGCGAGCTCCCCGCGGCGCACTCTGCGTCCGGAAGGGTGAGCAGGAGCTTCGGCCGTGCACGTAGGGAACGCGTCTTGGAGCCGGCGTCACCTCACCGTACGACAGCAGCCAGACCAGGACCCGCCTCGAGGCCCCGTGTCCAGGACGGCGCCGCATGGGAAAGGGCTCGGAAAAGGGCGCCCAGGAGGCCCCACAGCGAGAGCCACGCCGGCTCCACCTGGCGAGGTATCCAGGAGAAGACTGATCTGCGTTCAGAAGGACCTGCCCGCGGAGGCGATCTCTGACAGCTGATGGTGCTTTGATCTAGCAGATGACGGGCTAAGGAGACCCAGCAGCTGATGCTAGAGCGACTCAGAGTAGACGTAAGGTGCAAATGTTTAACGGGGACAGGAGTTACCCATTGGACCCCCTGGCCCCGGCCTGGGCTGGGTTCTCCATCGCTTGACGGCAGTCCATCAACACTGGCTGTGTCTCTAACGCTCGGCGCTAGCTCCACCGGCCGCCCGGGGCTGGATGCAGGAGTCGCGGGGAGACTCAGCCAAGCTGGTCCCACGGGGCCCCATCCAGGAGGCCCGAGTTGGCATTTCTCATCCTTCTGAGCTGGGACGTTCCCCATCCTCTGGGGTAGGGCCCCGGCGTCACCGCAGCCCCCAGAGCTGCAGGTCCATGGTCCTACCACCGGGAGACCCCCGAGTCATTCCAGGTGGGAAAGCTGGTGTGTGGGATGAGGCTCCCACCTCTCCCCTTGGGAGATCATGGCGGGGCAGGAGAGCAGGGCGGGTTCCTCCTCCTGTTCCCTGTCCTAAGGCAGATCCACGGCCCCCGCAGGGCTGGCGTGGGGGTCACAGCATAAGCCGCTGCCCCTCACTGCTTCCTAAAAGAGCCCATGGGAGGGGGGGCTGCTGGCTTGGGGCTGTGGCCAGGTGAGGCCGTGCCCGTGTGGTGGAGACAGCAGCCGTCCAAGCCAAGCGTGGGCGCTGAATTCATCACGGAGGGAGCCCTCGAGTCAGAACCAGAGCCGGCCTGGCCTTACGAAGTGGGGTCACCGGCACGTTTAGCGCCCTGACGCCCGTGGGGCCGGGTCTTTCCTGTACCCTGGGACAGCGCACGCCCCCTCTGAGAACTTACTGGCCTCAGGGCGGGTGGGAATGGGCATCGCCTGAGAACTCTGGGCGCTGGCCCCGCTGGGATAAACGTCTCCAGGGCTGGGCAGGGAGCCGCTCCAAACACATGCAGGATGTCCCTGCCCCTTTGCAGCAGCTGGAGCCCAAAGGGAAGGTGGGCATCTCATTGGGCGCACCAAGCAGTGGCATACCCAGGCCCGGGTGCTCCCGTGGGGACGGGCTGGCTGTTTGCTAGGTGGGGTAGCCCAGAGGTGCTGCTGACGGCTCCCGGCATGCAATGCTCCATGTTGATCCAGGCAGCCCTGCTGCACTGCATGCTGGGACATGGCGTCTCCATTGCTGCCCATGGTGTCACTGTGGTGCCCCCAGGGCCCTCGGGGGTTTTCTCAGAGACAGCAGGGAACACCGCCCTGCCTGGCCCAGCACCCGGTCCAAGAGTCTGTCCATAAAACCCAGGTGACCCAAACTACTGCAGCTAAAGGAGAATCCCCATGAGCTCATAGCACTACAGGGCTTATGACACACAATGGAAGCACTGAGTCCCACCAGTAGAGGGCAGTGGCTGGACATGCACCTGCACATCTGCTAGTTCCTGGCAGTATGGCCAATGTGGGCGACTGCTGAGCTGCAGCCAGGGGGCACTAAATCCCCTTGTGGCCCACCCAGCTGGGCACAGGTTGGGGGTTCTGATGTCACCTAGGATGGCCTGGGGCGGGGGGGTCTCACATGTGCTTGGACAAGCCTGCCACACACCGGAAGGACAACCAGGCCCCACAGGGCCGGGTCAGCACAGCGTGGCAGGGGGCGAGCGCCCCCCAGGTCCTGCTATCCGGGCCTTCTGCGGAACGCCGCCCGTGCTGCGGCCTACCTGACACCTGGACTGTGGGGGCGAAGGGCGGGGGCGGGACAGACCTGGCTACAGCTGGGCCAGGCACCAGCCAATGGCAGGAGTGAAACTACGTCCCTAACCCCCACTGCCCATCCCAGTGCCCCCTACCCAGGCCAGAGCAGCTCCCTGCTGGCCCCCTGCCAGCCCCCTCCACTCCCGTAGGCTGCGTGCCAGCCTCCCCCGCCCCCGGTGCCCTTGGCGCAGGCGCATGCAGGGAGTGGCGTCGGGGCGGGGGGGGGACACGTCTCCTCGGGGCGCAGTAAATCACTGCCAGACGCGGAGGCATTCTTGAGCTTTATTAAGCCCCCCGGTGGCTGGGAGCAGAGGTAATTGGTTCATTACAACACGGGAAGACATGTCCCGGCAGTAAACCTTCGGCCCTGCTGCGCCCCCGGGGGCCTGCGCCGCGGCCTGGCTCTCACCCAGGGGAGCGGGTGCAGGGAGGTCGGTTAATCCCCCCTCGGCCGGTGCTGCGGGGATGGGCTTCGGCAGCTTCTTCCCGGCTCTGGCAGGCCTTCGAGCAGGAGGCAGGGGCCTCGCTGTCCTCCTGGGGGGCAGCAGCTTTAGCGCCCGCCCGCTGGAGGGGTAGAAACACCGCAGCAACTGCTTGCACTCACCGCACCCACCAAGGAAAGGCAGCCACCTCTGGGGTGGATTCCGGCAGCTGATCAGCTGTGCAGAGACACTGCCTGGCTGAGCGGGGGCTGCCCTGACCCGGGGAGAGGAGGTGGACGGGAGCAGCCTGGGAGGCCAGGCTAGGGTCCGTATTGCTCCAAACCAGCCAGCCTCCCCCGCCTCGGGGAGCCCTCCTCAGGTGAGGAGCCGGGATCGGCCCCGGCCTGAGGGCAGGAGCCTGCTGGGTCCCCGACACCACTGTGCAGGCTGATCCGTGCCCCATGCACACAGCCCCCTTGATAGCCTCCGGACAGGTGGGGCCCCACTTCCCCCTCTGCCATGGGGCTTGGCCCTCCCCCTTTCCCCTGGGCTGGAGCCCCCCCGATTCCCCAGCCCCACTGTCTCTAGGAGCCGGGCAGCCCCTCCCCCAATAGCACGGGGCGGGGGGAGTTTCCGGCTGTACTCAGGGGTCCGGGGGGAGCCTGGCCCCAGGGATCGCCTTGGCCCCGCCGGCCTTACCCTGCTGCAGGATCTTGCCGAAGTACTTGGTGTGGCTGGAGCAGTTCCAGCGGCGGAAGCGGAACTGGTACTGGCACTCCCGCACGCCCAGCTTGGCGCCCTTGGCCACCTCCTGCACGATGTCGGGCTCCGTCTGGCACAGCTCCGCCTGCTTCCCTGCCAGGCGCTTGGTCTTCCGGCAGATGCTGTTGGGGTCCATGACCAGGGGGCTGCCCACTGCCCTGGAGAAAGGAGAGAGCGGGGAAGCCAGCGCTGTAGCGGGTGGGGCAACGGGCTGCCTCCCAGCTGGCTGGCACGGGCCCTGTGCCACAGCCCTCCTCAGCTGAAGCCTGATGCCCTTGTGTGGGGCACCCCGCCCCCAGCCTGCCCTCCCCTCCGAGGCCCTTCCCAGGGTGTCCGCTCTTGGCTCATACCATGTCACCCGCCGGCCCCACCGCCTGCCTGCATCGTCTCTGTGCCCCTCGCCATGGGTCTCTGTGCCGGGAGCCCCCGCCCGAGCCCACCCACAGCGCACGGCCAGGGCCTCATGGGACCGCGAGGAGAGCCGCCTCCGCTCCCCAGCGACGGAGGGCGCTACTGGTGCCATTTGGGTACCCGCGGGCAGCCAAGAGCCTGACGGACCCTGAGCCTCTGAGCCCCCTCGACTGAGGCGGGGGTGGTGATGGGTAGGGAGGGCATGTCAGCCAGCTCCTGTCTCTGCAGGGACCCTGCCACCCAGGTGCCGAGCAAGGTGGCGGGATGGGATGGAGCCTCCAGGGCCCCACCGGGCCAACTCTCAAAGCCTGGGAGCACCTGGGGCAGCTGCCGGACAAGGGGTGGGAGCCCGGCCCTGCCGGGTCCCTCGGCAGCCCCTCCCAGCCTGCTGTGCCAAAGGCTGCTGGCAGGACTGGCAAGACTTTGGCCAAGCGAGCAGCCCCTGGCCCCCGAGCCCAGCTCCGCTCCGGAACGGGCCCCGAGAGATGCAGGAGGCAAAGGAGGGCCCTGCCTCCGTGCAGCTCAGACCAGTGCCAGAACTAGGGGCGGGAGGCGGCTCCAGAGAGTGCAGGGGGTGAGTCAGGAGGGGGCACTCTCCTCTCTGGCTCATGCTGACGCCAGGGCCCCAGCATGGCGCCAGGGGGCACTGGGCTGACGGCAGAGCCCTGTGGTAAGCGAGATAAAATCACTCGCTGATTTCTAATCTGCCCCTGTCCTGCGGGGTCAGCTGGCCGCTGAATTCCTCTGCCCCTCCTGCCCTATGCTCCTGTGTAGTGTCTCTGCACAGCTGATCAGCTGCCGGAATCCACCCCAGAGGTGGTTGCCTTTCCTTGGTGGGTGAGGTGAGTGGAGGCAGATGCTGCGGTGTTTCTCCCTGTTAGTGGGTCGAGTAGATGCGGGGAGGAGTGACAGATACGCTAGAAATATCAGTGACTATTGCATGGCCATTGTAACCCCGGGAGCTAGAGCTCTCCCCATGCTACTGCTCAGTCTGGGGGGAAGAGGGACGGGGGGCTGAGGAGGGGAGAGGGACCATTGTGTGGCTTCTGTATTTTGTACACGCGAAAATACTGCCCAGCTCCGCCTTATCAGGACACCCTGGTGGTTTCGGGCTCTCCTGGCCCACCAGACACAGGGCCAAAGCCAGACCTGGTGTCAATCCTCCCAGGTCATACCGCGTTACACCAGGAATGACTCTGCCTCGGCTTCCCCCACGATCCCAAGAGGAAAGCAGCCTGCGAGGGCCTGATCCTGTTCTCACTGACCGGGTGTGACTCCGGAGTCACCGCAGCGCAGTTCTCCTTGTTCTGGGTCCCGACAGCGCCTGGCACGCTGGGGGCCTGGTCTGTGACTGGCTCACGGATCAAGACTCGTTCATCGCAGTGCCCTGGATTTACACCAGCGTTGCCGAGCTCCGCATCTGGCCCCGCCTCCCTTGGCCGAGCTGTGCCAGGCCTGCCAGGCCCTTCGCCAGGGCAAAGCAGCGAGCAGGGCACCCTACATGGCAGCCTGGCTCAGTGGCTACTGTACCAGGCTGAGTATCAGGAAAAGTGGGTTCTAGTCCCTGCTCCGTGCCTCAGTTTCCCCTCCCACTCTCTGCCTGCCCGGTTTATTTCGCTCTTCAGGGCAGGGGCTGTGTCTCACCGGGTGTCTGCACAGCACGGGCACCAAGGTGCTATTACGAGAACGTGCCGGGGCGGGCACTTCTACCGCCCGGCAGAGCAGGCCCGGCCCTTGATTCCCCGGCGTCTCAGCCCCGGCCCAGGGTGGGCAGTGCCCGGGGCAGGCTGCAGCGTGCCGCACATTCTTGGAATGTCTCCTCCCCGGGGGAGGGAGGCGCTTTTGCAGCAGGGGCTGTTCTCTGTTTACCTTGTGGGAGAAGAGCCCAGCGACCTTGCCCACGATAAAGCCCTGGGAAGCCCCCTGGCTGCTCTCCAAGTTCCTCCCCAGCTCCCAGGCTAGCCTCCCGCTGCCCCAGCATCGCCTCCAACGACAAGGTCAAGGGATGCTGCAGCCCGGGGGGGTGTGAGCGGGAGGGATCCTGGTACGACGGCTGCCCAAGGTAGGAGGCTCAGTGACCATTTATTATCGATTCTCCTCCTCTGAGGGTCAGGACAAGAGGGGCTTCGGGGTGGGGGTGGTGGAATAAGCCAGGTGTGGCAGCGTGGAATCATGGTGCCCGTTCCACACCAAGCAGCAGCATGGGGTCCGACATGGAGACGGGCACGGGGGGACCCCCGACTGCCTGCCCCCACCCCCAGCTCTGGTTTGCTGCCCAGCCCTCTGCTCTCAGCTCCTCCCCACGAACCAGTCCAGGCCTTCCCGCTCTGTGCCCAGAGGGCAGAGTGGGAGAATCGGCCAACGGTATAACCGGGTGGGGAAGGATTCGATTTTTAGGGGTGAATGTCGATAAACATCTATTTCACACAACCCGCTGGTAGCGCTTGAAATTCACCAGAACAAGGCTTCACCATCTCCTGCCATTAACTAATTCTGGGCTGCCCCCTCCCCGCCCCCGGCAGTGTCTGACCCTCCGTAACATCCGGCAGCTGGGCCAGTTTGAATCAATTACAAATAAATACCGATATCACCCATCGAAATTACAGAAATAAAAGCCAAGCTGTGCCCAGCCTGTATCTATCCCAGGAGGGGCCGGGGGTCAGTGGGGAGGGGAGGGGTAACCCTCATTCATACAATAGGGGGCTTCCCCCACCCCATGGTTGGTCTATGTTCCTGCTCTCACTATCCTTTCAGCGCAGGCACTAGTAGGGTGACCAGACAGCAAGTGTGAAAAATTGGGATGGGGGTGGGGGGTAAGAGGAGCCTATATAAGAAAAAACCCCAAATTTCAGGGCTGTCCCTATAAAATCAGGACATCTGGTCACCCTAGGCACTAGACACTCCTGCTCTTAGCTGGAGAGGTCCCAGGTTCGATCCTCACAGACGACCCCCCCCAGGCGGGAGGCCGCAGGGTGGAGAAGACACAGGATTAATCCGAATTTAGATAATTCGAATTTGGGAAACAGGTTGTATAAATTCGATTGTGTGCGGCCACACTAAGCACATTAATTCGGTTTTTAACCACATTAATTCGGTGGTGTGCGGCCACACTACCCCATTAATTTAAACACAGTAATTCGGTGGTGTGCGGCCACACTAACCCTAATTCGAATTAACAAAATCGATTTAGGCACTACTCCGTTCGTCGAGGTGGAGTACAGAAATCGATTTTAAGTGCCCTTTAATTCGAATTAACTGGCTCTGTAGTGTGGACGGGTGAAGGGTTAATTCGGATTAACGCAGCTAAATCCGAATTAAAGTCGTAGTGTAGACCAGGCCTAGGACGCCCGGCTATAGACGACCCAGGCTTCCACCTCCAATCTCTGCCTCCCCTGTGGCCAAGCCAATGCCCCATAAGCATCACCACTGTGGCCCGGTGGGCTCTGGCTTCGCAGCCCCCCCAGTCACCCCCTTCTCTGCCCTCGGCAGGCTGGGCCCGGAGTCCCGAGCCGGCTCAGCCCCCGCCCCCTGGCAGGCAGCGGTGCACCGAACCATCCCTCGGCCTGGGAGAGAGAAAAGGCCAATGCGGGCCCCCAGAGCCAGGGCAGGGCTGACGGCTCCTGCCCCATCCCTGGGGGAGACAGTGGCACAGGCTGGGGCTCTCACATTCTCAGGCTGCATTTGTCCTTGCATCCGCTCCTGCCCCCTTAGCCCTCCCGCCCCTGCCCCTCTCCTGTCAGTGGGAGGGGTCTACAGGGGCTCTTTAAGAGAGCCCAGAGGCCCGGTCCCAGCATGGCCCAGAACAAGGGCATTCTGGGGGATGTAGTCCGCAGGGACTGATGGGCGGCAGGGGCCAGGGGAGCAGGTGACTGCAGAGCTACCTAATGCAACTTCCTTGGTCTGCCTGGGCAAGACCAGTCACAAGCCAAGACTGGGAGTACGCCCTGATCCAGGGCCAGCTGCAGCGAAAGGCCTGGGAGTGGCCCGGAGGCGGGTGGGTCCCTGGGGCACCCCTGGGCCAGGAGGCAGGTTTTGACCTGCACAAGTGGGTAGCAGCGGCTGTGGGGCAGCTGTGGCCTATGACATGGTGGGTGAGGGCTGGAGCAGAGGGAGGCCCTGGGCTCTTATACAAGTGGTGGGGCCGGGGGCCGGGAGGGGATGTCTGCTGGATGCCTGCCTCAGTGGGGTGAACGCTGTGGGTGGGGACAGTCAAAGAGGGCTTGTGGCTGGGGGCTGAGGCACGAACTTACCCAACTACGAGACTGCAGACCATGGGCCCAGCAGGGAAACTGAGGCATGGCCCCACCCAGTGCCAGAGAGGTAAGAACCTGCTGAGTCCCCCGGGGTGGGGTCTGGCCAATGTATATACGTCTCTAGCTCCTTTAACTCCCAAAGGCAGTGCTGCTCTCCCCTCGCTAGGGATCCAAAGACCCCCAACGTGCTCCACAAACTAACCGGTAATACACAAAGTAGAGCCGTCACTCCTGAGCTCAGTAAAATGCAGCCACCTCTGGGGTGGGGTGTGGCTGCTGCCTCTCACCAGAGCTGTACAGGCCTGCGCTAAGGCCAAAGGGCAGGGAGGGAGATGTGGTTAACCCTGACTCCTCCACGGTGTGCCTGGGCAGGAAGAAGGCTAGAGGTTAGTTCTTGGGTTATAGAACCCGGGCAGCTGCCGTTGAGGACTAGCATCTTGTACGAGCGTCTCTCCTGTGTTAGCGACTCCCCGTGCGCAGGGGCCATGACCCACGGTGGCGCCGTTCTGATTCCATCCAGGAGAGCGCAGCGGTGTGCGGACAGACCCGCTTGCGGTACCCTGCCCTCTCCAAGGATCACAACGCGCTCCCAGCCTCTCTCGCAGTGACCCCATCTCCCCAACACGGGGCAAGGGGATCACACCCCAGGGCTTCCAGATGGGGAAACTGAGGCACACAGAGGGGGAGTGAGGCCCTCAGGTCTGCCCTATCGTATACCACCCTCAGGCCTGTGGCCTGAGCCTGGACTAGGACCCCTGACTCTGCACCAGAACCACAAGCTGCTCCTTCCCGTTCCTCTCTGGGCCGCGGTCTCTCTGGGCTTCACGTCCCCAGAGCTGCACAGCTCCAGAGAGTGCTGGGGGGCGCGGGGGTCAGGTACTCTGGGGATTGGCAGGGTCTCTCTGGAGGCGTGGCTGGTGGAGCCGGTGGGGCCTGGACTTTCATTAAGAGAGGACTCTTTGTACTCAGCTAAAAATGATGAACAAGCCCGAGGGCCGTCGGATCAAATGCCGAACTACAGCTCACCCCGGCCTGCTGGGCCGGAGGGGCCGGGAAACGCACAGCCCAGCAAGCGCTGGGGGCTTCGGCGCCTCGAGCCTGCCTACCCCCCAGCCCTTAGTGCATAGCCCAGGACTAGCCCCCCTTCTGCTCAGCTGCCCCACTGCCTGCCTTCCCCCCCTCATCAGGCCGTGCCCTCCTTCCCGCTGCCCAGACGGCCCCGGCATAAGCCGTGCTGCAGTATTCATTTCCGTTGGGCTCCTGCCTCTCGCAAGGGGACGTCGCTGGGATCCAGCGAGTTGTTTTCCTTTGGGGGGGGGGGCGCGTGCGGGAGGGCGAGAAAAATGCTGCCAAACTGCTACTGCTTTGGCGAGGGCTCCTCCGCCGCAGCCTGGTCTGCCTGAGCTTGTTCCCCTCTGAACCCGGGGGGATCTGTAATTACCGCGTCCCGCCCCCGCCTCTCGGCCACTCCTCCCCCTGCCCCGGTGAGGGAACCCGCTCAGGAATGAGCAGGGCTGGGATGATGCCCCGGGAGCAGGGGAACGGCCCTGCCAGGCCATGCCGAGCCCCCCGCTGCTGCTCCTGTTCTTGGCTTGGGCCCTGCCCGGCTGCTTCACTCACCAGAGCCTCCAGCGTTAGCTCGTGTCGCTCTGCACAAGCTGCCGAGCGATCTCTGTGTCCTGGGCATTTACAGAGCCTTGAGCACCACAGGAGCCCCTCCGCTCGCTGCGGAGATGCAGCTACCTCTGGGGCGGAAGGCGGCAGCTGTGTCACAGTTCACAGCAACGCGAACGCTTAGGCTGGGAAGTGAAAGTGGATCTCGCCCTGCAGGGGGCATTTAGGGGACGAGGGGCTGCCGGAGGTTAGGGGGCTAGCCCTGCGGCTCGGGAACTAGCCCTGCAGCTTGGGGGCAAGCCCTGCAGCTTGGGGGCAGACTTCCCACCGTGACTTTGGTCACAAGTGGCCCCAGTGGGTCCCAGCCTCGCCCCCAGCAGAAATCGCCCACCACCCGGCAGCTGGGCACTATTTCCCCATATCTGCTCAGGGACTCCCAAGTGTTGGATGCCATCGCTACTGCAGGTCAGGAAGTTGGTACATTGTCAGGTGTGGGGGGGGGGGCTAGGCTAGCAGGGGGTTGCAGGTCAGGAGAGAGGGGCGCCGGCAGAGCTGTGTGTGGAGCGGTACATCTCTCATGAGTGCTAAATTCCCTCTAATCCAGCCAGATCTCTGTTGTATCCACCAAGCAAAGTATTAAGTATTAACAACTTGCTGATTCAGTGGCTTTTCATTAGTTTTCCTTTTGCAATTGTTTGTCTGCAGCGATAGTGAACTTTTCGGCAAAGGAGTCACAGCCTGGACTGGGCCTCCTGTACCCTGGCTCATTCGTTTGGCTTCAGCTGTAGCTGACTCAATCTGAGTAGCAATGGTTATTGCTTTCTCTAGTGTCAGTTGTGGTTCTAGAAGTAGGCGTTCTCTTACACGAAGCACGGTTGTTTTCTCAATGAGCTGGTCTCTAGTCATCTCATCTGCCATATTCCCAAAGACACAAGTTACAATCAGACTCCTCAGGGAAGCCATATACTGCATTATAGTCTCCCCTGGTTTCTGCTCACGCTGGCGAAATCTGTAGCGATTAGCTACTACAATCTCTTGCGGGGGGCACACTCCTGACGAGCATACACAGCCTGGGAAGACACAGTCCCTGCCCCAGCCAGCTCACAAACAAGCATAGAGAGTAGGGGAGGGGCTGCAATCTGCTTAGCCCGGCTCAACCTACGGCACAACACAACCGACAGGAGAAGGACAGTGCTGAGGCTGCAAAGCCCACCGCTAGGAAGTGCCAGACCAAAGGCTGGCTCAGCTTGGCCCCCTGGTGCGTCTGCATGACAAGACAGGCGGTGAGCTGGGAATTAGAGACGACCTGTCCCCAGGAGCCTGCCCCAGCGGCTCAGCCCCATCATGCCCAGTTTCTCCCCAGCCGGGCTGCCTGGCCCAATCAACCCTATACCCCAGCCTCTGCTGCGTTTGCGTGGGGCTGCCTCCTTCTCCAGCATAGAATCATAGAAGGGGCCTCAGGAGGTATCTAGTCCAACCCCCTGCTCAAAGCAGGACCAATCCCCAGACAGATTTTTGCCCCAGATCCCTAAATGGCCCCCTCAAGGATTGAAGTCACAACCCTGGGTTTAGCAGGCCAATGCTCAAACCACTGAGCTATCCCTCCCCCTTACCCTGGGCCCCACCCAGCACCACACTGCAGCCTGTCTCTGCCCCTCGCCGCTCTGCACGGACGGCACCGTCTCTGAGTCCCAGCACCACAGCGGCCGAGAGGAGCAATTGCAGGGAAAGTCTTGGTCAGCCCTGGGCTGGAGCGTGCTCAGGCGCTCTGTGGGGTCTCTGGTCTAGTGTCGGAGCCACGGGGCTGGAGCATGCTCACTGCAGACGGAATCTTCAGAGAATTTAGCTGTCAAATGCTAACAAGTCTCTACCAAGCGCGTGCAAACGGGTTTCTTTTCAAAGTCTGGATCAAATTTTGGTGGATTTTCACCACGACGGCAAAAGGCAGATCTCTGACACCAGGGCACATTTCCCCCCGCACCCCACCTGCCAAATTGCAAGCCCCTGCTCCAAAGCATGGAGGCGGTAGTGCATCTCAACCAAACAGCTCCAAGAATTGTCTATGAAATGGGGCAATCTTAGTCTAACCCTCTGAGCTTGTTCTTGGCACCAGCTGAGTCATTTCTTGCTAAAACGTCCCCCAAATTTTCAGCCGGAAGCAGACACCCAGCGTGGAGAACTTCCAGCCGGACTTGGTAAAATCTGGCAGAGTGATAAGCAACTGACGGCAGGGTCTGAAAATGCAAGTGGCAGGCAACTGGCGCTCTCGGTGCCGCTGCCAGGTCTGCGGACAATCTACCCGTGACAAGAGCAGCTGGCTAACGGCTTGTGGACACATGGCAGACGTGAGTCTAGGCGAGGGGAGAGGTGCCACGTTCAGGCAGGGAGGGGTCACCAGGGACAAGGCCTGGGGTGGTGGTGGAGAAGCGGATGAATAGCTGAGCGAGGCTGGAGGGGGCGGGGGGCGGGAATACATCACTGTGAGATGGGGGAGCCAGTGAAGGGGTTTGAAGGGGGAGGCCATGTGGCTGCAGTGCTGGGGGAGGGAGGCGATCCTGTCCCTGAATCACCAAAGGACTCGTGTTGAAGGGCTTCTGCTGAGCCCGGGCCCCTACCAGGTGCAGTTCCTAGGGACTGGACGGGGGGGTGGAGTCAAGCGGGGACCCAAAGACGTCTGGGGGCGGATTGCACAGTCTCATCTTGTGGAGAAGCAGCAGCGAGGCCTGCAGCGCCGAGACTCCAGCCAGCTCCCGGCGTCAGATCCCTGCTGGGTTTCCAAGCCCAGTCTAGCCCCCTCTGCTCATAGCGCCGGACGAGGGGGGAGAGAGGTGCGTGGCCGACGTGTCTAATTGCATCGAGATGTGGGAGGAGCCTGGGGAGCCCAACGCAGCCTCGACGCTGTTGCCCGAACTGGCATCCCAGCAGGCTGGGTTGGCTCGATCGTCCCCTGGGCTGCGTCCGGCGGTTCAGAAACCCCACAGGCCTGCGAGGAGCCCTCTGGAATTACTGCGACTCGCTCCCATGTGCTGGGACCGCCCTGTCAGCTGCATTTCTTTACACGCAAGGCAGCTGGGGGGAAGCAGCTAACTGGAAGATGGCTCACTGCAGGTCACGTGCGCACGCTTACACAACTGGCTGAAAAGTCACGTGGCTGGGTGACTCATCCCACTGGCAGATCAGCACTTGGACTAAAATCCAGCAGCTCCTGCCAATAGCGCCTTCCATCGGAGACGCTTGAAGCTCTTTACCAATAGTCATCACTTAAGCCCTGTGGCTTGAGTATTATTGCCCCCATTTTATGGAGGGGGAAACTGAGGCACGGGGCAATTTTAGTGATTTGAATAAAACCACACAGCAAGTCTAAGGTACAGTCAGGGCTCCTAATCCTATGGATTAAGCGCCCTGGGAAGAATACCTTCACCCTAAGCAAGGAGTAGAACTCGGAGTCCTGGCTCACAGGCTCCCCCGCTCAAACCCACTAGAACATGCATCTTCTAGATGCTAGAAAAGGTAGATCAGGGGCTGCTATTCACGCTCTCTCCTGAGAGAACAAGGGAACATGCAATGAACGCGAGAGGCACCAAATTCAAAGTGGATAAAAGGGTTGCTATTCTCAAACTGGTGCTTACCTAGTGGCAGTGAGTTCCACAGGTTATCACGGAAGCCAAGGGCTTAGCGGGATTCAAGAGCAGAGCCAAACGCGGATGGTTACGTCAGATGAGATAAGACCGATGACCAGTGGGACAGTCCCTCCAGCGTCAGTCGTGAGTCCCCCATTTTATGGGCTTAGGAGGAGCCTGCCCCCACAGGCAGTTTGTTCCAGAAGGGGGCAGTAGAGGGCCTGTTGCTGTGACCCAGCTGGGGCTGGCCATGTCTGAGAAAGGGTACTGGCAGGGCCGGCTCCAGGCACCAGGCACCCAAGCTGGTGCTTGGGGCG
>NW_020664413.1:843966-852844 GCF_002925995.2 Terrapene triunguis
TCACCCTGGGAACCGCCGGGGGGGTGTGCAGAGCCAGAGCTGTATCTCTGCTCCAGGCAGTGTAGACTCTTTCGCTGCCAGATCAAGGTCAAGGTCTTGGTCCTTATCTTCAAGCACTCAGTGGCCAGGACTCCCGGGATCCAACCCAGCCCATTGTTGACAGCTCCACTCTTCCAGCACCATGGAGCACTCGGGGAGTCAGGGAGGTGGGCATCCCGGGGGCTGGGGAACCAGGGCACAGGCACCTAGCCATGGGGGGCGGGGCAGGGTGCACACTATGTGGGGGATGGAGAGGTTGAGCATTATACCTTGTGGGGCTGGGCACCTGGCATCGGATGGGGCCCATGGATGACAGCTTCACTCCTCTGGCCCCGTGGGACGTTCTGCCATCTGGGCAGAAGACGGAGGGTCCTTGGGGGCCAGTCCCAGACTGTGGAACGAGCTCCCCTAGGAACCAAGGACCATCCCAGCCCCATTCTCCCCCCGGCCTCCTCGGCCAGAAACACCGCGCGACATGAGCATTAAAACAACCAAATCCTGCCAGGACAAACCAGTCATTTGCACACCCGGCTCTCCCCGCGGGGACAGGATGAACCACACTTTTACAGCTGTCGGTCACGCCACGCAGTGCGCCATTGGAAGGTGCCCAGCTGGGTGGGGTGAGAATACGTCAGTACCAGCCCCTGCCTAGCTCTCCCAGGCAAATCCCACGTTGTTCTTTCCGGCCCAGCTTTCTAACCTCGCTGGTTCCCAGTACAGCTCTCTCCTCCCCATTTAGTGCCCTCTTCACATTTGGGGACCATTCTGGTTCCCCATCCATGAGAAGCCCTGGCCTAGCAGGGCCCCTGCAGGTCCCTCTCACGTCCCAGTACCTCCTCCTTCGCTGCTACCCTTTCCTCCCCCTCTCTTGGCCAGGTGTCGGCGCCCAGCCGCCCGATCGGAATCCGTCTGGAGAACAGGATCCCGCGTGTCCCCCTAAACTCCACTGTGTCCCATCAGCAATTCCCTTTGGCGATCCTGCCCCCGGCCAAGCAGGCAAGTTGGTCTGGGGGGCCTGACTCTTCCCAGCCCCCCGTACCGGGTCTACAAAGGAGCCAATGGTGCCAAGGGGCCGGGCCCATGCTCAGAAGGGGCCCCAGCCGCCCCGTACTCCTTATTTCTTCTCCCTCCCTCCCCCCCCCCGGGGCCCAATCCAGCAATATAAAGACGCACATTGACTTCAGCGCACCTGGGGTCACTGCTCCCCTCCCCCCAGCACTCAGACTGAAATGGGTGGGACTTTGGGGCAGTGGTGTAGCTAGAAGTGGAAATTTGGGTGGGCACCAACTTGCGGGTAGCCGGGCAATGACAGACGGGGCTAGCACAGCTTCTCCTCCCGACACCACGCCCTCTCCCGAGCCCTGGTGCCCCCAGACACGGGGCACGTGCATGGGGCGGCTCCGCCAATGGCCAGGCAGAGCTGCCGGAGCGTAGCTTTCTGAAGGGCGGGCGCAGAGCTCCGTCCTGGATTTCAGGGTCCCCAGTGACGCTCTGGGCCGCTGGGGCAGCACTGCATCCCTGCTCAGAGCTGAGTGGGCCTGGATGCTAGGTGGGTGGTTTGGGGTCAGCGAGGCAGGCAGATGAGCCCGTCGGCCTGCAGCATGTCACGGGAGCGCTGCCCCTTTAAGAGGAGTTGGGCTTAGCCTCACCTCCTGTGGCTAGTTAGCTGCCTGCCAGGTGATGGGTGAGAGGCCAGAGATCAGCTGCTTGCCTGGACTGACTTGACTTGAGAACTAAACCCAGCCCTGAAGCCAGGGCCTGCGGCTCCGCTGCGTTTGCTGCCTGGCTGCCCATCTGGCCCCACCAGCTCACGTGAGGTTTGCTCCCCTAATCCTTGCCCTGTTGTGTGACTGGGGTTAAAAGTTAGACTGCCACAGAAGCCATGGCTGGGGTCTCTTTCCTGTCCCTTGTTTGAACAGCAGCAGGACCTCTGCTTTTCTCCGGGCTCCCACGGCCGCCCCCAGTCCAGAGCGTTGGCTAGGGTGACCAGAGAGCAAGTGTGACAAATCGGGGGCTTTTCTTTTCAAGGAGGGGGTATAGTTGCATAAGGCAAAGCCCCTGATATACTGACGTCTAGTCCCCCGACCGTGTCGGGCTTTGCTAACTCCTCTCCGCCTGTAGGACTCCGACGTCCCCCTCCTCGCCAGAGGCTCTTGCCACGTTCCCGGCTTCCCCGCATGCCTTTACCTGCTCTTTGTCTGCAACTTCTTCCCCAGGGGCACGGGGCTGTCGCTGCGCTTTTAAAATGTGCACCCACCTCAGAGCCAAACCGCAAAGGCCCCAGACGCCCCGGGAGTCTTTGCTGGGACGTCTGGGCGGTTTTCTCTGTCGCCACGTTTCTGGGCCTCGTTATCCAAACTCAGAGCAGCAGGAGAATGACCGGGGGGCGGAGGAGGGGGTGCTCAAGAGACAGGTAGATCTGCAACCTCGCCCACAGTGGTTCGGTTAACCCCCACCAGAAGGCATCTAGCCCTCTGAGTTTCTGCATCCACTCCAGAGCTGAATCAGGCTCTGGGCCAAGGCAAGGACGGAAGGGGGCAGGGGCATGGGAGGGGGGTTCGCAGGGCTGTGGCATGGTAGCGCTCATCACATGGGGGCTTCGCTTTCAGGTTCCCCGGACAGAGGGGGAGGCCCAGGAGGGCTGAAATATGAGCCACGTCTCATGCCGAAAAGCTCCCCCCAGCTCTTGGCATTCTAAGCCATTTTAGTATCTGCCATAAAGGGACCACGGGGCAGGTGAAAACCGTTTATCTGATGTACTAATGGCAGAAAAATCCCTTTGATTCCTTCCACGGGGGGGAGTTCAAAGGGGAAAAGAGCCAAAGCCTGTTCAGCAGAGCAGCAGGTGCGTCCAACTGCAAAAACGCAATCCATCATGTCTGCATTAATGGGGGGGATCAGCCCAGGCCCCCGTGCCCCCCTCCCTGCAGCACCCGTGCCTGGGCAGCCCCCCAGATATCCCCGGGGAATGGTATCAAGTGACTGGAGCGTATTTTAGGATTCCAGTTTGGTGTGAAACAGCAGGGAACTATCAACCTCCGCTCTGGGATTAAAGGGGGGAGCAGGATTGCTACTGAAAGACAGATATGCACTGGGGGAACGCCGGCATGTCGCAGGAGAGCGGGGGAGGGGTGAATGGGATCACCAGGGGTTTATATTTATTTATTCATGAGTGTTTGTGTCTCTCCTCCACATCAGACCTGAGCCCCTCCTGGACGTGAATGAACATAGCCTCACCACAGCCCTGTGAGGCAGGGCGGGGTCATTATCCCTATTCTGCAGATGGGGAAACTGAGGCATAGAGAATCAGGGACTCACCCACAGTCTGGAACAGAGCCCAAATCTCCTGGGTCCCAGCCCCGTGCATTTAAGGCCAGCCTTTCTAAAACAGAACAAACTGATATCAAAAGGGCCAGATCCTTATCTGCCATCAGTTGCCACCCCTCCGTCCCTGGAGCTCCGCTCACTGCTGCCAGCGGAGGACCTGGCCATAGACTGGGGGGGGGGGCAAAGGGGTGTGGAGAGAGACCAGTCATTTGCCATCCACCCACAGCACCGACTGAGCAGATCCGATCCTTTGTCTCTGGCTGGTTCCTGTCTCTCCCCTCCCAGCCCTCTTCCCCCCGTCTTTTGTGTTATTGCAAATTATAAAACAATTTTGTCCTGCCATCCCGCATTCTTTTGCCTCCTGCAAGAATTTTAATGTATTTATTTTTGCTATCAGGGGAGAGCGCCCTGTTCCTAAGTCGCCCCTGCAAAGCGAGGACCGGCCGCGCCCGCTGAGGGAAATGAATGACCGAGCAGTTTTCTTCTGCTCGCAGGCCCCGATTACCTACAAGGCTTGACGACCCCTAGGGCAGGGGACTTCCAGATTTGTCTCTGCCTTGGTAAAGCGTTTCCCCAACGGAGACGCTTAATCTGCATAATACTTTGGCCACAGAGCTCAGAGTCAGAGGAGCTGCCGGGCTCTTAGCGAGTTATCAGCTATTACTTGAGTTATGGTTTGCACAAAGCACAGTGAAGTGTTGTAAAAGTGTTTGGTGTTATTGTTATGCCGATGAGCGAAGTAAGCTGGGAGGGATCACAACCCTTAAATGCAGCCATTTCTTGGGTGGGACGTGGCAGCTGGTTAACACAGTTTGGGATAGGAAGTGAAGATGAATACCCCGTTGAAAATTCAGGGAGCATTTAGGAATGTAAATATCCTCGTCTTGCAAAACAAGACCCCCAAGAGGTTGAGGCCTTGGTTTTAAATCTTCTCAGAAGTACAGCCCTGCCCGCCCACCCGCCTTGGGACTGGTTTTCGTGCTCACTTTACGGAGACAGCTCCAGGGGTGCTGGAACAATTTGTATAGTGGGGTGCTGAGAGCCATTGAACCAAACTGTAAACCCTGGATATCGGTAGTTTTCAAACTGCGGGTTGTGACCCAGTACAGGGTCGCGGAGTGGAGGGCACTGGGTCACGGCGGCTCTGGTCAGCACCACCAACCAGCCGTTAAAAGTCCCGTAGGCGGCTAAGGCAGGCTAGTCCCTACTTGTCCTAACACCACGCTGCACCCCGGAAGTGGCCAGCAGCAGGTCCGGCTCCTAGGTAGGGGGGCCAAGGGACTCCGCACGCTGCCCCCGACCCGAGCATTGGCTCCAAACTTCCATTGGCAGGGAACAGGCCAATGAGAGCTGGGGGGGCGGTGCCTGTGGGCGAGAGCCACGGGGAGCCACTTGCACGCCTCCACCTAGGAGCTGGACCTGCTGCTGGCTGCTTCTCGGGTGCAGCGTGGTCCGTGGTGCCAGGACAGGCAGGAAGCCTGCCTCTGCACCCCAGCTGCACTGCTGACCGGGAGCTGCCCAAAGTAAGCCCACGCCCCAATCCCCTGCCCCAGCCCTGAGCTCCCCTCAAACCCGGAGCCCCTTTCTGCACCTCAAACCCCTCATCCCTGACCCAACCCCAGAGCCTGCACCCCCGCCCAGAGCCCTGACCCCCTCCTGCACCCCAACCCCCTGCCACAGCCCTGAGCCCCCCCAAACCTAGAGCCCCCTTCTGCACCCCAAACCCATCATCCTTGGCTCCACCCCAGAGCCTGCACTCCCAGCCCAGAGCCCTGACCCCCTCCTGCACCCCAGCCCTGAGCTCCCCCCCAAACCCGGAGCCCCCTCCTTCATTCCAAACCCCTCATCCCCGGCCCCACTCCGCAGCCCTCATCCCCACACTCCAACCCTCTGCCCCAGCCCTGAGTCCCTCCCACACCCCAACCCCTTCATCCCCAGCTCCGTTGGGTCGCAGGCATCCACAATTTTCTTCAGCTGGGTTGTCAGAAAAAACGTTTGAAAACCACTGCTGGATATGATGAAAACCACTTCAAGCCAGGGGGGCACCCCCAGGAACGCCTAGCTCCAGCACCTCCAGACAGCACCCTCCGCAGAGTCACCAGCACCCCCGTGGAGTTAGCCCGGGGTCCCCCCCACTGCTCCCAGCAGCACAGAGCCCCCTAGCACCGCACTGGGGTCTGCATGGACCCAGACAGGACAGCGCCTCCTAAGGGATCCCCAGTGCACTGCCCCAGTTGGCCAGCAGTGTCCCATGCACATTTTCCCACCACCACCCAGCTTAGCTTGCGAGAGCCGCCCGGGCCGTAGCCCAAGGTGGTCTGGCTGTTTGCAGGGAATCGCCCGCCTTGCAACGGCTCGGCAGCCAGAGGGAGGAAGGGAAACGGGCCATCCCCGCTGGGGGAAAGCGCGGCGAGATCCAACCCAAACAGCGGCCGCTCCGCAGGCACATACTTTCCCATCATTCATCTCTCCTTTATTACCACGGCCGTTGGTGATTAAACCCAGGGTGGCCCCATCACCGCCCCGCCGCCTGCCCCTGCAGTGAGGTCATAGAGCCGTGTTTGTGACATCCCCGCCGTCTCCATGGCAGCGCGCTGTGATGTCATCAGCATGGGGTTGCGGCCCTCCCGGCAGGAGGAGAATGATCTTATTAAAACAACAGGATCCCGAGGCAGGCAACGCAGTGAAGTAGCAGCCGGGGCATTCCAAGGCAAAACGCTGCCTCAGCCTCAGAGGGAGAGTCTGGGGGGCAGACACACGCCCCAATTCACCCAGTGGCTGCCCCCAGGCTGCCAGGCCCTGCTGTCTCGCTCCTAGGAAGAGGCAGTTTTTTCTTATCCCTTGTCACTGGAAAGCCTGGGCCACTTCCGGCCATTTGTGGCTGTACCTTTTTCTCTCTCTCATGCATGCCTTGGACGCCGGAGTAGGACGAATCTCTCCTCCCCCCTGCCGGCTGCCAGTTGGGCCGGTGGTTCGGAGTCCGGACTGTGCTTCCCGCCACTTCCAGAGCTAGCTTACGGACCCGGACTGTTCTGGGGAAGAGCCTCCCAGCATGCTAGCTCTGGGGCCCGGGCCTGTCGCCGGATCTGGGGGGTTTCCTAAAGCCCCAGTTCCCAGCAGGGAGACGCTCCGCTCTCGTTTGAAAAGAAAACTCAACGTTCGCAGCCTCGCTGGCTGCAGAGCAAAGCTGGAAAATAAGCCCCCTACGAGCTCAAAAACCAGAGGGCAAAGAAGACCCCATGTTTATTTTCTAAAAAATCTTGTGATGTTTTAAAGCCAATTCCATGATTGCGGAGGGGAGGGGGGGCATGCTGGCTTGAGATTTTTGACCTCTTGGGTGGATTTTGCTCTGCACACGCCAGCGATTTGTCCTCCGTCCTCCCACGGTGAGAGCCCGTTTCCCCCCTCTTGCTGATCCAGCCCTTTCAAGCAGTGAATTCTGGTGAATTTGCACCTAAGAGGGACTGATGGCTCTTGCTTTAACGTGGCTTTAAATAACACAGGCCCAGTCATAGACTCATGGACTTTAAGGTCAGAAGGGACCGTTATGATCATCTAGTCTGACCTCCTGCACAACGCAGGCCACAGAATCTCACCCACCCACTCCTGTAACAAGCCCCTAACCTATGTCTGAGCTATTGAAGTCCTCAAATCGTGGTTTAAAGACATCAAGGTGCAGAGAATCCTCCAGCAAGTGACCTGTGCCCCACGCTGCAGAGGAAGGCGAAAATCTCCCAGGGCCTCTGCCAATCTGCCCTGGAGGAAAATTCCTTCCCGACCCCAAATATGGCGATCAGCTAAACCCTGAGCATATGGGCAAGACTCACCAGCCAGCACCCAGGAAAGAATTCTCTGTAGTATCTCAGATCCCACCCCATCCAACATCCCATCACAGGCCATTGGGCATGTTTACTGCTAATAATCAAAGATTAATTAATTGCCAAAATGAGGCTATCCCATCATACCATCCCCTCCATAAACTTCTCAAGCTTCGTCCTGAAGCCAGATATGTCTTTTGCCCCCACTACCCTGCTGCAGCTAGCCTCCGGCTTTTGCCCGAGACTCTTGGGGAAATCGCCACCTTCCCATGGAGGTGCAGCAACGGTATTGCCGGGGTGTACAGGGCTGCATTAAGGAAAGCAACATTGCAGAGATGAGAGGGGAGCTGTGGGGATGGGAAGGTTCCTCTCCAGGCAGGCTACAAAGAAGACCGATCTCGGGCCCGCTCTGACGCCGGCGTGACTCAAGACTCAGCGAGGCCAGTGGCACGAATATGGGATCAATAAATTCAGTGTCAGAGTGGAACTGGGCCCGACGGGTGCCTGCAGGATTGGGTCCTAAGGGAGGGGATGGTCAGTGACCATCGTGGGAAGAGGAATCGCGATAGACAGGAAGGCGGGGGGGGGGGGGGGGCGAAAGTGCGAGCTGGAGAGTCAGGACTCCTGGGTTCCATTCCCAGCTCTCCCAGGGGTGACCTTGAGCAAGTTCCAGCCCCCTCTCTGTGCCTCAGTTTCCCCCTCGCTGCCATGGGGATGCTGACCCTGAGGAACTGAGAGTTGGCAATGCTAAGTCCACCCAGGGGCCAGGGTTTGGCTGCCAGATTGTCCGGGGCAGGGTGGGGCTCGGCGCTAGGCTTCTCCTACTAACCCTGACGCCAGGATCCCCCAGTGCAGCAGGGTCCAGGAGAAGCCAGCGGCACAGCAGGGGGCAGCCCCATGGCAGGGGGCTGGGGGCACGTTCTAAAGGTGGCGCTGGCGGCGCTCAGGAACAAGGCAGGGCTGGCACCGTTGGCTGGGTCATTTGCTCCATGCGGGAGGGGGATGGGGCCAGTTGGGCTCCCCCCAGCCCAGGGATCGGCACAGAGCGGCGAGGGCCAGACAGCGTCTCCTCTCTCCCTAGGGCAGCGCCGGGCCAGCCACCGCGGGCGTCTGCAGCTGGGCTTCTCAGGGGCCCGAGCCCGGCCGTGTGGGGCCAGGCGGGCAGCGCTCTCGGCGGGAGGTGACTTGATCTGGGAGACAAGGGCCTGGCTCCAGATCACAGCAGCCGCCCAGCGCCGACGGGGAAGCTTCCGGAATTAGACAAGGCCGTGTCCCCAGACTGTGTCCCCAGGCCCCACCCTCGCCCCTCACCCCATGTCCTCTGCCCCGAGACACACACCGTACCAGCACCCCACAACCTCCACACACAGCTCCAGACAGACACCCCACACGCAGCCCCAGACACCCCACAACCTCCACACACAGCCCCACACAGACACCCCATACAGACACCCCATACAGACACTCCACAACCGCCACACGCAGCCCCACACAGACACCCCACACGCAGCCCCACACAGACACCCCATACAGACACCCCACAACCGCCACACGCAGCCCCACACAGACACCCCACACACAGCTCCACACAGGCACCCCACAACCACCACACGCAGCCCCACACAGGCACCCCACAACCACCACACGCAGCCCCACACAGACACTCCACAACCGCCACACGCAGCCCCACACAG
>NW_020664413.1:852944-865499 GCF_002925995.2 Terrapene triunguis
CGCACAGACACCCCACAACCGCCACACGCAGCCCCACACAGACACCCCACAACAACCACACGCAGCCCCACTGCCGCACACAGACACTCCACAACCGCCCCACGCACACCTCTGTACACCCACCCATTCACCTGTGCACACCTGGCCTGGCTCTCTGGACATACACCCCCCTCATTACACTCACGCACACACTGTCCATCACCCAGCCCCACACATTCCCCATCAAACTCTCCCCACCGGTCACACAGCCCTGCACAACCCCCAGCCCACCCCCCCTTCAGCCCTCCCTCCCTTCCCGAAGAGAGCCACGCAGCCATTCTCCCGCTGGCACCTGAACGAAGCTGCCATGTGGCCAGCTGCTGGGGCTGGAGACAGGACCTAGGCTAGGACCCCCGGCACCGGACGCTCCAGCTGAGCTCTGCCCGCGAAGGGTTTTGTGTCACCTCCACCCACAAGCCATGCCCCAGAAGGGAGGCTGGAGTGAGCGGCTGCGGGGGGCACTGTGCTGAGAGACTGACAGTGCAGGGGTGATTTAACCCCCCATTAAATACCTGTGTGCCCCCTGCCTTTCCCCAACAGGACCCGAGCCTGCTCCGCCCCCAAATCCTGCCACTCACCCAGCCGCTGCCTGTTGCCATTCCCCGCCCCAGCGCCCCGTGGTGGCTCCCTCTACCCCAGCCACAGCCCACGGGCCCCCCTTTGCCTGGAGCGGTGATCGACTGCGGCTCGCCAGCCACCCCCGGCTCTGCAGTGTGTCGCCTGCAGTAAAATACCGTGCGATTTAATGACTAGCCAATCTACCTTATTAACCAATCCGGATGCTTGTAGGGTGTTATTAACCAATTAAGTCATCACCTTGCACGAAGTTATTAACTTATAATTGCCGTGAGAATAATTAGAGAGCAATAAACGAAATGTTTCCCGTCATGCTGTGTCAAAGCGACTCGTGCTGTCGTCAATGAAGCAATGCATTCACACCGCTGTGGCTCTTTGGGGTAACCCTGACGGCTCATTTGGCTCCTAAACCACTGAGGTCGGAGTGGCACTGGCCCAGACAGCTCTGTCAGGCCAGAGCCCCAGCAGGCGTCAATCGGTGCAGCTCCATCGACTGCAGTTTATACCATCTGGGGAGCCAGCCCGCGGCTTGCCGACCTAGGGAGCTAGTTCCCACCACCCAGCGAGCCAGGTCATCTCCCGTGGGCCGCCTGCCCGACAGAGGCCCAGGGAGGGACAGTGACTGGGGCTTCGGCCCCTTGCATCCCGCTGGACCCCCACTGAGCAGATGTGGCTCCCCGGGGAGGTCAAACTCATTTGGAATAAAGACAAAATAACTGATGGGGCTGATGCAAATCCCTAGCTCCAGATCTGACCTCGGGTCCCAGACTACAGGTTGGGCCCAGCTCCCGACACCCGAGGGCTGGGGCAGGTGGGGCTCAGGTGCAGGCCTCAAAGCCCCACAGCAGGTGGGTTCCAATCTAGGATGTCAAAGGATTGTGGGGCGGGGGGTTGATCTGGATCCAGGGTTTTGGTTTGGCCCATTTCAGAGATGAGGATGAATCCAGATCCAGGGTTTTGGTTTCTCCTATTACAGAGATGAGGGGGTGGATCTGGATCTGGGGTTTTGGTTCAGCCCATTACAGAGATGCGGGGTGGGGTGGAAATCCAGAGTCAGGGTTTTGGTTTGACCCATCACAGAGATGTGGGAGTGGATGCGGAACCAGGGTTTTGGTTCAGCCCATTATAGAAATAGGGTTGAGGATCTGGATACAGGGTTTTGGTTTGGCCCGTTGCAGGCGGGTGGGGAAGGGGGAGTGTGGATCCAGATCTGGGGGTTTGGTTCAGCCCATTACAGAGATGTGGGGGTGTGGATCTGGATCTGGGGTTTTGGTTCGGCCCATTACAGGGATGGGGGTCGGGTTGGATTGGGATCCCAGGTTTGGGTTCTGCAGGCAGTTCTCCACTCTCCCTAATTCGTGTCATTCTTAAAGGGCCTGATCCTGCATGCTGGGGCCAGGATCGGGCCCATTTGCACCAAGGGCAGCTCTGGGTGCATAGGATTGGGCCCTCGGGGTTAGGGCTCGTTGCTGGAGTTTTCCCTAGGCAGAAACCCCCCACGCTGGGCACGGCCAGCTAATCCCGGGGTTGCTGCCCCTTGGCAGATCACGAGGCCCAATCCCAGTTGAGGATTACCAAGAGCCTGAGAGTACGTCCACACTGTGATAAGCCCCCCCACACACACACACTGAGTCTCAGAGCCCAGAGCATCTGGCCGGGGCTCGCCAGGCTGGGGTACGGAGCTAAAATGGGCCGTGTGAACGTAGCCAGAGAGCCCCAGCAATGCCCCGATCTGTCTCCTGCTGGCTGGGTGCTTGCAGCTGCCTCTGGGGGCTAGTTTGGGCATCGTGTGGCTACTGCCAAAGCAATGCCCCTGGTTTGTACTGCTCGGTGGGGACTCGCCGCATGAAACCTGCCATCTATCAGCTGCCTGTCACCGTGGTGTCTGGGCGCCTGCCAGGTAACAGCTATTAACAGACTCTGTGCCTCAGCTTCCCCATGGCGGGTGCGCTAGCCCTGCAGAGACACATTCGCCCAGGCGGCGTCTGTGCAAACCACAGAGCTCACACTGCTTTCCCGTCACTTTCTCCACCCAGCAGACCCGGTTTGACATGGGGAGAACAGAGCAGTTTCTGCCCCGCTCCAGGGGAATTCGTGCGACTTCGTCCCGGGCTGGAAAATTGTCCTTTTGTCCCAAAATGCAAAACATCTCAGTGACCCCTGAAAACACGCCCCTTTGTGCCATCTCAGGGGGTTCTACCTACAGTGCAGCTCTGCCCCCGCCCCAAGTATCTGGGCACCTCACAATGTCTCTATCCCCAAAGTATCCCTGGGAGGCAGGACAGGGCTGTCACCCCCCTTGTACAGAGGGGAAACTGAGGCACGGATAGGCTAATCCATGGTCACACAGGGAGTCAGGGGTAGACTTGAACCAGGTCTCCCAAGTCCCAGGGCTGCTCAGATGAGTTTCCCCTGCGGCCCTTGTCGGTGCTGCTCGCAAAATGCTGGATCTCAGTAGCTTCCTGGGGGAAGCCAGCAGGGGCGAAGGGAAGCCGCATGGCCAGGCATGCAGCACTGGGAGGCAGGTGATCTCAGATCTGTGCCTGGCTCCCTGTGTGCCCTTGGGCAAACCCTGTCCCGTCTCATGCCTCAGTTTCCCCAGCTGTATCACCGGGCTAATGACACCAAGCACCCCGTAGGAAGCGCTTTGAGGGTGCCGGGAGAGAGGTACTGGGCATTCTTGGTCCCCAGCAGGCAGGGCGGGATGTCGGGGACAGGGCTGTTATCGCATAGAAAAGCCAGGAGCCGTTTGCCATGGCGGGGGGCAGCCGCGGCCCCCGGAAGGGCCGTGAACATGAGCTCATGCAGGCGGGCGTACAAACGGCTCGCTCTGTCTCCCCGGGGCCGCGGCTGTGCATCACGCGCCCCGTCTGCGTAGGAGGCATCTGCAAGGGACGGCAGCCAACTCCGCCTGGAGTGGGGAGATAAAATCTGGTTTGCTTTGGGCTGACGGTAAACAGCCATGTGCAGTCGGGACAGGGACGCCATGGGGCTGGCTACGGCTAGGGACTCCCTCCCCCCCTTCTTTCCCCCCTTGGATGTTCGGAACCGAGAGAGGAACCCCAGGGCCTGCCCCAGGAGCTTTCCCTGCCGCCGGCCCACACCGGCCCCCAGCTCCAGGGTAGCCTTCTGGGGAGCTGACTTGTGGCTTCCCGGCTAAGGGCTCATCTCTGGGGCAGGGGGGCAGGGAGGAAGGCCTGGCTGGGAGCAGAGCCGCCAAGATTAGGAGCTGGCAATCTCTCCTACTTGACTTAGAATAACTGTGCAGCCCCTTGAAGTGCCGCTCGAGAGGAAGATGGCTCTGGGTTGGGATTCTGCCTGTGATGACGGGCGGGCTGAATTCCCTGGGGCCCCGTTGCACTCCTGCAAAGCGAGAGTGAACCAGAGCAGAACGGCAGCGTTTGCCATCCCGGGCTGGAGAGCAGACCCGGGACCCACCACCCGCCAGGGCCCACGCAGCGGGGAGGAGGAGGCCAACCGATTCTAATGTGGAGGCTCCCAAGAGCCAGGCCGGGGGAGAGAAACGGGTAGACTGGGACAAGGAGTCTGCTGGGACGGGGGCTGGAAAGGGAAGGGAAACTGAGGCTGGCTGGGCAAGGACTCTGGGACTGTGAACCAGGTGGGAGGCTGGGACTGGACGGGCAGCAAGACTGGGACTGGGAGGGGAGGGAGATGGGGATCTAGGGAGGGAAATTGGGGGACTGGGAGCCAGTTGGCTAGGGATGGGGGACCACAGAGATCAGATCAGGAACCGGGGGAGCACGGGGGGTGGGGGGGCTGGACCAGTCGATTCATAGATTCCAGGACTGGAAGGGACCACTGTGAACATCTGGTCTGATCCCCTGCATGGCACAGGGCCGCCCTGACTTCATTCCTGTTTGAACTAGAGTGGATCCTGTTCCGGGGGTAGGCACAGGGCAGAGGACAGACCTATCAGAGAAGCTGGGCTGTGGGGGCAGAACAAGGACTGGGCGTGGGGAGTGGGGGAGAGACAAGGAGATGGGGCGAAACTGGGTCTGGGGTAGTCAGCCAAGAAGGAAGGACTAGGGCTGTCTGGGCAAGGAGCCAGATGTGGGCCAGGGCAGGCTGGAGGGGATGGGGCAGAAGAGGTGAAGCTTGCGGGGATGGGCAGAAGGGTCTGTGCCCCATAGAGCACATTCCCTTCCAGAGCCTGGGCTGGACCTCACCATTCCTCTGCTGTCAGCAGACATCTGAGAAACCCACTGCCAAAGTGTGCATCTCCCCGTCTAGGGCTGGTCCATACAGAGGATAACAACCTACTACTGCTGTCAGATACTCTGTTAGCTCAAGTGGCAGAGGCCTGTGTGGTGAATCGAAGGGTTCCTCCCCTGCTGGGTGCCAGTACGATGCCACCTACTAGAAATTCCAGTTTTACATAATGACACAGTCGTTAATTACAGAATCACATTCTGTTCTTTCCACGGGACCCTGCCTCCCAGACCTGCTCTGGGATGAATCAGGGCCATGCAGTGAAGGTGGTGGCTCCCTGTAGGGGCCCTGCCTCATTTGCCGCAGAAGCTGGCAGGTGTGTGGTGAATGAGGCAGGGCTCTGCAGGAGGAGACTGTTGGCTGCTGCCCTGGGGAACTGGATTCCAGCGTGCACCTTGCATGCACCTTGCGTGCACCTGGATTTTCCTTGCGTGCACCTTGTTTTCTGGCTGCCCAGCGGAAACGCTGAGCATTCCCGGTGACAGCTGAAGCCAGTGCGAGCTGGGGAAGGCTAAGGGCTCTGAAAAATCAGGGCCTGGGGTCTCCAACTGGGCCCCGAAAATGAGTGGGAGCTTTTTCCCTTCGTCTCTCTGCGTTTTGGCTCGCGACGTGTAAACCAGAGGTGACTCCACCCCCTCCTTTCCCAGGGGTGTTGTGGAAGTAAATTAATCAGTGTGTGTGAAACTCTCCGAGACGACAGTGATAAAGCGCCAGAGAAAAAATCATTCTGTCCTGAGAGCAGGGTTTGAATCGCGTGCCGTGAACAGGTCATAGGGCCATGCACGGAGTGCTGCTCATTTCGCGAGCATGTCCCTCCCTGCACTGAATGAGGCCGGGGTCCTGTGGAGAAAACACTCTGTGAACCTGTAATGACAGGCTGTCTCCTAATGCATACGCCCAAGGGGGCCAGATCGACACAACCTTCATTCTGGCATTCCCTAGCTCACAAGTGCTCGACTTTGCAACCTTAATTATCGTCTTTTAACATGGTTTTTTAAATACTGTTAGAAGACAGTGGAGGCAACCGGTCTGGACCCTGCCTGGAATAGAAGGAGCAGCTGCAGTCACATTCACTAGTGAAAACGTGAGTTTGTCTCTCCCTCACACCACTATAAATCAGGAGTGACACCTGAAGCCAAGGGAATTCCACCGGGGTAGACCCGCTGTAGGCGAGAGGAGAATCCGGTTTACCAACCTTCATGCTTCAGGGCATGAAGTGATCCGCAGCTGGGGTCAGGAAGAAATCCCAGCCCCCGTAGCATAAGGGTGCACAGTGCTGGCCAGTTACATGTGGTTGTTGAGCACCGTCCTCTGAAGCCTTTGGTGCTGGGAGGTGCCAGGGACGAGGAAGCAGAGGGCGTGGCCCATCGGTCTGTTCTGCCGTGGCACAGGGGCTGGCTGTATGGGGCCTGAGTACAGGATCTGGCCCATTTTTAAGTCCTCGTTAATTCCATTCTCTTGCTAATTCGCTAGGGGGGCTGCTTGTCCCTAGCACGCCGTCCCCAGTGTCCTGTCACTGGCCCCTGCTCCGCTCTTCCCCCTGCAGCCTCAGAGAGCTCTGACTAGCCCTGCTGCTGCTTCGTCCCTTTTCTGTTTCCAGTCTTGGGTGGGTTTTAATCTCGGATTCCAGCCTCTCCTGGGCTGTAGCCGGTGCCCTCCTTACCCCTTGTGTTCTCTGTCTCCAGAGAAGCTGCCGGCCGTGGTGCCGTAGTCAGAGCCCCTTGGGGAGCCCCACCTTCCCCCCCCCTCCCCCGGTAGATTTTAATTCTCCTGCTCAGTACAATTCACTCCCTCGATTTGTTAATTCACCAACATGTGCTTTCCTAGCCCGGCCCTAGGTCTGTTAGCCATTCACTTTGCTACACAATCCTGGGCATGAGGCTGGGCCCAGAACGGAAGCTACACACCCTCGTTGTTGTGACGATCCCCGTGACCGGAGTGTAACTGGCACAGGGATCACTGCTTGAGTCTGCACAGGGCTGGCACTATAGCGGAGACTGGTGTCAGCTGCCCCGTTCGTCTGCAAGGGGCGGTAGCTCCGAAGCCTAAAGGTGACCCTGTCAGTGTCCCCAGTGGTAACTGTCCCTTTGCCGATCTTGAGAGCAGATAGATCCAACCCACCCCCACCCCCAGGCTCCAAAGCCCCAACCACCTCCTACCCAGCCGCCAGCCCCCCGGTTTCTCCCCCACCCGCCCCGATGAGGCCGCTGTGCGTTGCCAGCACAAACATCTGCGGCGCTGTGAAACGGAAACCGGTGTGTGTGTGTGTGTGTGTGTGTGAAATAAACTCCATGTGATCCATAGCCCGGTCCCGTTGGGGCACCTCCCGTGTTAACCCCTTCCTTCCCGTGCTACCTGTGCTCTCAGGGTGATGCTCTGTCCCCCTCTAGTGGCCTGACCACTCTTGGCTTGTGAGTCTGTCGCAGCCATTGCGCTAACTCAGGCCTTAGGGGCTTGTGAGCTTGGACGGGCAGGTCGCAGGTTCGATCCCCACCGTCGAGCCCGGCGCAGGGGGGCGGGGTTACGCCTAGCTGAGTTGCCACAGGACTCCAGCTCCCTGTGCTGGAGGCTGCCAAACGCAGGGACGGGTCCTGGGCCCTTGGTTGTCGTGACCCCGCGAGCTCCGGGACCCAGGAGGCTGCGTAGCTCCCTGGCCGGCAGACGCCTGAGCCCAGGTTCCTCGTGGAGGACGCTCCGTCGCCTCCTTTCCTCTCGGAGCCGCCCACTCCGTCCAGCTCAGCTGCCCCGGCCACTGGTACCTTTGCCTCTGACAGGAAACCAGCTGCAGCTTGGTACAAACGCGGCTGTCCTGGCCCCCGTACAGGAGCCGGAGCCAGTTCCCAGGAGACTCCTCTGGAGCCCGACGCCGTGGGGATGGGCCCGTGAGCGAGACGGGCAAAGGAAGTGGCGAACGCTTGGGGTGATGGATCCCAGGGCTGGCTGTCGGCTACACTAACACCGTGTGGCTCCTTGTCACCCTCTAGTGGCTGGACCGTGTCGGTGAGTCTGCTCCCACTGCCAGGCCGGGGCGGGGGGGGGGCCGTCCGGAGCTAGGTCACTCAGCGTCCAGGTCTGGTGTCTCTGCGCTCACTGGAGATGTGTCATTGCCCAGGCATGTCAGCCACTTCCTCTTGGAACTCCCCAGCCCCTCCCCTGCGTGCTGTCTGCGGTGCCAGCTGAGTCACCAGCCCCCATCCCTTCCGCCCCCCGTTATCAGCACTGGCTGGCTGTGGCCAGCCCTGCACAGACCCCCCACGCAGCCCGAGCTGCTTCCCTTGTTCCCAGTCCCCGCCCCAGCTCCAGCCCTGGTGACTCATTCTGCAGCTGCCCCTCTCGGCTCTCGCCGCCCGTGCCGAACGGCGCGGCATGCCCCTGCCCATCAGCGCTGGCAGGCCTTTCGGGGCAGAAATGCAGCCCCCACCCCCGAGATCGAGAAAGCGAGGCCTCCCACACCCAAAGCACACGTGATACCCACAGAGCGGAAAACTCTCCTGCGAATGTCCAGGGCCATGTGACGCCAAGGGGGTCACCAGTCCCCAGACCAGCAGCTTGTACCCACAAGAATACCCCTGCTGTGGTCCCCCAGCTCTAAGCACTACCCCGCACTACCCAGCTCCAGCAGCGGTAGACAGCAGGCTTGGCCGTTGCTGGGAGCAGCCCCCGGGGGAGCTGGAGGGTTATATTCAGCCAATAACGCACGTCTCACTGATTCTAAGCTACGGGGCTGCTCAGAATCTGTCTCTCCTGGGACCTTTCCCAGACTGGCTGAGTTCGGTATGGCAAAGGCATTTAGGGAGGCAGGGGGACACCTCGCAGGATCGGGCCCTGCATCTGCAATGTGCAGCCCTAGTGGCTGCAGAAGGGGAAGCTACGGCCGAGCGGCCCCCTCCTCCTAGTGCTGCACCTTAGGGCCTGATCCTGAGCTCACTGGACTCCATGGGGGTAAGGGAGCAGGCTCCGGCTCCTATATGTCCCCTTCCCTCTCCCGCTTTGTCCTGTCTTGACGTTATTGTCTCAGCTCCATCTAGTGGAGAGGAGAGGAGAGGAGAGGAGGAAGGACTCCTGCACTCTCCTCTGCGCTCTGACAGGAGAAGTGGCCATGGGGACTAGGAGTGAGAATGCCTGGGTTCTATTCCCGGCCGGGGGGTCAGGACACCTGGGTTCTTTTCCTGGTGCTGGGAGGGCAGTGGGGTTTAGTGGCTTGGGCTGGGGGGTCAGGACACCTGGGTTCTTGTCTTGGATTTGGGAGGGCAGTGAGTCAGGAGTTGTGGGGTCTACTCGTGGCTCGGCTGTGTGACCTTGGGTGAGGCGCCGTGCCTCAGTTTCCCCAGCTGTTGAATGGGAGGCTGCCCTTGGGCCAGCTTTGAGCTCTGTGCAGAGCATGGCTTCTGGACTCGGACTCTGGCCTGACGTGATGATCTGCAGTCCTGGGGCTCATTCTGTGACTCCCACCTGCCATCACAAGAGGTGCCCAGCCTCAGACCCACCTCGCTCGGAGCCTGCGTAAGGGGCTGTGTGAGCAGCGGCAGGGCTGTTAGCTGGGCACCTGGGCAGCCCCTACTGACCCCACTTGGGTCCCTCCCCAGCCTGATCCCATCTGCCTGGCTCAGATTCTGCACTGGGCCCCGGGCCCTAGGGCTGAGGGCCACGTGCTGCCTCTGTCCTGCCAGGGAGAGAACAGTCGTGGAGCCAGGGGTGAGCGGGCACCATTTTCACACCTTCGCACGAGCAGTGTCTTGTGCGAGGAGGGACCCCAGACTTTGCCCCCGCCTTGGCTGGCCCTGCTGGCTTGGTCCCTCAATGCCACCTAGGGTGGAGGCTGCTTGGGTGGGCTCTCTCGGGAAGTGGCCCAGTCCCTTGCACGCACGCCCATCTGAGCACCGTCCGTTCCAGCCAGACGCTGTGTCACAGTGCCACCTGGTGGGCCCAGAGCTGCCAGGCGAGTAGCAGGAACAAACCCACTTCTCTGCTCCCAGCCAGTTCTCCCACCTGCCTGGCACCTTCTCCCCACCGGTGCCAAGCGGGCGTTCAGGGGCTGGACAGGGCCTCTGATATCCGGAGATGCTGATCCTTGCAGCTGCCTCCTGGCGGGGCTGGGGAGAGCTTTGCTTTTGTTCCCGCGTTGCTCTGGGGGAATCTAGTGCAGATTCCAAAGGCTCCCGGTTCGCACACAAGGATGGGAGCTAGGACACTTGGGTTTACAGTCTGTTGGTGAGTCACTGCCCTGCTCCGTGCCTCAGTTTCCCCCGACCCGGGGGAGGGGATAATTATTTGTTGTCTTACCATAGCATCTAGAAGCCCCAGTCCTGGCTCAGGGCCCCCTCATGGTAGGTGCTGAACAAACACAGCACAAAGACCTTCCAATCGAAGAGACGCCGGCTAAAGACAGCGGGGGCTGCTCTGACCCAGCTCTCTGGGAGGACCCAAAGGGGTCCCACTCTTCCTCCGGGGCTCACGGCCTGCTAACTGAGCTCCTGGCCTCCAGCCCCCCTGCGTCACCCCGTGAGCTCTGCCCTGCGAGGCCAACTGAGCCAGACGCCTGCTCAGAGACCAGTCCACTCCTCAGGGACTAATGCAGCCCAGCAGTGACATCGGAGCAGCAGCTTGAAAACAGAGGATTTATGAGTCAGCTGGAACGCAGCTTGGGAAGCGCTGAGGTCAGCACCGAGAGATGAAGGTTAAAGCATGATCCGTTCTGCTCAGCCCAGCGTCATGCGCCAGCCACGCTGCAGTGACTCCAATTCCAGGCCCTGTCTCTCTCGGACTTCCTCCGTCAGACCCAGGCTCTTCCCGAAACCCCCACGTCAGTCTCGGTCTCAGTTCTTCGGGCTCGAGCTGCTGTCTGTGCTCAGCCGAGTGTGGATTCACGCGTCCCTGGCGCTTGCATGGTCTCGCTGGATCCGTTGTTGAGCTGGGTCGGTCTCAACCAGTCCCTTATCGACTTTATTCCTTCCACCCAGGCAGGGAGGCGACACCCCCCGCCCCCGCCATGTCACTTACTCTGCCCTGAGAGCAAATGTAATCCTGGGTAGCCATGCAAAGTAGAGAGGGAAACTGAGGCACACACCAGATTCAGAAAAACGTTACCAGGAATTCCCACTTCACAGGGGCGCACAAGGAAATGGAGACAGGACTGGTCAGCAGTGGGCTGAGCAGAGCGTCTTCGGGCTGTACGGAGAGCTGTCCCCCAGCTGGTCCCCAAGGGAAGGCTGAAGCAGTCGGCTAGTGGGTTCCAGGGCAGTGGGCAGCATCAGGGTCATATCGCAGTCCCTGGATTCTATCAGTGCTACAGGGGCACCTGGCTCCTTTTACTTCCTGACACCAGCATTCGAAAGGGAGAACTTGACGAGCGAAATGCCGCTTGTCCGCAGGCTGCACGGGCCAGCGCAAAGATTATACGTGACTCCAGGGAACTTGGCAGGGCGCTGAAAGAGAGGAACGGCCAAGGGATCTCGGAGATCCTTCCTGTCCCGCGTGGGAGTGAATTGGGTAAGTGGTGTAGAGCAGAGGGCTCTGTGCTTGGAGGAACCCTGGTCTGTCCTCTATGGGGAGAGGGGCCTGTCTAGGGCGGCTGGCCCCATCTCCGTAGCCGGGGGCCCAAACTCCCCTCAGTTTGCTCTGGTGGGCATTACGGAACCCTGGTGGGAAGACGCGTGTTGTTGGCATGGTAAAACCCCTGGTTAGGACCTGGTTAGGAGGGATCGAGTGGGCAAAGGGGGAGGGGAGGGGCACTCGGTGTCACAAATGGCACGGCCTGCGTCCGAGTCACTGACAACTCAGAAGCAAACGATCTTGCATGCTCATGGAGCAGTGGCCTACCAGACACAGAACAGGGTAAGGCCCTAGCTGGCGTCTGCTACAGACCCCCACATCCCACTAGAGAATGACCAGCTCCGGACACTCCTAGGGCCCTACCAAATTCACGGCCGTGAAATCTGGTCTCCTCGGTGAAAGCTGGTCCTTTGTGTACTTTTACCCCATACTAGTATACAAAAGTACTCAGTGTTTCTCAAACTGGGGGGTCCCGACCCAAAAGGGGGTCTTAGGGCGGTTCGGCCGGGGCTCGTCCCCCTCCAGGGCGGCGGAGAGCCAGACCGCCTGGCTACTTCGGTTAGGGTTGTTGGGAAACTAGCCTGGCTGTGCGGCAAACCGTCGGCAGCTCAGGCCCTCAGGCAGGGGCTGAGCAAACAGTTGAACAGCAAACCCCAGGCTCCTGGCTCCAAGCGGCCTGGGAGAGGGGGAGATGGCCAGCTGCGAGGTGGGTGGCAGGGGGGACACAGGCCCTCCCACCCCACTGCGTCCCAGCCCGGGGCCCTAGCAGCGGCAGAAGACCCGCTGCTGTGTCAGTGGGGATCCTGGCCACAACACGCTGACATGGGCTCTGGCAGTGCTGCAGCCAGACTCGGCTCGGCTGCCCCCGGGCTACTTCCCACACTCCCCCTCTGGAAGTGCCTGGGTCCGGACGGCGTCCTCCACAGGGTCACACACCATGGACTCCTCGGGATAACTGGCGCGCGGTTGGGCTGGCGGCTCCTCGGGGTAACTGGCGCGCGGCTGGGCTGGCGGCTCCTCGGGGTAACTGGCGCGCGGTTGGTCTGGCGGCTCCTCGGGGTAACTGGCGCGCGGTTGGCTTGGCGGCTCCTCGGGGTAACTGGCGGGCGGCTGGGCTGGCGGCTCCTCGGGGTAACTGGCGGGCGGTTGGGCTGGCGG
>NW_020664413.1:865509-865736 GCF_002925995.2 Terrapene triunguis
GGTAACTGGCGGGCGGTTGGGCTGGCGGCTCCTCGGGGTAACTGGCGCGCGGTCGGCCTGGCGGCTCCTCGGGGTAACTGGCGAGCGGCTGGCTTGGCGGCTCCTCGGGGTAACTGGCGAGCGGTTGGGCTGGCGGCTCCTCGGGGTAACTGGCGAGCGGCTGGCCTGGCGGCTCCTCGGGGTAACTGGCGAGCGGCTGGCTTGGCGGCTCCTCGGGGTAACTGGCG
>NW_020664413.1:865836-871272 GCF_002925995.2 Terrapene triunguis
GGTAACTGGCGCGCGGTTGGCTTGGCGGCTGCTCGGGGTAACTGGCGCGCGGTTGGCTTGGCGGCTGCTCGGGGTAACTGGCGGGCGGTTGGCTTGGCGGCTCCTCGGGGTAACTGGCGCGCGGTTGGCTTGGCGGCTTCTCGGGGTAACTGGCGGGCGGTTGGCCTGGCGGCTCCTCGGGGTAACTGGCGCGCCGTTGGTCTGGCGGCTCCTCGGGGTAACTGGCGTGCGGTTGGCTTGGCGGCTCCTCGGGGTAACTGGCGGGCGGTTGGTCTGGCGGCTCCTCGGGGTAACTGGCGGGCGGTTGGGCTGGCGGATCCTCGGGGTAACTGGCGGGCGGTTGGGCTGGCGGCTCCTCGGAGTAACTGGCGCGCGGTTGGTCTGGCGGCTCCTCGGGGTAACTGGCGGGCGGTTGGGCTGGCGGCTCCTCGGGGTAACTGGCGCGCGGCTGGGCTGGCGGCTCCTCGGGGTAACTGGCGCGCGGTTGGTCTGGCGGCTCCTCGGGGTAACTGGCGCGCGGTTGGCTTGGCGGCTCCTCGGGGTAACTGGCGCGCGGTTGGGCTGGCAGTGTCTATGGGCTCGGGCTAGCATCAGGCGTTGGCTGGTCTGGCCAGTCCTCGGGCCAGCCACCGATTGCCATGGTCTCCCAATTGGGAGCTACACCACAGGCATCTGGCCTCTCCGGTGGCTGAGTTCCAAGTGAGCTCTGGGGTCGGGCTTTTATACTTCCTGTCCTGCGCCTTGACCTCTGAGGGGAGGGCGCAGGGTTTGCTGGCTCCGCCCACGTTGGCGTCCAGAGAGGCTCGTCCCCCTCCGGGGCGGCAGGGAACCAGGCCGCCCCGCTGCAGGGTCACAAGCCTAATGTAGGGGGGTCGTGGTATTGTCATCCTTACAGCTGCCTTCAGAGCTGAGTGGCGCTGGCAGGAGAGCGGTGGCTGCTGGCCGGCTGCCCAGCTCTGAAGGCAGCGCCGCCGCCAGCAGCAGCGCAGAAGTAAGGGTGGCATGGTATGGGAACTCATCCGCGAAATTTGCTATGTATGCCCTGCCCAACCCAGGAAAAATGTGTGATTTCTCCACAAACTTCAATAGACGCCTATCTGTAATGTGGGGGGGGGGAAGCTCCATTATTGCGCGGGACGTCGCTCGGACTGACATGCTGGGGATCTCACACTGCCAGCACTAAAACATCCTTGGGATTTCTAAACGTTATAGATGATGGTTACCTAACTCCCCAACATAGAGGAATTCTCTATTACCCCTCCCCTGGCCGGGGGAAAGAGGAATCGATCACAGAACTAAACCGTAGAGCTACCTTAGGTACACAGGAGCATGACTGGATCCCACATGTTCGGTGCAAACACAACAAAGTCCAGGCCAGAACACTCTGGTGCTTTGAAAGGGCCAATTCCATAAAGCCAAAACCGATGATAAACTAAAGCCGTGGGGAGAGAGAATTTACAACAGAGAAATGAGAGTCATAACTGGAACTGTTAAAGACCATTTTACTAGCGCTTTACTCAAAGCTACAATCTGCTGGTTCAGAGAGAAGGCTCTGACTATATTAGTTTAAAAAAACTGGTTTGGAGGGGAAGGGAAAGTGACAACGATATTATCTATCTATCTAAAACAAATGGGGTAAAAAGGGAAGTGGATAGCAAGGGGTGACCCAGGGAAGTTGATAGCAAAGGGTGACCCAGGAAGTGGATAGTCAGGGGTAACCCAGGGACCTCTTGATGCCAGCGGGAAGAGCGCATAAGGGGTACACAGGGATCCCCTGGCGCTGGTATTTATATTCTAGTTCCCTGACAGTCACGTGAGGTCTCTAATGAAAGCGTATGTCACGCTGGGCATCAATATCATTGCAAAGCGCATGTACGGATGCTGTGTAAGGAGTTCTAGATGCACACTGATAGTTTTGCCAGCAATGCCCCTCGGCCATGTACATTGGCCAAACCGGACAGTCTCTACATAAAAGAATAAATGGACACAAATCAGACGTCAAGAATTATAACATTCAAAAACCAGGCGGAGAACACTTCAACCTCCCTGGTCACTCAATTACAGACCTAAAAGTCGCAATATTACAACAAAAAAACTTCAATACCAGACTCCAACGAGAGACTGCAGAATTGGAATTAATTTGCAAATTGGACACCATTAAATTAGGCTTGAATAAAGACTGGGAGTGGATGGGTCATTACACAAAGTAAAACTATTTCCCCATTTATTTTCCCCCCTACTGCTCCTCACACCTTCTTGTCAACTGCTGGAAATGGGCCATTTTGATTACCACTACAAAAAGTTTTTTTCTCTCCTGCTGGTAACAGCTCACCTTAACTGATCACTCTCATTAGAGTGTGTATGGTAACACCCATTGTTTCATGTCCTCTGTGTATATATATATCTTTCTACTGTATTTTCCACTGCATGCATCCGATGAAGTGGGTTTTAGCCCACGAAAGCTTATGCTCAAATAAATTTGTTAGTCTCAAAGGTGCCGCAAGTACTCCTGTTCTTTTTACTGATAGTTAAGTTCCTAAGAGCTGTGTCTCGAGACTGGTCCCCAGCAAAGGTGAAAAACAGGTTTTCTTTTGGGCAAGGAATGTTTATCTACCTGTTTACATGTAAATGAAGTGGTGCATGGTTCAGATCATAGAATCATAGAATATCAGGGTTGGAAGGGACCGCAGGAGGTCATCTAGTCCCACCCCCTGCTCAAAGCAGGACCAATCCCCAACTAAATCATCCCAGCCAGGGCTTTGTCAAGCCTGACCGTAAACACCTCTAAGGAAGGAGATTCCACTAAGGAAGATGTCTGAGCCAATGCTAATTGGGGGTTGTGAAAGCTTCAAAGAGAGGAAAGTACCAGGAGGAAGAGGTGAACAGCAGGTTGGGGGTGGGGAGCTACCTTCAGGTGCACATCAAAGGTCTGTGCTGGTCTATTCAAGACACCTTGGCATCCCTCACCTAGGAAATAAATGACCAGCAGGGCCGCCCAGAGGATTCAGGGGGCCTGGGGCAAAGCAATTTTGGGGGCCCCTTCCATAAAAAAAGTTGCAATACTACAGAATACTATATTCTTGTGGGGGCCCCTGTGGGGCCTGGGGCAAATGCTGAGCTGTGTTCTAAGGCATGACTAATAAGCTGCGATGTGTATTGAGCAGGCCTCGTAGATTCATGAGTGTTCAGGGGCTGAGGGGCTGGACACTACAGGGAATGCTTGGAGGACTCAGGGGTTGGGGTGTGCCTATTGCTAACCTGTAGAAAGAAAAAGAAAGAAAGAAAGAAAGAAAGAAGCCCGGAGGGGAGTGCTTGTGTTGTCAGAGACTGGCGTAGTCAGGGAGGTGACACAGCAGTCATAGACAAAACTTCCTCACACTAACGGCAGGTGGCGATGAGGTTCCTTACAGCCCTGGGTACCCTTGGGGGAAGTGTCACACAATGAAATAAATTAGAAGCTATAAATGGTAGAAAATTGATAAAGGAAGCAAAAGGACACACGCAGTAATCTATGGCTAGTGGAGTTAAGGACAATAAGAAAGCATTTTTAAATGTGTATTAGGAACAAAAGGAATTCTAACAATGGTGTTGGTCCATTACTAGATGGAAAGGGTAGAACTGTTAATAATAATGCAGACAAGGCAGAACTGTTCAGCATATGGGAAACAGCCAGGTGGTATATTCACATCACATGATGATCAAATATTTCCCATTACAACAGCAACTCAGGAGGATGTTCAACAGCAGCTATTAAAGTTAGACATCTTTAAATCAGCAGGTCCAGATGATGTGCATCCAAAGGTTTTAAAAGAGCTGGCCAAGGAGCTCGCTGGACTGTTGTTGATGATTTTTAATAAGTCTTGGAGCACTGGGGAAGTTCCAGAGGACTGGAAGAAAACTAGTGTTGCGCCAATATTTACAAAGAGTAAATGGGATGTGCAGGTGGTTATAGGCCTGTCATCTTGGCATCAATCCCAGGTGATTCATAAAGAATTAAAGGAAGGTGATATAATTAACGCCAATCGACATGGGTTTATGGAAAACAAATCTTCTCAGACTAACGCGATATCCTTTTCGGATGCGATTACAGGTTTGATTGACAATGGTAATTGTGTTGATGTCACATTCTTAGGCTTGGCTTTGACTTGGTACCACACAGCATTTTGCTGAAGCAATCAGACTGATACAGAATGAACGCAGCACACATTACATAGATGAAAAACGAACCGCGAGCTCTCCCAATGTAACTGTGAGCGGGAAAGGATCATGGAGTGGATGTGCAGCGAGGGAGGTCCCACGAGGATGTTCTTAGCCCAACCTGGTGTATCAAAGAGAAGGTAAGGGGAGATTTTATGAGTCTATAAATACCTACATGGGGACAGAGATTTGATAACGGGGGGGTCAATCTAGCAGGCAAAAGTCTAACAGGATCCAGTGGCTGGAAGTTGAATCTAGACCGATTCAGACTAGTAATGAGGCCCCCTTTTTAACGTGGAGAGTAATCAACCACTGCAACCGCGTACTGAGGGTCGTGGTGGGTTCTTCCTCACTGGACATTTTAATATCACGATCGGATGTTTTTCTAGAAAACCTGCTCTCGTTTGAGCCCAGCTCTCGGCTTTGAAGCAGGAATTAATTCAAAAAAGTCCTAGGGCCTGTATTAGGCAGGACGCCCAGCTGGATGACCACACCAGAGCTCCGTAGGCTGGCATATGCCGGGGGGCGTTGGTACCAGATCTGCCCATTACTTTGGGGTACGCTCATTTATTTGGGTTACTCTTGTGGGGGGGGGGGGTCTGTAATTCTATCAATGTTCTGCTTGTGTCACGTGTGTTTTCATACGGAGCTCTACTTCTCCCTGCTGCAAGTCCCCTCCCTGTCCTGCAGGGCCTAGGTTCCCTAGGGCTGGGTTTCTCCAGCCCCAGAACCGAGGGAACACACACACACACACACCCCTGGGTGGATCGGGTCAATCAGCACTATCAAGCTGACCCCTTATCTGCCCCTGGACTCAGTAGTCTGGGTCAAGCAGCACTTCCAAGCTGCCACCCTTGTATGTCCCAGGTTCAGCACTTCCCTATCCCCACTGTCACGTCCCAATGGTTCTGGCAGTAACCCACTGGATGAACAAACCCCACCGGATTTTTGGGCGCCATAGGGATCTTCAGCTTAGGTAGAAGAAGCGTTGCTGCAGAGTAAATGGGGGAAGCTAAAAACACCAAAGAGTAAAGTTCAGAGAGAGAGAGAGAGAAGCAACCTGCTTAACCATACAAGTCCTTTATTGAATACTAGTGATAACTACACAAGGAGCCTAAACCAACGTAACAGTTACATTATTAAAGGTTACAAAAGCCATATATAGAAAACTCGACCTGATCAAACAAGTCAGGGTTAGAAAGTTATACCTGAGGTAGAAAAGAAAAGAGAGAGAGAGAG
>NW_020664413.1:901272-909204 GCF_002925995.2 Terrapene triunguis
TCCAAGTGTGTACATTTTTAATATATAAGGCAACACCTCCTCCCTTTCACCCCTGTCTATCCTTCCTGAGCAAGCTGTACCCAGCCACACCAACATTCCAATCATGTGTATTAGCCCACCAAGTTTCAGTGATGCCAACTCGTGCCAGCCCGCCTTCTCCTGTCACCTCCGTCTCGGAGAGCGCCTAGGCGTTACCAGCAAAGGGCAGATTTGGGGTAGGAATCTCCCAGCGTCCGCCAGGGTGGAATCTGAGGTTCTCGGTGGTAACGTTCAGATATGCCGCCCCACTCCCAAAACGAAATGCAACCTCTCAGGAAGGGAAGTAGCCCAGTGCCCAGGGACATTGAATTTTACCATGGGCTGCAGGGAGGTTTCTGGCTGGCCCGCTGGAGCACGGGGAGGTAAAGCCCTCTGCTCCCCGACCATCACTGTGGTGTCTGGTCACTCCCGCCCTGGGGCTGGATTGGAAGTGGCAGCCCAGCAATGCAAGGCTACATCCTCCAGGGGGGGCTGGCGGGCCGGTCGGGGCCAACCTGCTGTCGTGAATTACAGGTGCTGTTCCGGAAGCTTTACGGCCCCATGTGGAAATCCACCTTTGGGAAGTACAAGAACGTGAACATCGGGAGCCCGGAGATCCTGGAGCAGCTGCTGAGGCAGGAGGGGAAATACCCCATGAGGAGCGACATGGCCCTGTGGAAGGAGCATCGGGATATCAGGCAGCTGCCCTACGGCCCGTTCACCGAGTGAGTCCAATGATCAAGGCGTTCCCAAGCGCCGCTGCAATGCAAACATCGTATGGGCCCCCAGTCAATATAGGGCTGGAGTCCCGAGCAGCCGCGTACGATAGAATGGCCTGCCATAGGCAGGAGGTGAGACTACTTGATCTAATGGTCCCTTCGGACCCTCTAGGCCGGTGTTTCTCCATGACCAGTCCATGGACCGGCGCCAGGCCCTGAGAGCTCCCTGGCCCAGTTGAGGAAGGCAGCTCTAGGGAACGGAGTGATTCCCGTGTGGGCTAGCGAGAGTAGTGCCATTACTCGGGTGACTGACTGGCGGTGCTGGTACCCAGGCAGCATTGCATTTGGACACTCGCCTTTGCTCCGTCCCGAAGGCTCAGCACGGCCTGCCAAAGCCGTACAGAGAATCAAGGCCAGGTGTGCAAGAGACAGCAGGATTAACGGGTCACGGCTGACCTGGTTTTCCCCATGTGAGTCATTTCCCTTGTGGGGAACTCCCACTGGGCTGGCTACAAGGCCTGTCCATCAAAAGGCAGGTGATGATTGTGATTAGAGAATCGAAATCCATTGCAAAAAACCCCCACGACGTGAACGTTTTACTGCGTCAGCCCAGATTTTCCGCAATTTTCTTTTGGAACGAAAAGCTTCGAGCCAACGTGTTAATTTGGGGGGGCAAGCGGCCCGTTCTACCACGCCTCGGCCTTGCAGAGCGGCAGGACGCTTTCCCTTCCCACGGAAAGGCAGGTTTCCGAAAAACGTTTTGCTTCTAAATGGTTGGTCGGAGAGCAGGAAATTGGGGCGAAGTCGAGGATTGGGCTGAAAGGTTTTGGTGCTGGGGAAACGTGGGAGTTTCTGTTGAAATTTTCATCACAGATCATTTCTGGTGATGCCGGCTGGGTCCCGCTAGTGACCGAGGCTCCGTGGTCTTGGGCGCAGGGCCCGTAGCTGAGGAAGGTCAGGACCCCAGACGGGGTCAGACCGGTGTTACGGGCAGCAGGGCGGTGGAGGGACAGAGGCACTGGAGTTTGACCAGGCCCCTCTCCCCCCCCCCCGTGGGCACTTCTGGAATAACCGGCCCACGGGATGTTTCCCTCCATGCCCGAGAGTCCGTGGTTGGGTCATGCCCTGGAGCAGGGGGTTTAGTGCCCTGGTACAATTGTCCCCCTCTCCTGGCACTGTGGCAGGGGCTCTCCGGGTGCAGGGCTGGTTCTTGAGGGGAAGTGGGGGGCACACAGCGGGCGCAGCTGGAATTGGGGAGAGGCTCTACCTTGGGAAGGAAAAGTGACCCCCGGTGTTATAGGGGAGTTCCCGGCCTTCCCTTCATCTCTCGGCTCTTCCCTGCCAGCCCCGCGTGTACCGGGGGGGCAGCTCGGCGTCCCGCTACCAGCTGCCCCTCGGTGTGGACGGGCGCTGAGCCATCTTCTGCCTCTCCCCCAGGGAAGGGGAACGCTGGTACCGTCTGCGCCAGGTCCTCAACCAGCGGATGCTGAAGCCGTCGGAGGCCATGCTGTACGCGGGGGCCATCAACGAGGTGGTGTCGGACCTGATGGTCCGGCTGCAGACAGAGAGGGCGGGGAGCCCCTCGGGCGTCCTGGTGGGGGACGTGGCCAACCTGCTCTACAGATTCGCCCTGGAAGGTAGGTGGCAAGGGGGTGGCTCGAGGGGAAGGATGGGGCTATGGGGTCCCCGTGGGCCATTGCATGCTGCCCCCTAGTGCATCCAGATGGACCTACTGCAGCCTCGTGCTGCTTCCCGGGCCTGGGCCCCTCGCCCTGTCTGTGCTCAGGGCCCATAGCAGCCGCTCTCCTCTCCTTCCTGCCAGGCATCTCCTATATCCTCTTCGAGACCCGCATCGGGTGCCTGGAGCAAGAGATCCCCGCGGAGACGCGGCGCTTCATCGACGCCATCGGCCTCATGCTGAAGAACTCCATCTTCGCCACCGTCATGCCCCAGTGGAGCCGGGAGCTGCTGCCCTTCTGGAACCGCTACCTGCAGAGCTGGGACACCATCTTCGCCTTCGGTCTGTGCCCAGGGCGGGGAGCCGGGCCAGGCGCCACCCTGGCATCGCTGGGATGGTACCCAGGGCTGGGAGCCGCGTCCCCACCCCGGCCCTTCGGGGGGAGCAGTTTTGCCTGCTGCAGCTCAGCTCCCTGAAACCAAGTCCTGGCTTCCAGATCTCCCAGCCCTGCCCTATGTGCGCAGGTATCGCGGAGTCCCCGGGTGATGCTCTGGAACTGCTCCCCACAAAGCCAGTCAAGACTCTGGGGAGCCTCCTCTCCCTCGGAGCAGACTGTCTCCAGGGCAAGAAGCTCACACGGCTTCACCTCCTGGGTCTCTCCTGGGAGCATTCAGCATATGCCCCTCCGTGCGCTTCCCTCAGCGAGTCCGCCCAGGCGGGGTCCTGGGGAAGCCAAAGGGTTCTGCACCCCCACTTCGCAGTCAGACGTGACTCTCAGCCAGCCAGTAAAACAGAGGTTTATGAGATGACAGGAACACGGTCTAACACAGAGCTTGTAGGTACAGAGAACAGGACCCCACAGCCAGGTCCATCCTGGGGGCAGCGAGCCAGACACCAACGTCTGCACTCACTCCCTGTCCCCAGCCAGCTCCAAACTGAAACTCTCCTCCTTTCTGGCCTTTGTCTCTTTCCCGGGCCAGGAGGTCACCTGATCTCTTTGTTCTCCAACACCTTCAGCATACCCTTGCAGGGGGAAGGGCCCCGGCCATTAGTTGCCAGGAGACAGAGTGTCGGCCATTTATGCACACTGGCCTTTATCCCACCACCTAGAGACTTAAGAAATGCATAGGGGAAACTGAGGCACCCACACAGTATTCAGAGGAAACATTAGGAACAGTCCCACTTCGTTACAGCAGGCTAGTGACAGACACCCCCTCCTCTCCCCCCCCGAGCCTCTCGGGAATAGCCCGCCCCTGGCACTGGGGCAAGCTGTCTGCAGAGAGACAGGGTCCACGCAGCTGGATGGGCACTAGCCAGGATTGGGTCCTTGTACTAGCACGGGCAGTGAAGCATATTTATAGTGGAACAACTGGACGTTGATTAGCAAAGGCTACAGGTGAGTGCAGATAAGAAATGGAAACAGAACAGGTTCTGGGTGTAAATCGCAGGCCTGGGTCTACACTGGTTCCTGGTCCTATACAGCAAAGCAGGTTTTGACAGAGCTGCTGGTTTTCAGTCAGACCCAGGATCCGGGTTCTCACCCCTCACCCTACACTGCAGGGGGGCACCCACGGCTGGCCTGGGCCAGCTCACTCGGGCTCACAGGGCTCGGGCTAAGACTTCTGGGCTCTGGGACCCTGCAAAGTGGGAGGGTCCCAGAGGTTGGGCTGCAGCCCAAGCCCGGAAATCCACACTGCAATGAGGCAGCCCCACAGCCCGAGTTGGCTGGCACAGGCCGGACGTGGGTTTTTAATTCAGTGTAGACGTACTTCCAGGGGGCTCCTCTTTGATTGGATAACCCGGGGTCCCTTTGCATGTCTTAGCAATGCCCCCACAGCTGTGGCCACTCCTCCCCTGTTGCTTTTTCCGCGGCTGGTTTTCCTTCCCCCCCCCCCCCCCCCCGCCATTATTTCTTGTTGACTTACCATGTAAATGGGGCTTCCAGGGGGTTGGCTTTGCAGTGATTAATTGCCATCGGAGCCGGGGCGGACGGGCGTCGGCGTGTGCCACGCCTGGGAACAGAATTTCCGTCGGAGCGCGGCTCCGTAGGTAGCAGGCGTGTGTACGTTCTGCAGAGATATTAGCGACCCGTGTGTGGTCGGCTTTCTTGCAGGGTGAGCGCCAGGAGAGCGGTGGCTTGGCTGGAGCGGGTTTGTCAGGCCTGGGAGGAGTTGCTGACACGGAGCCATTGGCCATGAGGGGTCCCAGGCAGCCAGAGCGAATTCTGCTGCTTCGGGGTCTCTGCTCGCCCCTCTCCTTGGGACCGAGGGCTGCAGGGAGTTGGCTGCAGCTCAGATGTGCGGCAGGACAATTCGCACAGGGAGACCAATCTGCTCCGGGGTGCACGGCCCAGGCCCCCTGCCCCCTGCCACTGTCAGTCCTGGCGGGCAACAAGGATCCACTCGATCCCATCCTAAGAACATAAGAACGGCCGCACCATTCCTTACCCATCCTGGCTAATAGCCATTAATGGACTTAACCTCCATGAATGTATCTACTTCTCTTTTAAACCCTGTTATAGTCCTAGCCTTCACAACCTCCTGAGGCAAGGAGTTCCACAGGTTGACTGTGCGCTGTGTGAAGAAGAACTTCCTTGTATTTGTTTTAAACCTGCTGCCCATTAATTTCATTTGGTGGCCCCCAGTTCTTATATTCTGAGAACAAGTAAATAACTTTTCCTTATTCTCTTTCTCCACACCACTCATGATTTTATAGACCTCTATCATATCCCCCCTTCATCTCCTCTTTTCCATCGAGTTACGGCAGGGCGTGCTTCAATCCTGCCCTGGGCTTGGTGCCTTCCCTGCCTGGCTCCATCCGCAGTCAGGGAGCCCCTCAAGTACCCACTGGCAGAGGTGTGCAGCACGGAGCTGGGGGGAGAGCGAAATCTCCCGGCCAGCCCCTGTAATGAATTCATGGCCCATCCCTGTGAGGGAGGGACTCCAGGATCCCCCCACGCCCCAGTCTCTGGTGCTATAGCACTGCGCTGGGCGGGCTGTCACCCTGACCCCCCCTTGACAGTGGCTCGCCTGGCCTTGCCCGGCAGGGAGATGCTCTGCCCGAGAGTCCGCGTCTCTTGGCACATGTGGGAGGGGGCTCTCTGGGGAGCCCCGTTCCATTGGGGGAGAGGCGTGCCCATCGGGGTGCTCCCGAGTTGCGGGTCGCGGTGGGATCCAGCCAGAGACCGCGGAGGCGGCTGGGCAGGGTCTGGGGAGAGCCCTGGCAGTGAGCTCACAGCTGGGCATCACCTGGGCTTGTGACCCCCGTCGCTTTGTGGGCAGCCCTTGACGGTCCCCAGGCCCCTTCCCCCACCTCTGTCTCTGCACAGGATCAGCTCATCTGGACCCACTGATTCCCCCTCCCCTGTGCGACAGTCCAGCTGCCCCCCAGCCCCGCTGAGGGCCAGGTCTGACCGGGCTCGACTCTCCGGCTCTGCAGGCAAGAAGCTGATTGACAGGAAGACGGAGGAGCTGGAGGGGCATGTGGAGCGAGGCGAGCAGGTGTCGGGCTACCTGAGTTACCTGCTGGCCAGCGGCAGGCTGACGCCGGAGGAGGTGTACGGCAGCGTGGCCGAGCTGCTGCTGGCCGGCGTGGACACGGTAGGGCGGCGCGGCGGAGACGGCCACCTGGCCTCCTTCCGGCTCCCTGCCCCAGCGGGGTCAGGCCCAGGGGCTGCTGCACAAACCCCATTGCGTGGGGTGGCTGAGGAGCTGCTCTGTGTGGGGAGGGATGGGGCGGGGCGGGCACCCCAAGGGCAGATGTGGTGGGTCCAAAGGGAGCGCGCTGGGTAGCTGTGGACTCTGTGGCCATGGGGCCTAGTGGGTAGAGCAGCGGACCGGCCTCGGTTCCATTCCTAGCTTGCCATGGCCTTGCTGGGTGAGTCACGTCCCCTCTGGGCCTCAGTTTCCCCTCGCTGCCTATTTCGGGTCTATTTAGAGGGTGAGCTCTTTAGGGCAGGAGCTGTCCCTGACTGTGTCTGGGCAGCGCCTGGCACAACGGGGGCCCCGTCTCCATAGGGGTCTGGGCAGCGCCCGGCACAACGGGGCCCCCATCTCCATAGGGTCTGGCCAGTGCACCAGGGCCCCCGTCTCCATAGGGGTATGGGCAGCACCTGGCACAACGGGGACCCCGTCTCCATAGGGGTCTGGGCAGCAGCCGGCGCAGTGGGGACCCTGTCTCCATAAGGGTCTGGGCTGTGCACCAGGGACCCCGTCTCCGTATGGGTTTGGGCAGCAGCCGGCGCAGCGGGGCCCCCATTTGTGTAGTCGTGTGGGCAGCGCCTGGCATGATGGGGCCCCCATCTCAGTTGGCACTAGCATAACATAACCAGCCATGGGGTTTCTGGGCTCGCAGTCCCTGCCGTGCAGAGCTGGGTTTACACTGAGCTCGGAGCTGCCGAAGGCTTTGCTTGGGGGGTGTCCTGCAGCCACTGGCTCTGAGAGGAGCTGTCCATGTGGGGCAGGGCGGGGGGCTGGATCAGGCAGCGTGGGGCACCCTGTATGTCACAGCCTGCTCCCGCTTTTCCTCCCTGCGACCTCACCCCGGCTCTGCTGTGCCCCTCCCAGACGTCCAACACCTTGTCCTGGGCCCTCTACCACCTGGCCAGGGCCCCAGAGACCCAGATCTCCTTGTACCAGGAGGTGAACAGTGTCGTGCCCAGAGAGCGGATCCCCGGTGCCGAGGATCTCGCCAAGATGCCGCTGCTCCGGGCCATTATCAAGGAAACGCTCAGGTACGTCCCTGGCTCTCCCCAGGGCCTGGTCCGAGAGGGTCCCCCCTTGGCAGAACCCCCAGCCCCAGCGTGTTGGCATCCCTGGGCGGGACGGGGCAGCTCTCATGAAGGGAGGGTGACATGGGGGCTGTGACAGCACCATGCACCTCACTAACCGCAGGTAGCACCCACCCCCCCACGTCCCAGGGAGATGGCCCAGCGCCGGTGTGACCCAGAGCCCGGTACTGGACCAAACGTCCATCGGGGCATTCGCCAGCACAGAAGGATGGGCCAGCGGCCAGGGCACCGCCTCCAACTCAGCATCCAGTGCTCTGCTCTCACAGACGCCCTGTGTCCTTTGGACTCTGTGCCTCAGGTTCCATCTGTGCAATGGGGATAATGGCTCTGCGCAGTGGGGGGCGGGCGCGTGCCACGTGCCCCATCCCATGCCGTAGCCCCGTCTCTTCTCCCTGCCTGGCAGGCTGTACCCCGTGGTCCCCACCAACGCCAGGGTCATGGTGGAGAAGGACGTCGTCATTGGAGGCTATCACTTCCCGAAGAACGTGAGTGGGGGTCTCCGGTCTGCTTCCCGGCCCTGCGCTGCACTGGCTGCGGGGCCCAGAGAAGGAGCTGGAGGAACTAGATGCACCACGGGAAGGCAGCACAAAACCAGCTCCCCCTCGGGCACAGCAGCCAGCTCTGCTTGGAAGGGGACCAGTCTAAAGTAGGGGGTGGGGGAGCCCAGGGCTGGGCTAGCAGGGGCTGCGGGTCGGGAGTGAGGGGCACCGGCAGAGCTGCGGGGGGGG
>NW_020664413.1:909304-917752 GCF_002925995.2 Terrapene triunguis
GGGGGAGGGGGGGGGGGAGCCCAGGGCTGGGCTAGCAGGGGCTGCGGGTCGGGAGTGAGGGGCACCGGCAGAGCTGTGGGGGGAGCCCAGGGCCGGGCTACCAGGGGGCTGTGGGTCGGGAGTGAGGGGCACCGGCAGAGCTGCGGGGGGAGCCCAGGGCTGGGCTAGCAGGGGCTGCAGGTCGGGAGTGAGGGGCACCGGCAGAGCTGTGGGGGGGAAACCAGGGCTGGGCTAGCAGGGGCTGTGGGTCGGGAGTGAGGGGCACCGGCAGAGCTCGGGGAGGGAGCCCAGGGCAGGGCTAGCTGGGGGCTGCAGGTCGGGAGTGAGGGGCACCGGCAGGGCTGTGGCAGGGGAGCCCAGGGCCTACAGGTCCCGAAGAAGGGGTGCTGGTAACTAAGCCCCCTTCAGGCCCAGATCTAGCCAGCGCCCCCAGCCCCTCCGCCCAGGGCTTTGGTCCCTCACTTGCCTGTGGCCACCAAGAGGAGTGGCACGTTGCCAGGGCCACGGGTTGCCGCGGGGACGGGTCTCACCTCCTTCGTCTCCGGCTCCATCAGACTCTCTTCGTCCTGGCTCACTACGCGATGGCGCACGACCAGAGCAGCTTCCCGGAGCCCGAGCGCTTCCTGCCCCAGCGCTGGCTCCGGGGCCACGGCTCCGCCCACCACCCCTTCAGCTCCATCCCCTTCGGCTACGGGGTCCGCGGCTGCGTGGGCCGGCGCATCGCCGAGCTGGAGATGCACCTGGCTCTGGCCAGGGTGAGTGGGGACCCCGCGGTGCCAGCGGGCGGACGGGGGGAATTGGCCACGGGCCGCAGGACAGGGAGCTCCGAGGGCCGGACCTGCAGACACCCCCCCTCCCATCAGAGAGATGCGCCGCCCCCAGATCTCAGGGGTGCTACGTGACTCTATGCCCCAAGAGGGGGAGCTCAGTGTCCCCCCACCCTGCAGGAGCCGACTGCCCCAGCCACGGCACAAGCCCCCAGACGGGGCCCGTGTGCACAACCACCAGGGGAGAATCCCCCCGGGGGGGCAGAAGGGGGCTCTGGGGCATTGGAGAGATGAGACGTCTCCTTCTCCTTACAGATCACCCGGACGTTCGAGCTGCGGCCGGACCCCCAGGGCACGGAGGTGAAGTCTGTCTCCCGCATTGTCCTGGTGCCCAACAAGCCCATCAACCTGCAGTTCATTGCCCGGCCGCCGGCCCCCTGAGCGCACCCACCCTGCATTGCTCCTCCCCTCTCCTGGGCCTGCCGGGCAGGACGGGTCTGCCCTGGGCCCGGCTCTCTCCCCGTCAGGCCCTGGTGACGGCAGCTGCCCACGGGTCAGGCTGGAGGTGGGATCTCGGCTGGCAGGGGCGGGGCAGCCGTGGGGTCTCAACGTAGCTGGAATCAGTGGGTGTTCCTGGGCCTGTCGCTCTCCAACGTTACAGGGGGTTGAACAGGGTCTGGGGACCTCACACCACCCCAAAGAGCAGCTTGCCCCCCTCTCCCTCGCCCTGATCTCCCCCTGCCCCGGGGCTGCCCGTTCCTGGCTGGGGGAGTGCAGGGCTGGGGGGAGGGAGGGGTTGTGGGTTTTGCCCAGGGAGAAGCCCCAATGTGCCCCCGCTGCTCTAGCGCCACCTAGGCCCTCCCCCACTGTCATAAACATACAGCTCCGGGGAGCATCAAATCCCTCCTTTACCTGTAAGGGGTTAAGAAGCTCAGATAATCTGGTTGGCACCTGACCAAAAGGACAATAAGGGGAAAAGATCCTTTCAAATCTGGGGGGGGAGGTTTTTGTTTGTGCCTCTTTGTGTTTCTCTCCCAGCCAGAGTCGGACCAGGGCAGGAAAAAAACTTCTCCTAAACCCCTACCTGAAATAAGCATCTAAGATTGCAAACATTGTAAGTAAGGCAAGGAAATGCGTTCCATTGTCTTTTGTTTTAGCTTGTGAATTTTCCCCATGCTAAGAGGGAGATTTATTCCTGTTTTTTGTAACTTTACAATTTTGCCTAGCGGGGAATCCTCTGTGTTTTAAATCTTATTACCCTGTAAAATTATCTTCCATCCTGATTTCACAGAGGTGCTTCTTTTACTTTTTTCTTTATAATAAAGTTCTGCTTTTAAGAACCTGATTGGTTTTCAGTGTCCTAAAACGCAGGGTCTGGTCTGTGCTCACCTGGTTTACCTATCGGTTGGTAGATTATTCTCAAGCCTCCCCAGGAAAGGGGCTTGGGGGGATATTTGTGGGAGGGGGGTAGGGCTCTAGTGGCCCCTCCCTGAATGTTTGTTTAAATCACTTAGTGGTGGCAGCAATACCGCCCAAGGACAAGGGAAGGATTTGTGCCTTGGGGAGTTTTTAACCTAAGCTGCTAGAAATAAGCGTAGGGGGTCTTTCATGCGGGTCCCCACACCTGTACCCCAGAATTCAGAGTGGGGAGGGAACCCTGACACCCACACACACTCCTTCCCCCCCTCCCAGGGACAATTTCTGTCGTGGGTGCCGCCAGGGGGGACCCGTCCAGCTGTGCCACCCTGCGGAATGGACAGGCCCGGCCGGAGCTCGGCTGCAGCTCAATTAACCTCTGCCACCGGCCTGCTGCCTGGATCTGGGGCTAATGCACAGGGCTGGGCACCAGGACTCCTGGGTTCGAACCCCAACGCTGACCCGGACTCATTCCCGCCGTGGCCCTGAGGCCCTGGGGCTAGCAGCAAAGCAGGGACAGCACTGGTGAGCAACCTGCCCCGTGTTTGCAAACTCCCACCTCCCCCGGGCGGCTGGGGCTCGGGACGGGGGGCTGGGGGCAGCCTGGGGAGCCAGCGCTGCCCCAGGGGCAGGTGGGGGGATCCCGTAGCCCAGCTGAGAGCAGCGATAAAGCAACAGGCGCTTGAGCTCCTGCAGCGCTGGGTTTGAGTGATGTGGAGCGTGGTGGGGGGTGGCCCCATTCCCTGGGGCCAGTGAGCACCCGCCTCAGCTCAGCTGCAGCACCAGGCCAGGGGAGGGGGCATGGGCCTGATTTGGAGTCGGGGGGGGGGGCGGGGGGTTGGTGTGATGGGGGCAGCTTGGCATGTGGCTGCAGTTCCTGGGCTACGCTAGGCCCCCAGACCCGGGCTCCCCCACTGCAACGCAACCAGCCCCTCGGCTCGGCCTGCTGCCAGCCCAGGCTTTGCTGCCACACCGGCATGTCACCGGGCGGTGGCAGCCCCGACCAGCCGGGTGCCCGTGGGCAGTGGGGCCCCGCGTTCGCCAGGCTGTGGCTCACTCCCGAGCAGCGTTTCTGTGGCAGGAGAACGAAAGCAGACCAGGGAGAAGGAAAGGCCAGAGGTGCACGGGGGAGTGCGGCCTGGCCCGGAGTGGGGGGCCCGACCCCAGGCCAGCCGCGGATGGGGGTTTGCCTCAGCTCTGCCGTGGGTCTGAGACCCTGGGTTCTTCTCCCAGGAGCCAGGCTCACTCTGCTGCCAGGCCCCTGATGCTCCTGGACAGAGTCGCCCCAAGGGAAGCCCGGCTCCCACTGAGCCCTGGGGCCAGGGGCTGGCTGGCCTGCCCTACTGCCCCACCGCCCCCACCCGCCTCTGCCCCATGCTACACTGACAAACCCACCCCGTCAGCAGGACAGGGCGTCTCACTCATGGGTGCTCCAGCCCAATCGCCCCTTGGCCGTCCCGAGGTGGGGTGGGGAGGGGGATAAAGGCCCCCACCCCCACAGGGTGAGATCTCCCTCTCCAGAAACCATCCTGGGCCCTTACCCGCCTTGCCCGTTTCCTCCCTGGTGCTACCCTCTGCCCGTCAGGGAGGGTGGCCCAGAGCCCCCCCCCAGCTGGAAGGCACCAGATGCCACCACAGTGAGGTGCCCCCAACGGCGTCCGTGAAAAAGGTTCCCCTTGGCAAGACACGGCGCTGCCCCCAGGGCCCTCTCACCTCCGCCAGCCCCCTGGCCACGCCCTCACCCCACGGCTGCCCCCTGGCCTGGGGTTCCCCAGGGCTCTGGCCGCACACCACGGCTGGCTGCTGGGAACGCCCGGGGAGCCCTGGGCCTGGGTGGCACCACCCACTGATGGTCCCGTGGGATTCTGCGTCCCAGGCGCCGGGCTGGGATCCCGGAGGGCCAGTTTCGGCTCAGTTCAGATTAGCAGGCGCTGCTGGGGGCATCCCCCCTTTGGCTAGTGACCCCCAGTTCTGGACTCTCTTGGATGAGCTCGGGCTCTGGGGTGGCTAGTGCCCTCCAGCTCAGCTGCCCTAAATAATCACCCAAGGCCAGGTGCTAGCCTGTTCCCAGCTTGGAGAGCAGCGGGCATGACCCTCCAGCTGCCGCGCTGCCCATTCCCCTGGACCCGTGTTATGCCAGCGCCACCTGGTGCCTCGGCCCGCCAGAGGGCTCAGTTGGGACGCTCACAGCCCGCTGCCAAGGGCCAATCTCGGGCATGGGGGCACCCGGAGAGGAGCCCATAATGTCTGGCGTTTGCTCCAGGGTTGGCCCTTGGTCAGGATGGGGGAAGGGGTATTTGCCACCCGTGGGACATGATACAAGGTGCCATGGGTGGGTGCCGTGGGCAGAGGGCAGCAATGAGGAATGTCAGCCTGGTGCCCGGCGAGGGACGATGTTACATGCCCAGCGTTCAGGAGGAGGAGTGGCACAGCCAGCCACGAATTAAATACACATACCCCTGCGCGTGGCCCCTGGCGCTCACCAGCTACCCTACAATAACACGCACCGCCCAGCGCCACAGTACCCAGCCAGCGTGGGCTGCCCGCCAATAACAACCCAGTGTGCGGAGCTCAGCGGCCAGAACCGCCAACAACGCAGGGGGAGCAACCCCACAATAACAAGGGGGGGCACACCCGAGTGACCCCACAATAACAACCCCCCTGCACTAACAAAGCAGTATGCCAACACAGCGGAGGGGAAGCCATCGGGGAAAGGGGCACTTTAGTCTCGTTCCTCGGGGGCGTTATATACACCAGCTCCAGCGCTGGAGGGAGCGGCCGGGCGGAACCGGAGCTCGGGCGACAGACGCGCTTTGCCTTGCAAGGAGGCTGCGGGGCCAGGAGGTCTGTGGCGGGGCTGGACTTCGCGGGCGTCTCCCATGTCACTTGAGCTTTGCTTTATACGTGACACCTGCCCCCGGCCCCGTGGGGCCTGGTGGCTCTTCCCTGGGCCAGGCCCGGCCAGGTTCCAAGCCAAACGCAGCCCCGGCGCGTGCCAGGGGGCAGCTCCGTGTCTATGGCCGCTTGGCTTCCCCGTGTCCTGCCGCTCATCAGCTCCCAGAGAGAGCAACCCCGAGGCACAGACAGTCCCAGAAGCGGAGTCACCGGCCAGGCTCCGCCATGGCCTCCCACGCGGCCGTCCTCCCCCGGGCAGCACCAAGGGGCCATCCAGACAGTCGTGGCAGCAGCCCTCCCCGGCACCTTCAGAGCGAATGCCGGCTGATGCCTGCAGAAAACCAGGGATGGGGGTTACCAGGATGCAGCAGCTGCCCCCGCTTCCCCCCCCCCCCCGCCAGCTGCCAGGGGACCCGGCCCTGCCAGCCGCGTCTCCATGCACCCACTGCAGGCCTGTTCAGACGACAGGTCCCAGCATGCAATACACTGGTAGCGTTTTGCACCCTGGGACTTGTAGCTGCCATGGGCTGCCCCCCAGACCCCCAGTGTGACCTCAAGCCACCGCCGGCCCGTGGCCAACAGTGCAGACGCTGTGGCTCAGGGAGACGTGCAGACACAGCAGAACGCACCCGCGGGCACAGCCCCATCCTCCCCGGGGTGCTCCCAGCTGGCTGGGCAAACGCCCCGGCGGGCGGACGGCAGAGCTCAGCCCCGTGGCCGTTCCAGTGCCCCAGCCCCACTCCGCTGCGGAGAGCAGGAGTCACGGGACTGAAGACGCCGGGGAGGCCAGGAACCAGCCTGTCCCCTTGGCTACGGCTCCAAACCGGGCAGCGGGATCCGGCCATTTGCCCAAGCCCGGGGCCAGCAAAGAGCTGGCAGCTGAGAACGGCTCCCACTTGCATATGGGCCACCCACAGCCAGGTTAGAACCGGGGCCCTCCGGGCAGCAGACCCCATGCCCAATGCCCCCAAGCCATCCCTCCTCCACCCGCCTGGGCCAGTACCCTGCCCGTCCCGCCATCCACAGCCCCTGGCCCCCGTTCTGGCCCCAAACTGAGGTGACTGGCTGAAGGAGGGGGGGACAGACAGTAAGGTGGGTGCATGCCAGAGGAAAGGCCCCACTGTGCCCGGGGGCATGGGGGGGGGGGGCTTGGGCCCCAGGCCTCTCGGAAGCTCTGCCAAGCAGCCTTCTGCAGAACTGCCGGCAAATGCGTTCCGCCCGCGGGCGCTACCCCTACCTGTGCCCAGCCAGGCGCGAAACCAAGGCAGATACTGTGACGCAGTGGGACTGTTCTTAATGTTTTCTCTGAATACTGTGTGGGTGCCTCAGTTTCCCCTATGCAGTTCTTAAGTATCTAGGTGGTGGGATAAGGGGGTGTGATGGTTGCAGAGCCCGAGAGGGCCAGTGTGATGGTGTCTGCACAGAGAATGGCCGACACCCTGTTTCCTGGCAACTGATGGCCTGGGCCCCTCCCCGGCAAAGGTGCCAACTGAAGGTGTTGGAGAAAAAGATCAGGTGACCTCCTGGCCCGGGAAAGAGACAAAGGTGAGAGGAGGGGCTGGAGAGTTTCAGTTTGGAGCTGGCTGGGGAAATGGAGGGGAGCCCAGACAGGGCTCTGGCCTCCCCTGGCCCCCCAAGATGGACCTGACTGAGGGAGTCCTGTTGTCTGTACCTGCAAGACCTGTCTTGGACTGTGTTCCTGTCGTCTAATAAACCTTCTGTGTTACTGGCTGGCTAAGAGTCCTGGTGAATCGCTGGAAGCCGGGGGTGCAGGGCCTGGTCTCCCCCACACTCCGTGACACACACACACACACACACCCAGCAATGGTGGCTGCGATTTGCCCTTAGCTCCTGCAGCCGGAGTGGGGGCCGGTTCCCCATTGGCACAGGGGTTCCGAGTCCCGGGGAGCCGGGACGGAGCCCTCGGCAGTGACCGGACGTGGCGCCGTGTGAGGCCAGGCCCTGCTGCTGCAGAGCAATACAGATCTGCAGAGCCGGCCGGGCGGGGGTCCCAGGAGCGTACCCCGGCCCGCGGGGGTGGCAAGGTGGCAGCGAGCGGTGGGGCGGGGGGGAGGCCGAGGGCTGAGCCTACCTGAGCCGGAGAGAGGCGGAGGAAATGGAGGGTGCGGATGGAGACAGGACGGAGCGTCGCGGGCTTAAGAGTTAAGAGCATCGATACCTGCGGGCGACAGCACCAGGGCCTGCAGGATGTCGGACAGGGAGACGATGCCCCGCAGCGACTTCTTCTCGTCCACCAGGACCAGGCGATGGACCTGCCGGCCGAGTGAGACCCGCGTCAGCCTCACCTGCGGGGCCAGGGCGGGCAGGGAGCGGGCATAGTGGGGGGATCGGGGTCTGTCAGTGGGGGCTGGGTCAGAGGGGGCATTGTGGGGGGATCGGGTTCACTCAGTGGAGGCTGGATCAGAGGGGGTATCATGGGGGGATCAGGGTCAGTCAGTGGGGGCTGGGTCAGAGGCGGTGTGACGAAGTGGGACAGTTCTTAATGTTTCCTCTGAATACTGTAGGGTGCCTCAGTTTCCCCTATGCATTTCTTAAGTCTCTAGGTGGTGGGATAAAGGCCAGTGTGCATAAATGGCCGACACTCTGTCTCCTGGCAACTAATGGCCAGGCCCTTCCCCCCTGCAAGGGGATGCTAATGGTGTTGGAGAACAAAGAGGTCAGGTGACCTCCTGGCCCGGGAAAGGAACTCCGCAGAGAAGGAGGGGCTGAAGGGGGTTTCGGTTTGGAGCTGGCTGGGGATGGGGAGTGAGGGCAGACGGGGGTGTCTGGCTCACTGCCCCTGTCACATTACTGATTTGAACTGGGACCATATAGAACATGGTTGCAACCAAAGTCCTGTAGTGGCACCAAATCTTGTATAAAGGGGGTCAAATGAGGTGTCTAAGATGAGGTTCTGGTTGGCTGGTTAGGATTATGCTGTCTATATGTGTGTATCAATTTTGTAGTTGAAGTTATGAATATTGACTCTATACTGTCTGTATTTCAAACCTATGCTGTGCTTCTGGGAAACATCCCAGACAAGTTGGTGTTAGCTCTGCCTAGCGTGCTTGATGGCCCATTAAGGACCATCAGCTATACAACTGACCCATTGAGAGAAGGCATATACGCCTTGTAACTCAGCAAAGTATGCAGGAACTGGCCCATGTGACTCCAGACTCCATTTTGCTGTAATTTTCCACAGTAAGAACAAAGAGATGTTCTTACACCTGGAAAAGACTATAAAAGGCTGATGCCTCATCTCCATCTTGTCTTCAATCCTGCTTCTTACCTCTGGAGGGACTTTGCTACAAATGAAAGCTCTATACAAAGGACTGAATGACCCATCCCAGCTGGGGATGTTCCAGAGACT
>NW_020664413.1:917762-918794 GCF_002925995.2 Terrapene triunguis
TGGGGTATTGGTTTTCATAACCATTTGTCCCCATAACGAGTGGCACTGGTGGTGATACTGGGAAACTGGAGTGTCTAAGGGAATTGCTTGTGTGACTTGTGGTTAGCCAGTGGGGTGAGACCAAAGTCCTCTTTATCTGGCTGGTTTGGTTTGCCTGAGAGGTGGAAAAACCCCAGCCTTGGGCTGTAACTGCCCTGTTTGAGCTATTTGTCCTAAATTGGTCCCGCCAGAACCAGCATCGTTACAGGAGCCCAGAGGGGGGACCCTGGAGGTGGACCGGGACCAGAGAGGCCAGGGAGACGGGCTGCCCGGCGTGCCCTGGAGTCTCTGCCCGTACCGGCTTCATTTGTGACGGGCAGCGCCGACACCCGGCGGTCCACGAAGATCTCCAGGGCCATGTAGACGGACGCCGTCTCCAGCACCTTGGCCACGTCCCGGAAGGTGCCCACGCCCAGCTCCTGGATGGTTCTGTGCAGGAAGCGCGGCTTGGGCAGCATGGCCCCCTGCGGCGGGAGAAGGGCAGCGATCAGGGGCAGCTCCGGGCACACACCGAGGGCTCTCTGCTGCCGGAGGCGGCTAGGCCGGCAGGGACGGGGCTCGGGTTTGCATTCCGGGCTCACGCTGGGCAGTGCTCTGCGCTCTAGGGCAGCACGAGGTGACACCCCCCAGCCCCCACTGCTGGTCCCGGGCTCCCTCGCATCAGGCCAAGTGCAACGGCCCGGCAGATCCCCCCGGCCATGGTACAGTGCAGCAAGTGAGGTGCTAGGTACATGCACATGCCCTGCACACACACTGCGTGCACGCACGTACACCCCCGCACACACTGCATGCACGCACAACCTGCACGTACACACACACCCCCACACACTGCATGCATGCACAACCCGCACGAACATCTCACACACACACCCCCACACACTGCATGCACGCACAACCCGCTCGTACATCTCACACACACACACCCACACACTGCATGCATGCACGCACAACCCGCACATATACACCTACACCCACACCCACACTGCATGCACA
>NW_020664413.1:923794-973973 GCF_002925995.2 Terrapene triunguis
GGCATCGGAGCCTGCATCCCTGGTACCGGACACCTTGCTGGAGCCCATCACCCTGGCGTTGGAACCTGCATCCTTGGTACCGGAGCCCATCATCCTGGCATCAGCACCTGCTCCCCTGAGATCTGGATTTAGGCAGGAACCTAGTGGGGGCGAGGTCACACGCTGGGCCTCCATCCCCGCAGGCCTGGGGCGGGGTGACGGGCGGGTGTGGCACCAGGGGCCCCCACGGCACTTTCTGCTGCCGCGTGAGCCCTTCCCCCTTTGAGAAGCTGGCACCTCGCTTTGCCCCAGCCATTCCTGCCCCAAATGCCCACAGCCGGCCGGGCCACGGGCTGCATGTGCCAGGGCCCCCAGCCCCGAGTTCAGGGTGCGGACGGAGCAGTTTCAGGTGCGTCTCAGCCTTGTTTGTGACCGTGACAAGCCAGGGATGTATCTGGGGCTCCGGGTGGCCACTGACTCTCCAGCTGAGTCAGGAAGGGTCGGCCCCCCAGGAAAGGAAGGGGTGAGGCGAGGGTCACACTGTCCTCGCGGGCATAGGGAATTGGTGGGAGACGCACCTGGGCTTGGGGCATCATCAGGCCGAGCGGGTGCGGCCGTTCTGGTGCCTTTAATTAGCTGTCTAACCAGAAGGGAGAACCAGTACTGAAGGGAGGGGCTGTGGGTCGGGAGGGAGGGGCATCAGCAGAGCAGTACTGGGGTGTGGGGGGATCCCAGGGCTGGGATAGCAGGGGGCTGTGGGTCAGGAGTGAGGGGCATCAGCAGAGCTTGTGGGGCTGAGGAGCGATGCATTCGCTGCACAGATGAGCGAAGCCGCTCAACCGGGCAGTGCCCCCCAGCCCACCCGCCGGCCCCCTACCCACCTGCTTCCTCTGAGTGGAGACGCGTGGCCGGCGGCCGTACTTGGGGGGAGAGACAAGAGCCAGCCCATGTGTCTCCAGGAGCCAAGCACCCACCTGCTCTGTCAGGCTCTGGCAAGCGCTTGCTAGAACCCTACAATAACAAACCAGCACACACAGCCCAGCGCTTGCTAGAACCCTACAATAACAAACCAGCACACACAGCCCAGCGCTTGCTAGAACCCTACAATAACAAACCAACGTGCCCACCTCAGCAGCAATCCTACAACAGTAAAACCCTGCCGGGCTGCCCTAGGAAACCCAAACCCAGTGCTCACAATCAGCCCTACAACCAAAACCCAGCATGCCCAGCCTGGCGCTGCGGGGCAACCCTACAATAACAGAGCAGCCTGGCACACACCGGGAGGGAAAAGCATCGCCGGGGGAAACGCCTGCGGGTGTCAGGTTCCTGCTGGCTGCGCTTTTGTTCCAAACCAGTGCCAAAGGCAGAGTAAACTCAGCCGAGATGGGATTCGCAGCTGGCAGCCTGGAGCGCCCGCCCCGGGGAACCGGCTGGGCACTGCCACAGGGCAGGGCCGGCAGGGGGCAGTGGGCAGCAGCTGAGGGTGACAGGTAGGGAAGGGGGGTGGGGAGAAGCCAGGGGGTGGCTGCAGGGGCAGGAGGGGGTCTCGGGGGTGGAGGTGAACGCTGATCTTGCAGGGCTGAAAGGAAGCCGGAAGTCGGTGTGCGCAGTTTGGGACAGGAAGTCCCCCCGGCTCGCTCCGAGGGCTGGCACGGCTGCAGGAGGGGCCCAAGGCAATCCCCTCTCCAAGGCCCCTCCCCGGCTACTCCAAACAGGGCACCCCGGCCGCCCCCCGGTTTCCTCCCCTACCTGCCGCGCAGCCGGGGCCGCGAGCTGCTCCATGCCAGTCCCCGCGCCAGCGCTGCTATTCTGGGCCTGCCGCTCGCTCCCCAGCCCCGGCAGATTGAGTGTCAGCCCTGGCACCCGCACAGCTGGGATGGGAGCGGCCTGCCAGGCACTCAGCGGAGACGCACTGGAGCCGGCTGGAAGGGCCCGCGGGGCGACGACCGGCAGCCAGACACCTGCTCAACAGACGGCCCCACGGCCACTGCCCGGGCTGCGGGGAGCCCAACGAAACCGAGCCCCGAACTAGAGAGCTGCCCCCCCACTCCCCGGGATGGGGGCTAGCCTGGGAACTGCAGGCAGGCAGACAGCCTGGGGCTGGGGACAGACAGGGGCAAAGGGCAGAATTTGAGCTCGCCCGGTGCCCGGCTCTGGGGTCCACATGGGCTCTCCCAGGGGCCCGGCGGCACAGCTGATTCCGCACGGGCACCGCAGCGGGTCGACTCCCCGCTTCCCCTGGGACGGGCGCTGGCAATGCGCGTGAACTCCTCGTGCGTCGCACACTCTGCCCTCGTGTCGAGGGCCTTTCCCCAATGGAAGTGGGTCCAATGACACATATTCCCCCCCAACAGCTTCTCTCTGCAGCTAAATGGGTCGGCCAGAGAGAATGGGCCTGGGGAGAGATGGAGCGAGGGGGGTGTTTGGGGACGGAGGGACACACAGATTGGGGAGGGGCAGATGGAAGGGGGTGTTTGGGGATGGACAGACACACAGATGGGGTGTGGATGGATGGGGGGGTGTTTGGGGACGGACACACAGGTTGGAAGGGGGTGGATGGATGGGGGGTGTTTGGGGACAGAGAAGGGAGGCCAGGGTGGGGAAGGAGGCCGGATTTGTGCCTGATACCCCCAGGGCTGTGCTTAGGGTGGTGAATCAGTGACTCAGCCAGGCCAGTAACCCTGCAGCGAGCTGGCCACGGGAGTCAGTGAGGGGGAAGTCGCAGGGGGCTGCCGGGGAGATGAAATGCAGCGGGGCAGCCTGGGGCAGAGGGAGGTGGGCAGGGCAGCACCGGGGCTGCGCTGGAGAAGGCTCTCGCGCTGCCCAGCGAGGGGCAGTGAGCTCAGCCGGGGGCTCAGACACACATTGCGAGAGGCCGGGCAGAGCCCCCAGCCTGCAGGGAGCCCGGTGAGCACTGGGTGGGGCAGAGCCAGTCCCGGCAGTCGTGGAAGGAGCCCCTCACTTAGAATCAGAGACTCTCAGAATAGCAGGGTTGGAAGGGACCTCAGGAGGTATCTAGTCCCACCCCCTGCTCAAAGCAGGACCAACCCCAACTAAATCATCCCAGCCAGGGCTTTGTCAAGCCTTACCTTAAACACCTTTGTTTTGTCCCAGATTCGCTTCTCCAGGCTGGGGGCCTCTGGCGCTGTTTCATTATTGCAGGGTCGCCGGGGGCACAGGTTTGTTGTCGCAGGGGGGCGGGATCGCTGGTTTGTTATTGTAGGGTTGCCAGGGGCCAGGTGCACGGGTTTGTTGTCGCAGGGGGCTGGGCGCGCTGGTTTGTTATGGTAGGGTTGCCAGGGGCCGGATGCACTGGTTTGTTGTTGGAGGGTCGCTGCAGGTGGAAGGGTCGGGGTCTCCCCGCACTCTGCTCTGGTGCTGACCTGCAGAACGTCCCACCTTGGCGCCCAGCCCCACCTCCGCCCGTGCCATGCTTCCTGCCACGCTGCGACCCCAGCTCCCAGCGGCTGCGGGGCCCTGCCAGCTCCCCTCCCCCTCCTCACCCACTGCTGCCATAGGGAATTCCTCAGGGGTGACTCACGCTCCAAACAGGGAATCCAGCCGCCCCCCGGCCCCCAGACGCCTTGTGCCTGGCACCTGCTAGTGCTTCCCCGCCCGGAGCAGCTGGGGCAGGCTGCAGGGATCCCTGGGCCCCAGGGACCAGTGGGCTTAGCCCCTCCCGGCTCCGGCACATCCCCGGCCGGAGAGCCCTGTCCTGCTCAGTGGCCGTGCCCAGCTCTGCAGGCCGGACGCCTGCTCCCAGCACGGATCCATCCGTGACCCACAGCAGCCGGGGCACAGCGCTCCTGGCCCCATCTCACCCTGCCCTGCCGCCCAGGACTCAGGGGAGTTCTACCCCAGAGGGGAATTTGCCCCATGACTTTACCCCAACTTCCAGACCCACAGGGCTGGGCCTTGGCCCTTCCCCGCCTGGGTCACCGCAGCCGTGCTCCCCCCAGGGCCTGGCCAAGCAGGGCCGAGTCCCCCACAGCCGCTGGCCTGGCTGGGACTCTGAGCAGTCAGCCCCAGGCCATGAGCTCGGCATGGGAAGTTCCTTTGCGCTGACTGGGGTCTTGCAGCATCTCCCCGTCTCTCAGCGCAGCACGGGGGGCCTGGCTGGGCTGGCAGAACCCCCGGCTCCTGCTCCGGGACGGGAGACGGGCGCTCGCACCCAACCCCTCTTCCAGGCGCTGGCAGCACAAAGGAAAGGGGGGGAAGGGTTGTGGGGGTGCATTGGGAGCAGGATCTGGGGATGCTCCGGAGGCAGCGGGGGCTGGCAGATGCTGCAGACAGCCTGTTACCACCACAGCTCCTGTCTGCCTTGCTCCTGCGCGCCCGCGCTGGGCCAGGCTCCCTGCCCCGCTCCCTCCCTAGGGGCTCTTTACGTTCCCTGCCCTAGTCTGCGGCTTGCTGGCAGCTGGGCGAGGGCTGCAGGTCTATTTATGGAAGGTGCCTCTCGGGTTCCAGTAACCCCCTGAACTCTCAGCCAGGCAGCCGTGAGAGGAGGAGGTGCAGAGGAAGGATGCAGCCGTATTTCTGCCCTGGTCCTGTATGGATGTGGGCGAGGCCTCGTTAATGGAGCTCACAAAAGGCATAACGAGCTCGCGGGTACCAGGGCAGGTGGGCTGAGCATCTCGAAGGCCGTGGGTGTGATCTCTGAATCCCGCTCGGACCCTCACGCCAGGCCGAAACGACAGGGAGCATGTCGGCCCAGAGGTCCCAGGAGATGATTTCTAACACTCCCTTCTAGCCTTACCGTCTCTGAAGCAGGAGGTCGTGAGGACTAGTGGGTAGGAAGCCAGCATCAGGTAACTGAAGGAGGCAGCTCCGTGCCTCAGTTTTCCCAGGAGATGGCGTGCTGGTACCACCTTCATACAGCGCATGCAGAGCGGGGTACAGGGCCCCGGGGGAAGTGGCAGGAGCGCGGCTACAGAACAGTGCCAGCCCGAGGGAGAAGGAAGCACACGGATGGGCCAATGGGCCAAGCGCCCGCTCGGGCAGGCTTTGCAGGCAGAAGGCGGAGGGCTGTGGGGAAGGCTCCTCAACATCCAGACCCAGCAGCTGTTTGCCCGCCAGCAGGCTGCCCGGCAGGCGAGGGCTGGAGCCCAGGCCGACGCTGAGAGCCGCTCCGCTCTTACAAATGTTATTGGAACTCCCTCCAGCAAACCAGCAACCACCCCGGAGAAAGTCAGACTTCCGGCCCCTGCGGGGAGCTGCCCACGCAGCCGGGAATTCAGAACACGTAACGTGCCGGCAGGATGCTGGGGCAGCCTCCCATGGACACTCAGTGTCCAGCCCCGCTTTGCAGCCACGTTCTCCGCAGCAGATCCAGTTCTGGCAGGGCAGCATGGACAGGATTAGAGCCAGGGTGCGGAGGAATAACTGGGAATGTCCAGCCCCCATCCAGGCGTGCGGCGTGAGCCAGGCACCCCTTGCCTCCTCGAGGATTTCTCCTAGAAGTGCCCTATAACCTTCCCTCTGCGGGCCGGAGTGTAAGAATCCGGCGGCCACTGGCACCGCCCGGCCGGGAGCCAACTGTGCTAGCAGGGAAGGGTTTTGCCATTGGCCAAGGAAGGCCACAACGGGGGCATGGGCTGCCAGCTGTGCTTTGGCTGACCCTCGTCTAAGCCATGCCAGGATTTCCACAGGCTTCGGTTCCTGCCCGAAGGCAAGGCCCTGGGTCCTGCTAAGCTGGCAGGACTGTGTCCCTCCGCCCCTGCCAGGATGGGGGATTAAGGCACCGGCAGCTGGGGAGGGAGGACAACCCCCCCCAGGCCTCTCCGCTTTCACCCTGGCCGCTCTGTCAGGTCGTTGGGTAGAACCCGAGGCTGGGCTGGCGCTAAGCCGGCCTGAGGCTCCCATGCCATGTCCAGGTCCAACACCACTGCTGGGAGAGCGACTGGCCCAGCACGGGGGGGGGGGGGGTGAACCCCCTCGACCGGGCTGTGCCAGGGACAAAGCAGGTCTGGCCCCCAGGTGGAAAGTTTCCAGCCCAGCCGCAGGCGGCTCCAGAGCCGGCTCATTCCAAGGGGAATTCACGTCCACAGCACAGGCCACGCAGAGAGCGAGGGCCCGGTCCTGCTCCCATTGACGTTAAGGGGCGTTTCAGGCTCCTAATTTCCATGGGGCATAAGAGCGGCCAGCCTGGGTGAGACAAAGGGGCCAGGTAGCCCAGCGTCCTGTCTTCCCGCAGGGGCCGGGGCCAGGCGCTTCAGGGGCAGGACAATTCCTGAGTGATCCAGCCCGTTGTCCACGCCCAGCTCCTGCCACTCAGAGCTTTAGGGACACCCGGCACGGGGGTTACGGCCCTGACCAGCTTGGACCTGTCCTCCGGAAACGTACCAAACCCTCTTTTGCCCCCCGTTACACGCCCAGCCTTCACCCCACAGCGAGTCCCCTGGGGCTGGATTGTGACAGGCGCGGAGCAGCAGGGACGGTGCGTGCCCCACACCCCTGCGTCAGGCCGAGGGGGAGCGTCCCTGGCAGCCAAGCTCGCCACTGACAAAGTCCCCCAGAAGACGGGTGGCCCCGCTTAGCCAGGTGGGTGAATCCAATGGCCCAGCAAGCACCAAGCGGGTTGCTGGGGCACCGGGAAGGGGACACCCCAGCGAGCCCGTGTGCACGCCCGAGGAGGGGCAGCCCTCTCCTCTCCTCTCCACGGCAGGGCAGGCTGAGGAACTAGCAGGGTGGGGCCTAGAACCAGACTATCAGTTAGTGTGGGGAGAGAGAGGCTGAAGGGGGGGTGCCCTGCCAGCCCGATGGGGCCTCTCCTGCTAGGGAGATGAGCACGGGGGGGGGGGGGGGGGGGGGAGGGGGGAGACAGTCCAGCTGCAGGTGGACCATTCAATTCCCCCGTAGTGCCAGGCAGGGTCCTAGCAGCCCACTGCTGTGGGTGGCGCTGCCAGCACCTCTGCAGATCTGGGTCCGTCTCCCCCTTTCCATAGTCCCAGGGGCTGGGCAAACTGGGCTTGGAATGTGCAGGATGCAGATGGCAGGGGGGCAGCTCCCGATCTCAGCGCCAGAGTTACAGCAGGGCCCTGGCGCTCGAACCCAGCTCCTGTGCTGGCCTCTAGCGAGACCAAGACAGCGGCTCCTTGTTGTTAGCAGCCCTCGGGCAGTCACTGTGCCAGGCGCCGAGAAGACCCTCGACCGTCTGTTGAATGTGCACCTCCCGTACACACCCCCTTAAGGCATTTACTTCATGCAGGTGGCCTTGCAACCGGCCAGCTCCCCTGCCCCCCAGCAGAGCCCTCGTGAGCGAGCCCAGGGGCCCAGCCGCAAGATGCCTTCGACTTACAGCAGCCTGCTCCCCATCTCTGCAGCTAAGACGCCCCACCCCCTTGCTGGTTCTCCCCAAGCTGCTCCCCCCTGGGGCCAGAGCAGCTGTGTCAGATCTGGAAAAGCCCAACCTTGACCCAGCGTGCCAGAGACGGGGGAGGTGTCAGAGGCGCACAGCCCTGCTCCGTGTAATAGAGCGGCCAGCCCTCATCTGTAATACGATGGGGGGGGGGAGGGGGTCAAGATGGACAATTGCACACTGGGACGTGGCTCCGGGCTCTTGCGATAAGGGGTTGAGCCTCAAGGTGCGGGGGAAAGGGGTTAAGTCCTTTCCTCCATTAAGGAGAAGGCCTCAGGATCACTGCCCCAAAGACTGGACCTTCCCCTCCCAACGCGACCGAGCAGCAGCAATCCACCCCCAAGAACATGAACAGGCTCCTGGCGCCCAGGGCTGGGGACAGCTGGGGCGAGTTCTTAAGTGTCAGGCTCACGTGGAGTCAGCCGAGCTGTCAGTCAGCACCGAGCACGAAAGTAGCAAGCGTCCTTCCCTGGTGCATGGTGGCTGGAAGGTATGAATGTACCTACACGGCCAAGAAATGCAAGCCCAGGCCCCGGGCGCCCTCCCGGCAAGTGGCTGGATTAGCAGAGGCTGCGGCCGGCGTCCCTCACCCGGGTCACCCCAGCTCCCAGGGCTGTACAGTGAGAGCTCAGAGAGGAGGGTCAGCAAGCAGGGCGAAGAGCGGGGAGAAAACGGGGGTGGCTCTGAGCTCCCTGGGGCTGAGAGGGGAAAGGAGCAGGAGGAACCGCGCGACTGTCTGATGGAAGATCAGGCGCTGGCTGCCGAGCGCACCCGGCGACACAAATCAGTCAGCGCAGTTGGGTGTTAAACTTTAATCGAGATCCTTGGGAAAGGGCAGAATAAAAGGCCTCGGTCCAGGAGATGGAGCCTCCCGGAACCGCACTGGCTGCAGCTTGTACCGTCGAAGGCCCCATCTCCACCCGACCGCAGCCCAGGGCCACCGGCTCCCCGCAATGGGCCGGCCCTGGGGGTCTTGCGCCAGACACACTCCAAGGCGTTAGCGAAGAGCCCGTCTACACTGCTAAGTGCAACAGTGTTTGTAAGCAGGGCAGGAGCCGAGCCTGCCAGGCCGGGATCCCCTGCCTGCCCTGCATTGCTAGTGTAACGGGGCCCGAGCGGGGTCGCTGCAGCGCAGCGACACCTCCCTGATTTCTAGCCCCCACGGTTTCCCTGGGGGACCAGGGGCAGGTTGGGGAGCGGAGGGGGGAGGTTTGCTAAGAGGTCGGGGGCTGCTTGCATGGGGCCGACCCACACGGATTAAAAAGACCCCAAAGTCTGCTCCTTCCGGAGGAGAAAAGTAGCAGTGGAGCCGGAGGGGCCAGCAACAGCTCCTGGCAAGGCTGAGTCGGGGTCACAGCCCAGGATTGCTGGCTACCAGGGCTGGGGGGACACTAGCCCGCGCTGAACTCAGCCTGGTTAAACCACACACAACCCCACCCCTTTGCTCAGTGGCCCCTCCCCGTGAGGGCACTTGGCAGTGGAGAGGCACTTGCAGATCTGAAAGGCCCCCGCCCTCAGGAACAAAGCTGCCTTCCCAAGGCTGCAGGGGCTGGACATTTCTTTTGTTTTTAAGAACTAGACGTTGAGCATCTAACCCTTTGGCCAAGTAATAATCCCTCTCCAAAAATACCCCTGGGGCCAGCGCGCGGCCCACGAGGCTCCGCCGACTCGCCGGCCTCCAGCACCAGCGACGTCCTTTGAGGTAGGTTCGTGCGTCCCCGCGCCAGGGCGAGGGGCCGTTGGCTCTCGGTCACATGACCAAGGCGGAGTCAGACAGGTGGCTCCGCGTCTGCGGGAGGACGGGTTTCTTGACGGCTCCACCGCTGTATTGGATCAGAGGTAAACTCTGCGGGCAAGCGCTGGGCTCCAGGGGCTTGGGAACTTCCTCGGCAGCTCTCGGAAGAAGAGGTTTGCTGCAGGAAAAGGGAACATCAGGCTGCTTAGTGCCTGGGGACACAGAGCTAGAGAAAGGATGATCCGCCCATGCCCCCAAACGTCCCAGCGGGGCAGCTGCAGCAGCAGGGCCTGGGAGGGGGTTTGGTGTCAGTCCCCGGCTCGCTGCGGTGGGTAAGAGGCAGACGCAGGAGCACCCCGGCTGACGGGACAGTTCTGCTAGTTACGAAGCAGCTGTGGGTGTTGCTAGTGCGCCCTGCACACCTGACCTGCTCACCACCATGCCCAGAACCCAGGAGAGGTCACACACGGGTGCATCAGCCTAGCCCGATTGCTCCTTCGAAAGCCAAGGCAGGGTGGGCAGCTCCTCCTTGTCCCCCCCAGCGCAGCTCTGCCAGCAGTCCCAGCTCCTTCCCCATATGACAGCCCCAAGGCCAGGTACGTCCGCCCCTCCCCACAGGCCCTGGCCACGCCCCGGGACAGCAGCGGGGACTCACCCGAATCGGCCCGATTCCAGTTTGCAGAAGCCGTTCAGGTGGCCGTCACTCTTGGGGAAGAGGTGGGGCCTGGGCAGTGACCACTGGGAGAGGAGAAGAATGGTAATGGCAGAATCCCCCCCTCAGTGCAGAGACCCAGGGCTGGCTCAGCAGCTCCCCCCTCCACCGACGGGCACCTTTCACACACTGCAACCGCTGGATCGCGCCAGCAACCGCCGCTCCATCAGCCTCAGCGCTAGAACCGACCCGACGGGTCCCGCAGTGCCCCCCCCCCCCCCCCGGAGGTGGGCGGGGCGGCGTTTGGTGCAACGTCTAAGGGGGCCTGGAGGTGAGGGCCGTGGCTCTGCGCGCCAGGCAGGCGGATGCGTGCTACTTGCAGCATGGCCAACGGAAGCTGCTGCCAGGAGATGCCAGCTGGTACCCGCGGGAGAGAGACGCGGGGCCCAAGCCCCAGGGAGCCAGCCGAGCAGCAGCATCCCCGGGGTTATGGCTGTTTCCCGAGCGCACTCCCAGGGCCCATTGAATGAGAGAAGTCGGCCTTTGCGCTTGGCTGGCCCGAGGGCAGCAGAACAAGGCCTCTCTTCCCAAGACGGATCAGGGCAGCAGAGTGTCGGGACAGTGCCCTGAACCCCTAACGCTAGTCTCAGTACTACTGAGCGGCCTTGGCTGGCACTGACAAGCCCGGTGCCCCCAGAACCCTGGAAGAGAAGGGAGCACTGGACAGGCAGAGATACGGGTGGGGAGAGCCCCCCGGTGCTAAGGGAGGGAGAGGAAGCTGGAGAGCACTCTGTGGGTGATGAAAACCCAGAGCCAGGGGGCTTCCTCCCCACCTCGCCCAAAGGCAGGGAAAGCCCCTGGACTCAGGACCCTTGGCCAGGATGAGCTCATGGGCCCGGAAAAGGGGAAGGAGCCGAGAGAGACGGGGAGGGGCAGCTGGCTTGAGGAAGACACTCACCGTCTGGGCCAAGTCCGTCACTGCCCCGCTCAGGTACCCTTTGTGACACCAGTTTCTTAACAGATCCAAACCTGGAAAAGGACGGGCAGGCAGTGAGATGCGGGCGACGCAGAGGAGGCTGGGCTCCTGGCACAGGGCGTCCATGGCCACGCCCAGAAACATTAGCGTTTGCCAGACTGGGCCCTTGAGTCTGGGCTCCTGCATGTTGGATGCTTCAGGGGAAGGGGACGGCCCTAGACCGCACCAGCTCACTGATTGGCTTCCTCTTCTCCTAGCACGGCAGCTCCAAAGAGTGGCCACAAAATACTCCGTTGCTTTCCAAACCCAGCTGATCTGCTCCCACGGGGCTCCGGGTCCCTCCCACCTGAAGACAAGCTGAGATCTGTCCAACAACCCCGCACCGGCACAGCGCTCTCAGGCTGGCAAACGGAGCCTGTGTCGCTGGATGGGACAGGTTATGACTGTTCCTGGTGTTCTGAGTTCAACTCGGCCCAGGACACATCCCAAGAACGGAAACCCCCCGGGTCATCTCAAAGGAGAAGGGATGTTACACTGATCTCATCCCAGGGCCCATTCCACCTGCCTGGTAACACCCAAACAACAGCCCAGCTCGGCGATCCTACACGCCCCAAAGCCCTCGCCAGGCTCCCTGCCCGTCGCATTATACACGGAGCCCAGCAGGGAAAGGGGCCTGCGAAGTAAGAAGCCGGGGGGCATGGGCCAGGCAGCGTGAGGCCTCCCCGCTGGAGTCACCATGGCTCTGCTACGTGGCATGGGCACATCTAACGGAGGGGGCCCTGCTGGCCTGCAGGGACCTTGCAACATGGCCCAGCGGCCTGAAGAGGAGAATGCATTCTGCCGCTTGCGGGAGGAGAGACAGTTCAGCCTGACGCTTCCGCACAGCCCAATCCCTCTGCAAGAGACCAAGGGGGCTGCTTGGCATTCAGCTGCCTCCCCTTGCAGAAGGCAGCTGGTTTCTAAAGGGGACTGTACGGGACGTCCAGGAACGAAGGCCGGGGCTGGCCCCTTTTCGGCTGCAGGGGAAACGCCTGGAGGGGCTGAGCTGGCTTCCCTGCTCCTGTGGAAGGATCTCTGGTGTTGCTGGAGAACTTGAGGTCGGCCACGGACACAGCTCTTCAGTGGAGGGGAGGGAGAGGCTGGCTCAAAGATCCGACAGACTCTGAGCAGCCTCAAGAGAACTCACTTCCCCTCTCACGTAAGGGCTTGTCTACGTGGGGAAGGAGCTTGGGTGTGGATTTAAAGCACAACTAGTGTGCACAGCAATGTGGGGGCTCTTATTCCACACTGAGTGCTCTTGTGCAGTTTAGATTAATCCACAGGCTTTCCCCCAGGGGGACAACCCCTGTCCTGGATACCCCCTGCCTGTCCCGATCGTCCGAGAGTCTCCCAGGGGAGACAAGACCTGAATTTCGAGTGTTTAACACGCAGAATTGTCCCCTCGCTTCAGAGACCTCCTTCAGACATCGCATGGCAGCAAAAGAAGGGGGCACAGACCTGATTCCCCCCCCACTTCCCAGGTGGGAACAAACCCGAACGGACTGAGACGTTTCCCGAGGGGCTGTTGAACAATTTGAACATTCCCAGGCAGTGCTGGGATCTCAGCCCGTAGGAGAGGGCCCGGGCTGACAGTGCTGAGAATGAAGTGAAACCGAGCAGTCTAATGCCACTGCCCACGGTTACTCCCCCGGGACGGGACAGCAGGAACGGAGAGAAGTGTTCACACTCTCTGGTCCCGGGGCGTTACCGGAAGGGCCGGAGGTTCGCAGTAAGGCACGTGTTACGAATCTGGAGGCAGCACTCGGCCCTTTCGGGTGGGTGGGGGGCAGGGAGGACGAGCGCCTTGCTGTATAGGGAACAATGGTGAACTCTACAGGGGTGCTCTGAGCACCAACCAGTCCCTTTGCCAAAAGGGGTGTGCCGGCTTCGCAGGAGATACGGGCAGCCTGGCCTAGTGCCCGGGGGAAGGACACGCTACAACACCCCCAAAGGGAATCAGCCCCTAAGCCAGCTGGGCTCTGCCCACAACAGAGCGAACAGAACACACCGACCCTGGGGCCGCGGTGGTGCTCAGAACCAATGACCCGGCGGAGGAGATGCTGCAGCCAATGGAGACGCACACGGGGTGTGTGGGTGGGTGGAACGGGGGGTAAGCTGCTGCGTGTAGCAAGCACAGATCTCTTAGGGAAGTGATGGCCACAGAGCAGCCAGCTGGCCCCAAAACCTCACACAGAAGGGCAGATGGTCCCGGCTGGCCCAGGGCCTGGTGTGTGTGTTTCTGATGATGGCACCGGATGACCAATGTGACAAGACCCATCCCTGCCCAGCCCCAAGCAGGCGGCACACGCCTCCGGGGGCAGCTGGTTACCTCGGGGTTTGTTCAAGTAATATTTCAGCTCCCACTGGGCCGTGAGGATGTTGAAGTAGCGCGGCTGCTCAAAGAAGCGCAGGTACCGCATGGAGATCCGGGTCGGGAACACCCGCTCAAACTGCCCGCGCCGAGCAAACTCGTCCTCGGTCTCCACCAGCACCCGCACGTCGTCCGGGGTCAGGATGTCCAGGACGGAGGAGTAGAAATCCTGCAGCCGAGAGCGCCCCAGGGTCAGGAAGAGCTAGAGATTCCCACTCCCCTCCCTACTGCTCAGCCCCACAGTGCTTTTCACCCCGGGATCACAGTGCACTTGACTGCGGATGTCCCTTGAGCAACAGACAGGTATTAAGGAGGGGGAAACTGAGGCACAGAGGTTACCTGCAGAATCCCAAAGGAAGCATGGCGAGCTGGGGACAGAGTCCCAATCCCCAAGGCCCGGGTTAAACCTTCCCAATGGACATGAGACCCCAAGTAGCACAGCCCACAGGAGACCAGCCCATGATGTGCCACAGGCACAGGAGAGGAGGGCGCGAGGGGCACCAGTGCCCGAGGCCCCCCGTCATGGCAGGGCAATGCTGACGTGAGATACACCCAGATGAACCTGGCAAGTGACCCACACGCTGCAGAGGAAGGAGACAAACCCCCAAGGTCCCTGCCAGTATGAGCTGTGGGAAAATTCCCTCCCCACCCCACATACGGCAATCAGCGAGACCCTGGGCATGTGAGCCAGAGCCAGCCAGCCACACACCCGAAAGAGAGAGAATGCTCGTGCCACCTCAGAGCCCTGCCCCTCCCCGCCCGATGGCCTGTCTCCAGCCGTGGCTATCCCAATGCTTCAGAGGCAGGAGATTTAAAAAGCTCCCAGAATACATTGCAGGGAAACATCCCTTCCTGACCCCTGCTGCTGGCTGACTCAAACCCTGAAGCATGAGTGTTAGGAACATCAGATACAAACCAGAAACAACCTCCAGGGCTGTTGAGCCCTGCCCCCACCATCACAAGCCACCCCTTCATACAATTGCCCTCATAGATTTGTCCTGCTCTCTCCTAAAACCAATTCATTGGTGGTCAGGGCGCCTGTCAGACAGCTCTCCCCCAGTGAGATGTCAGGATGTAACCACTGCAAACGTATCGCAAGTGGCATGAAAACAACTGCGGAGGAAACTGGGCTGGTCAATTTTTAGGCAAATGAAGGGTGAAAACCAGAAGTTCCCAATAGGAAGCAGCATTTGACAAACTAGACTGACACCCGATTGCCCCAGTCAGAGGGGATGCAGCGTGAAAAGGAGAAACAGCAGGGGACTGAAATACGGGAACACGCCACAGGGCCAGCTCGTCGGGGGGGGCAAGACAGAAGCAGCTGCGGCGAGTGCTGGGGAAGAGACACGCCTCACACCTGATCAGGTAGCTTCTGTGTCAAGTAATACGCTCGCTTCATCTTCTCTGCCGTGAACTGCTCCGGGGCCGACTTCGGCTTCTCCTTCGTGGTGCTGGTTAGACTAAACAAAGGAGATGTGCCATCAGTATTTCCCCACCCAAGGGCGAGCTCGGCCAAGTCGGCACTTAGATCAGCAAGGAGACGCCCTGGGTAACACGCTGCCCTTCCTCAGCCTCTCCAAGCGAGTTCCGGGACACTGGGGAGCACTGAACAGCAGCAGCAGCTTAAGGGCACCCAGCGGCCTGTCCCAGGAAGTAAAAACCACCTGAAAGGGCAGGGAGAAGTTGGGGAGGAAAGGGAACGGCTGGCTATGGAAAGCAGCCAGACCTGGGTTAACACTTGATCTGTAGTGCTCAGTTTTGGGCCTCCTCAGAGAGGGGGCACATCCAGCAGCCCAGCTCCCTCCCTAGCTCTGGGCGAAGGGCCAGCGACCGACTGACTCACCTCACCAGCGAGGGATTCCACGCACCCCCCGGCTCAGAAGTTCTAACAAAGCACGTGGCCCGGTGGGATTTGAACAGCGAAGGAGGAGAAACACTGAGTATGAACAGAAATGCCAGGAACCTGCTACGTAACTCTTACAATTCGCTGCTGTGAGGAAGTGGGACTGTTCCTAATGTTTCCTCTGAATACTGTGTGGGTGCCTCAGTTTCCCCTATGCATTTCTTAAGTCTCTAGGTGGTGGGGGAAGGCCAGTGCGCATAAATCACTGACACTCTGTCTCCCTGGCAACAAATGGCCAGGGCCCCTTCCCCCCTGCAAGGAAATAGCTAAAGGTGAACAAAGGGATCAGGTGACCTTCTGGCCCAGGAAAGAGACAAAGCCAAGAGAAGGAGGGACTGGAGGGGTTTCAGAGTTGGAGCTACCTGGGGACTAGGAGTGAGGGCAGACGGGGGTGTCTGGCTCTCTGAACCCCATAATGGACCCGGCTGAGGGGTCCCGTTTGCCGCTGTACCTACAAGCTCTGTTTTAGACCGTGTTCCTGTCATCTAATAAACCTCTGTTTTATTGGCTGGCTGAGAGTCACGTCTGACTGCGAAGTGGGGGGTGCAGGACCCTGTGGTTTCCCCAGGGCCCTGCCTGGGCGGACTCGCTCTGGGAAGCGCACGGAGGGGCATAGGCTGAATGCTCCCAGGAGAGACCCAGGAGGTGAAGCCATGTGAGCTTCTTGCCATGAAGACAGTTTGCTCTGAGGGAGAGGAGGCTCCCCAAAGTCCTGACTGGCTTTGTGGGGAGCAGTTCCAGAGCATCGCCCGGGGACTCTGTGACAGCTATTAACAGCAGTGACATGAAACATTTACAGGGGCTTTTTGCTACCGATGTTGGGAGATGCGCTGCTGCTCCTGCAATAGTCAAACGCTGCATTTAGCAAGGTACAGAATGTATTGTGAACAGCCACCAGTATGCAAGAAATTGGCCCTGTTTTCGCTCTGGCTGGCCCATGGCAGTGGGAGTGTGGGGGCACAGTGGGCACATGAAGGTGCCTCACAAAGCAGCTGGCAGAAAGAAGAGTTGGGACTAAATTTGATCCCCCTCCTTGGCTGTTCACCCCGGTTACGTCTGGAGGCAGGGATCGAAGAGCAGGCAGCACTCTCCTCCCACCTCCTTCCCCTTTAATAAAAGCCAAAGGGAAGTGGCTGCAGATCTGTAAGAAAGCACCTGGACCATCTCAGACACACGAGCAGCCAGTGACTGGGTGACAGTCCCTGAACACAGACTGGAGGCGGCATATTCAGAGGTGCAGGGAAAGTGACGAATAGAAGAGGCTCCTGCAAACTGAACAAGGCACAACTGCCCGTGTGAACTTGCAGTTACAGCCACAACTGCCTGTTTTGTACAGACACTTTAACACCTGGCCCTGTGCCCACTGGTAGCCATTTCCAGGGACAACAGGCTCCAGACGGGCCAGAGGTACGGCCAATGCCCTGGATCATCTCCCCTCCTTGATGTCCTTCCGTGGTCGCAAGAGCGCTCAGACACAGCAAGGAACCTCCCCCGCCCAGCCAGGAAGAGGAACCGTTGAATGGTGACAGCACCGAGAACGGCCCATCCTCTCCGACGGACGGATCTACAGATCAGGCCCCGGATGCACTGAACCTGGTCGCGCTGCAGCTAGCGGGAACACAGGGCAACTGCAAGGGGTTGACTAAAATCTATTTACAATGGAAACGCCTGCCAGGAGATCTAGTGGGTAGCTACACACCGGGTGGCTCCAGCGATAGGAGTTCCCAGCTAACGGAGCGTGCTGGAGCCGGCGCTCTCCAGGCTACCCCCGCTGGTTAAGATCAGGGCAGATGCAGGCCACGTTCCCATGGGTCAGCCTAGGGATGCCAACTTTGTAACATTTGAAAACCAGACACTCCAGCAGGAGTGTCAGAACCTCCCCCGCCCCTTCCTCCAAGGCCCTGCCCCTCCCCCAAGGCCCCGCCCCCATTCACTCCTCTTCTCCCCTCCCCCCCGTCACTCGCTGCTTTTCCCAACCACCTCCCCTCTGCCCGGGTCCAGAGGGACTGGCCTGCGGAGCTGGGCTGGGAGCTGAGAATGGGCTAGTGCAGGTGAGGAGCCAGCGCCTCCCCCAATCACAGTAACCAGACTTTGGGTGTTGACCGGACACTGTTAGATCCCCTTTTCCATCAGACTTTACGGTCACAAACTGGGCACCTGGGAACCCTAGGTCAGCCTTGCTTTAGACTGTCAGCATAGCTTGGAGCCTCTGGGTGGGGAGGGAAGGGGGGGAATGCCATGGAGCATCTGCAGCCGGGTATGTCCGTCCCAGGAAGGAAGAGGCCACACAGCCAGGCCCTTCTCAAGCCTTGCCCTGACCTGATGGTGGAGCTGCTGGCGCTCCCGGAGCCCGATGCCACGTCGTCCACATTGGGAAGAACAAAGCCAGCCAGGTTGAGGAGATCCCGGATCATCTGGCCCTTGATGCTCACGTCCAGCGGCGAATTGGAATGGAGGCTGTGAGGAAATCGAACGGACCTGTCCGAGCTCCGGGCTAGAGGCTCCAGCAGCCCTGCCCGCCTCCCCCCGCTGGAGAGCCATTCATGGGGCCTGTTTGGGTTCAGTTTGATTTAATGCTGGGGACTAGCGCCCCCGCTCCATGGAGCAAGGGACAGCACAGGCAGCCTCACTGCCTTGAACTAATGAGCCTCAACCCGCCCTAGACAAAGTACTGCCTGGTCAGCCTTGGCGTTTCTCTGCTGAGGACGCTGACCAAGGGGGAGGACTGGTGCCCAGGCATGCGTTAAAAACTGGAACCACCAATTCCTTTCCCTGGTGCCAGCGGGCAGCCGCGAGCCAGTTGTAACTTTCGCTTCTGCCATCTGGAACGTAGGAACTGCCGAGCCACCTCTGACCCACTGCTTCATCTAGCCCCGTCTCCTACTTCAGGATGCATCAGCAAAAGCCACGCCGGTCATGCTGAGCTGGGTGCAGGGAATTCCTTCGGGACCCAACGGACAGACGCTCAGCTCAGAGCGGGAGGCTCATCTCTTCCCCAGCTGCACGCAGCGGAGGCATTCTGCTCACCATGACCTAGACATCTACGCTCACCAGGTCTAACTAGGCCCCAGCCTTGTTGCCCTGCCCTGGAGGTATGAGACGCAACCCTGCTCCGGTCCCTTGCAGCATCTCAAACAACGCGGTGCCTTTCTTGGAGAGGCGGATTAGGAAAGGGGAGGGCAGGGTGCTCACACTTAAAGTACGGATGGGTCAGCATCACGACCAGGGCACGTCTCCAGTTGCAGAGGTTTAGGACCCCAGTCAGGAGTGAGCACCCCAGTTCTGATGCGGCGATTGGCTCGCCCAACCCCAGTGCCAGGGCACCAGAGAAAGCTGCCAGGACCGAGAACACCCAGGAAGTCCATGCGCCGTACGATCTCCCTTCGGCAGGACAGAATCGTGCTCCCACAACACGAAGCAGGGTTTGGCAAATGGCCACGTGCGGCTTTGATCGCAGACAGGGGCACGGGGCTAGCTAGGGACAGAGCGAGGCAGGGGAACGCCAGCGGCCTACCTGGGGGAGATGTTCACTTCCAAGATCCAAGGCTTGAGGTTCTCGTCCAGCATGACATCGAAGCCGAAGAGCTCGTGGCAGCAGGACGGACGCCGCACGTACATTTTCACCAGGCTGTTCACGTACGGCTCGGACCTGACGGCAGGGGAGCAGACGCTGGGTTTCGGACGGGTAGGCCACCGAGCCTTGACGCCACTCGCACGTCCCCGCTGCTGGTGTTACTCCCCCGGCGTTTCAACGCACTCGTGGGGAGCGGAATTAATACCAGGCCAGCCCTGTGTGGAGCAGCAGCGCAGCACGCTACCACGCCTGGGCTGAAGTCAGGTCCCCAGTGACCCCCCCAGAGCAGATGTACAAGAAGCCACTTCCAGGCCCAGGCTGGGAGGATCTGCTTTAAGAATAAGATCCCAATCCTGCACGAGAGAACCTTTCTCCCACCCAGAGAGGGGTCAGGGAAGCTGAGCAGCGAAACGAAGCACTCAAGGCCTCGTCCCCTGCTGTGCACACAAAGTCACTACTCACACACAGGCTTCTCTCCACTCAGCGCATGGCGCGAAGGGCCCCGTGCCTTCCAGCAGGTGCCATGGAGAGGAGAAAACACACCCACCCGAGAACCAGGCCTGACAGATTTGCTGCAGGAAGCAGAGAGAGGCGGGATCTAAACTTCCCAAAGGGCGGCCTGGATCCAATCGGCGGGTCCGGCCCCATCGCTAGATGGCCATTGATCTCTGGCTGCTATTGTGGCTTCGAGGACCGAGCTGGATGAAGGGAGGAAGCGAGACAGCCAGGAGACGGGGGCTTTCGAGCACAGCGGGGTCAGGGATTGGCTGCAAACAGCCCCAGCTGCTGTGGCCTCTCCTGCAGAGAGAGGCTGGGAGGGGCCCCAGGACTCACGCAATGATTGTTTTGATAACAATGTCCCTGATCTTCTCCCAGATGGCCTCGCTGTTCACCCCCTTTTGGCTCAGGTAGCTCCAGAGTGCTTTCAGTGCCCTGTGGAGACAGAAAGCGAGGTCACCGGATCCGGCCCTGCCTCCCAGCAGCCCCAGCGCATCAGAGGCTATAGGGAGCTGCTTCCCTGCTCTGCGGCTAGCTAGGTCCCACCCCCTGGCGGGGCACCTTACCAGGAACCAATCAATTTGGGGCAGCTGGGGGAAGGGCCAGCACCCCCTTCCCAGAACGAGAGCCCCACCCCCTCCCCTTCCCGCAGGCAGCTGCCCTCCGACTCTGGCTGCTGCTCTCGCTGGGCGCGACTGAAGAACTGACGAGAGCTACGTTGGGCAACAGACTCAGACGTGTGCCACGCTCTTAGCGGGACGCCCCAAAGCAGCCACTTGACGGGGTGTCCCCTGCTGGACCAGGTCCCGCACAAAACTCCCTCCAGGATTCCTTCCCGAGGCAGCTACCAAGCTCCAGCCAGATTCCAAGACCAGACATTTCTGAGCCGAAGCAGCTTCCGCAAGGCTGTAGGGGTGAGGGAAACAGGAGCCCCCGGGGGGGGGTGGAGAGTCCCACACCGCACCCAGCAGGGCAGGAAGCAGACCAGGCCACCCGGACACTCAGCCAGGGGCCCTCAAGCTCTGGTCAATGACAGCCCCATTGGCAGGGGGCCAGGAACTCAAAGGCTACGGCACGCGGAGTAGGAGGGAAGGGTCCAGTCGCCTTCATCTTTAACATGGGAACGGCAGGTCGCAAGGCTGCATCTCTTGGGCTGGGCAGGCAAGTGGCATCACGCACCACTGATCTGTAATACTCCGAAGGGTCTCAGACCCCAGTGCCTGTACCCAGACAGGAACAGCATGGCACCCTGGGAACTAGTCACCGGGGGGGCACCGCTGTATGGCGGAGGAGAGCAGCCAACGGACACATCGGAGAACACCCACCGGCAGAACAACCCTCCCCCCACTTTGGGGTGCAGCCCTGCTCGGAAGGGATTAGAAAGAGCTCCCCAGGGCTGCTCCCTGTGCAGTCAGGCAGCGGTGGCAAAGTAACATGAGCCCGGCAGAGCCAGCAGAGCGACGAGAGGGAGGGGCTGGGTCTCCATGAGCCCGGCAGAGCCACAGAGCAACTGGAGGGGCAGTTGGAGCCTCATGCATCAGAATTGTTAAGCAAGTTCCAATGGCACAGCCAAATTCTGCCCCCAGAAATACACCCACTCCCCAAAACACTCTGTCCTACCTCTGTACCCCAAATTGTGGGAGCTGGGAGTGGAGAGGTTAATGAGGACAGAGTCTGAAGACAGCAGGGTTGCACAGAGGTCGATTAGGCAGAAAACGACTGGCAGAATCTTTTCTATAGGGGATGATCCATGAGCCAGACAGAACCCAGCATGAGTCTCAGATTCCAGGGAGAGTTAGTCGGGGTGGCAGCGAGAAAGATGTTGTTATACGGTGTCAATGGTGCCATTCTGAGGGAGGCGTCGCAGAGCAGGAGGGAAAGGGAAGCGCTCTGGAGCAGCAGCAGAGCAGAGCGTCGCTCGGTGGGGCAGGCGTCTTTTAGTGAGTTGCGTGGCACATGTGATCCGAGCCGGACTCAGGAGACCCAGGTTCTATTCGCAGCTCCACCAGTGACCCCCCTCTAACCTTGGCCAACCCGCTTGCCCACTCCCTGCCTCAGTTTCCCCACCTACAACAGGGATGCTGCTGCCGCACCCTGACAAAGCGCTCTGAGCTCCGTGCACAGAAGTAGGATATAAATGCTACTAGCAGCACAATACCGCACAGTGAAGCCGAGGGTAGCGAAGGGAAGCTGCCAATGCCAGGCGCCGCCCCGCCAGCCCCTACCATTTGTGCCCCTGACAAGCAGTCTCGTCCGAGTTGGATTTGTACTCCGTGTTCTTCTTGTTCACGCTGTAGTTGGTCAGGTGCATGAACTTGTTGCTGAGGCTCTTCATGGAGGAGGAATATCTGGGCCGGGGAGAAGGACAAGGAACAGCCAATCGGATACTGAGCCCGGGCCTGCCGAGAGGCGCGGGGCTGGGAGCTCCATTCCAATGCCAGCTCCAACACAATTTCGCTGCCTCCCATTTCCCGGCCTCCCTCCCAGGAGAGCACACAAACGGCTCTTATGCCCACCGCCGCGGGGCACAGGAGAACATCGTCTCCGATGGCCCCAAGCACCCGCCGTTGTGATCGCTCTGCTGCATATGGGGCAGCCAGCATCCCCCTCCCAGAATCGAACCCATCAACACAAGCTGCGTCTCGCTATGGGAGCGGCTAACACACCGTGAGCGCTGTGTCGAGAGGCTTCCGCCTGCTGAGCCCATCACAGCCACCCCCCTGCAGACAACGCTCCCCCCGGGGGACCTACTTGCAGCTGGCAAAGCGCACTAATCCGTCTTTGAACAAGTAGATCCTGAGGGGATCGTAGCAAGTGACGTAAACATAAATCCTCAGGTCAAACTTGCTCCCGCCAATGAGGTAGGGCTTGTGCAAGTATCTGCAAAGAACAAGAGAGCCAGGTGAGCGGGATCAACTCTGTATGGCACGGGGAGAGGGGTGGGGGGGCCCTTCCCTGGACGTGGCTACAGGAGACACAGCATCTCAGTGCTGGGAGAAGGCCTGGCACCAGCACAGAGCATCAGCAGCTGGTGGGTGCAGCACTAAGAATCACTGCCAGAATAATGCAATTAGAGGACTGAGCTTTCCACGATGGAGACCCTGCAGCAGTCCCCTGGCTTCCCTTCTGAGCCCGGTTTCGAACCAATCTGCCTTAAAATAAATCCACTTTACACGAGCTCTCTGACTACTGGAGGAGGCAGCAGGGAGGTTAATTGCACAAGGCATTGAGGAGATATAAGAGCTTAGGGAAGGAGACGTTTTTCACACTTGTAAGCCGGGGAATGTTGCAAAGAGCTATCTCTGACACAGAGCAGGCTGCAAACTCCCAGCTCAGTTTGGGGAGGAATGCTGGGGGGGAATTTTCCATCAGAAATGCCCTTTTTGCAAAAATCAAAATTTTCCAGGGGAAAAATTTCAATTTTGCTCTAAAGTTTTGATCTTCCATTGGAAAAAAATTGAAACCATGGCTCTCCAGCTGGAAGGTTCTGGTCAATTTCAATTTCTGCGGGGAGGGGGGGTGACAGTGAAATTGACCAGGCCCTTCCAGGCAGGCAGCCAGCTGAAGGATTCTATTTTGGTTCTCCTGGATTTTTCTGGCAATCCCTTCCTGTGAAAAATTTCACATTTTTGAATTTTCATCCCAACTTGGGATGGAAAATTTTTTAAAACCATGAAAGTTTTTGCTGGAACAAATTTCCGTTTTCCAGCCAGTTCCATTTCAGCCTCACGGGGAAGTTTCTGAGTGATTTGCCTGCAGAATTCACAGCTTTGCTGGCTGGAGCAGAAAGCCACCAGGACTACACTACAACAGATCTGTATTTCACAGGGGGAGAGCTGAAGTTGGAGCTTCTGCCCGACAGATCACCTGAGGCTGGTGCTGGAAGAAATGATTTCAGTGTATGCCACAAACTGTTTCCTCCAAGTATGTTTCTGGAAGAAGCTCTGCACCCTGTGGCCCTGTTCTCTAACTACAGGACAGAGCCATTGAACGATGGGCAGGAGGACACAGCTTCCAACAGTGGTGTTAATTCTTCAGTAGGAATAAAGGTTTCCTGAGCTATGTAGGAAAGACTGGAAGTCTGGCAAGAGACCACCTGGCTTAACCAGGAGCTCTTCAATGATCTAAAAATCAAAAAGAGAGTCCTACAAAAAGTGGAAACTAGGTCAAATGACAAAGGCTGAATATAAACAAATAACACAAATATGTAGAGACAAAATTAGAAAGGCAAGGCACAAAACGGAGAACAAACTAGCTAGAGACAAAGAGAAACAAGAAAACAATCTACAAATACATTAGAAGACGACCGAGGGCAGGGTAGGCCCGTTACTCAATGAGGGGAGAAAATAACAAAAAAACGTGGAAATGGCAGAGGTGCTTAATGAGTTCTTTGTTTCGGTTTTCACCAAGAAGGTTGGTGGCGATTGGACGTCTAACCAGTGAATGCCAGTGAAAATGAGGTAGGATCAGAGGCTAAAATAGGGAAAGAACAAGTTAAAAATTACTTAGAAAAGTTAGATGTCTTCCAATCACCATAACGTGATGAAATGCATCCTAGAATACTCCAGGAGCTGACTGAGGAGATATCTGAGCCATTAGCGATTATCTTTGAGAAGTCATGGAAGATGGGAGAGATTCCAGAGGAATGGAAAAGGGCAAATCTAGTGCCCATCTATAAAAAGAGAAATAAGGACAACCCAGGGAATTACAGACCAGTCAGCTTAACTTCTGTACCCAGAAAGATAATGGAGCAAATAATTAAGCAATCAATTTGCAAACATGTAGAAGATAATGAGGTGATAAGTAACAGTCAGTATGGATTTGTCAAGAACAAATCGTGTCAGACCAACCTGCTTTCTTTGACAGAGTAACAAGCCTTGTGGATAGGGGGGAAGCAGTAGACGTGGTTTATCTTGACTTTAGTAAAGCTTTTGATATTGTCTCGCATGACCTTCTCATAAACAAACTAGGGAAATGCAACCTAGATGGAGCGATTATAATGTGGGTGCATAACTGGTTGGAAAACCGTTCCCAGAGAGTCGTTATCAGTGGTTCACGGTCAGGCTGGAAGGGCATAACCAGTGGGGTCCCACAGAGATCAGTTCTGGGTCCAGTTCTGTTCAATATCTTCATCAATGATTTAGATAATGGCATAGAGAGTTCACTTATAAAGTTTGCGGACAATACCAAGCTGGGAGGAGTTGCAAGTGCTTTGGAGGATAGGATTAAAATTCAAAATGATCTGGACAAACCGGAGAAATGGTCTGAAGTCAATAGGATGAAATTCAATAAGGACAAATGCAAAGTCCTCCACGTAGGAAGGAACAATCAGTTGCACACATACAGAATGGGCAATGACTGCCTAGGAAGGAGTACTGCGGAAAGGGATCTGGGGGTCAGAGTGGACCATGAGCTAAATATGAGTCAACAGTGTCACACTGTTGCAAAACAAGGGAACATCATTCTGGGCTGTATTAGCAGGAGTGTTGCAAGATATGAGAAGATAGCAGCTGGCCGAGTTCCTCACAGCACCCTGCCTGCGGAGCCAGGTTAGGAGGCACAGGATGGGGGTTGGGGGGAGTGAGGCACATGGGGCTGCTAGAGGGTCACAGACTGGGGTTCAGAAGGGCTGGGGGGGCCAGACGGGGCCGCAGGCTCAGGAGCTAGTGGGGTGCCAGCATTGAGCCAGGGCCACATGGGGACAGGGGCAGATGTGCCTGACTGAAGGGGAGAGGCTAGGGGTCAGCCAGGGTCTGCATGGGGGAGGCTCCCCAACTCCCTAAAAATCCCCTTCCCCTAAAAAAACTTGTTCTATACTCCTCCCACCCACCCCCAAGAGTCCTTCAGGTTCACTCCCAGGCTCCTCTCTCCCTCAGCTCCTCCATTACCCCCGACTCCCCCAGGTCTTTGCATTGCTTCGGGGGGGGGGGGGGAAATACAGTTTTAATGAATTATTACTCAGAGTTCTGTATTAATAAGCCTAGTAAGGAATCTATTTGTCAAAAAAAATTCTGGAATCTTTTCTGTCGTCTGTATTGTGCGGACAGGTTTGAAATGACCAAAATAACTAAAACTGGCATGATTATAGTGTGTTATTCTGACAAATAAAATATGCAGAATTTGAAAATCTTGTGCGCAGAACTGTTAATGTTTTGGCGCAGAATTCCCTCGGGAGTGTCTGTTTGCAACCTGTTCTTAGTGCAGGACGCTTGGAAAGGCCCAACTCACCTCTGCACCAGCAGCGGCCTCCTCTTGGGCAGCTGGCTCCATTTGTGGATGACCTGGATGCCAATGCCTCTGGCCGACGCCGGCTGGAAAAACACACACCAGAGGGCATCAGTTTATCTGGCTGTAGTGGCAGCAGGGTAAGTCACTTGGCCCCACTTGGTTCTTACTGGTTTCACGATCCACTTCTGGCGGCTACCGCTCTCCTCCCAGGCCTTCCTCAGCAGCTTGATGTCCTGGGGCAGGATGAAGGACTGGGGGAAGAAGTTAAACTCCTTCTTGCCAAAACGAGCCTGCATCTTCGACAGGTTGCGCCACAGACGATCCTTCCTCCCGATTTGAAATGAGCCAGGGAAGTGGTTTAACTGGGAGAGAACCGAACAAACAGCAGTAAGGAGGTGTCCTTCTGCGGCCACATCCCAGCCTTCCCCCTCCACACTGCCCCTAGGCATGGCGTACCCTCCCTCCCTCTCCTTCAAGCCCACCCCCCGAGCGAGGCCAGCATGAACTAACCATCTCATGCTGCTCTTTGGCTGGCACTTCAAGGGCTAAAAATACTGTATCTACTTGGACGAGGCCTCTCCTGGTGATGGGTCTGTCTATGGTGCAAAGCATTATGTGCAGCTATGGCAACTGAGCTGGTAGCAGCCCAGAGCCTGACCAGACATTTATCCACATTCGTAGCTTCCCTTCTCTCTCGGTATTTGTCCAGTCCGCACAGGGTGGTATCTGGATCCAACTCAGGCTCACCCCATAGAAGCTAGAACCCCACAAGCCTCATTGCAAACACAGCACTGAGCCAATGTGAACAGAGGGGCTTGGTGTCAAAGGGGGCGGGGGTCAGTGCAGGAGACTTGCACCTCTGCAGCCCTGGGTTCAAATCCCGGATTCAGCCACAAGACCGAGGTGAGTTTGGAGATTTCACCCAACAAGGATCAGACTAGATGTGCATGGTACATAGTAAAACAGGTCCCCCTTGCTCTACACGTACCTCCCCTCAAACACGCACCCCACTCGCATCTTCCTCCACTACCCTTCGCCTAGCGCCAGTGGCAAGGATCTCGGAGCACAGCTGTTACAGAGGGAGCTCCTGGCTGCGTTAGGTCTGTCGGGATTCCCTTCTCCTCTCCCAGGAAGAGCAGCACGTATTACTGCAGGAGTTTGGGGGAAGTGGTCTCGATACTGCACACCGTAAGGGTACCATCCTGGCCGAGTTCCTCGGCCCGTAGCGATGGGTATCCAAGGAAGTGCGCGCAGCTCAGCTAGATGGCACCGCATGCACAAAACCCCAACGCTTTCATACCTTCTGATGCTCCTTGATGGCTCGGAAGCCAGGTGACTTCATGTGATGGCCCCAGCAGCCCAACCAGTCACTGTTTTCTGGAGGAGATGAGACAAAATTGGGGACCAAGTTCACCACCAGCCCAGATTTCAGCTTAAAGAAGGATGCGCGATCCTCCTCCTCAGCTCACCCCCGAGGGGCCCAGCCAGTGCCAGCAGGAAGCAGGCATGCATGCTACTGACACCCCTCCGGCTCTGCCAAGCCAACCTGTTGGCTAGGCTCCAGCTTTTCTAGGTGGCTCGTTTCCCTGTGAAGCTATCACTGGTGTGGAACATCCTGCACCTCTCAGCTTCAAAGCACCATACACACATTAGTGAATTAATTCCCACAGCAAGCCAGGGAGGCAGACACCTAACCAGACCCCTTTTTACCGATGGGGAAACCGAGGCAGAGAGGTTAGTATCCTGCCCAAAGCTAACAGGAGGCAGTGGGAGAATACAGGACTTGGCTCCCTCTCCACTATACTACAGCGCTTCTTTGCTGGCATCTTGTTATACTCCCTATGCATGGGGCTGAGGACAGACGTCCTGACACAAGTAGGAGCCCAGCGGCTAGACTGGTCAAAGCCTGGCAGGACACACTCTAGGGGAAAAGATGGGCTGAATGATAGAGGGCAGCTTCTCCCTGCCCCCTCATTTCAGACTTGCATGCCAGCAGAAGCTCCGTGTTCATGTGTTACACCCAAATAACCAGACACGACCGCTTCCCCTTCCCCAGCGCGCAGAGGGGACGAACCGCTGAGCTAGGAGGTGCAGCAGCACCGCTGGGTTTTCAATTGCGGGAGCCATTTCAAAGTTTTCACGAACGCAACAGCAGCAGCTAGAGGCAGGCTCCGCGCAAGCTGCCCTGCGGCTCCGCTGATGCTAGTCCCGCTCTGCTCCCCACACACAGCTCTGCCCATGTCCCTCGGCCCTGACTCACAACCGCGTATCCAGCCCTGCGCATGTCAAGCAGAAACAGCTAGCGAAGCCATCCTCTGCAAAGACCTTCGCAGCGCGGGCGACGTGCCTGAGGGACTAGGCCGAGACCATGACGTGTCTTCTACAGCCACCTAACCGAATTCTAGTCTCCAGCAGCGAAAAGGCCAACACAGGCCCAGAGCAGAACTGCCCTCGGTTTCCCCCTTTGTGGGCAGCAGGATGAGACGCCTTCCCCTCCAGGCTGGCAGAGGGAGCTCACCACGGTCCCCCAGCCTCAGGGCCTGCCAACTCAGCCGACTTACTCTTGCTGACTTTGAAGTGGGACCTGCCGATGGTTTGCTTCACGATGTTGGGGGTGACGGTGCTCATTTTCCATCGCAGCAGCTTCCTCTGCTCCCAGGGGAGCTTCTCCACTGGCAGGGAAGGAAGTGATTGCAAGCGTCAGGGACGAGGGAAAACACAAGAGCTAACCTTTCTGTAGCCCCTTCTGTCCTGAAGGAACCCAGATGCCTTTACAAGCTTATACTGATGGGTGAATCGGGGCCAGCTGATTGATAGTCTGGGAGGAAAGGTAAAGAAGAGCTCTGTGCTCAGCTCAGACCACTTAAAGCTCAAGCAGGTCAAGTTATTATAGGAGGGCACAGAATGGAGGGAGATTACTGAAGGGAATCGAGTGGGTAGAGCACCACCCAGCAGGGCTCGGTCCCTTCCGTCAAACGGACCAATCCATCTAGTGCCGGAGACCCTCGTAGCAAAGTGCCCCGGGAAGGCTGCAGACAGCTTCTCCATGTTCTTAAGCCCACTACAGCCCTTGGAACCTTCCAAGCAGGAGATGGGCTGCCAGTTACCCCAGAGCTCTGCCCACCAGTGTGTGTAACACCTGCTCTCTTCCCGTTGGCTAACACTCTCGGACGGGGTGGCCAACCTGAGCCTGAGAAGGAGCCAGATTTACCAACGTACATTGCCAAAGAGCCACAGTAATAAGTCAGCAGCCCCCCATCGGCTCCCCACCCTCCAGCCTCTCCTCCTCTCCCCCATGCCTCCCGCCTGCCATGATCAGCTGTTTTGTATGCGCAGGAGGCTCTGGGGGGTAGGGGGAGGGCACAGCATGTTCGGGGGAAGGGGCGGGGGCTTTGGGGGAAGGGGTGGAGTGGGGGCAGAGCAGGGGGTTGAGCAGTGAGCATCCCCCGGCACATTGGAAAGTTGGTGTCTGTAGCTCCAGCCCCAGAGTCAGAACCTATGCAAGGAGCCGCATATTAATCTCTGCAGAGCCGCATGGGGCTCCGGAGCCCCAGGCTGGCCACCCGCTCTAGGGACTGCGATCTCACCACTGACCGGCCAGTATTCTGGATCAGCAGCCTCTGGAAGCTGGAAACGTCAGATCTTCAGAGAAAGGAGCAAGACCCCCTTGAATGACATTAACTCTGCAAAGGGGGAGAGCTGTATTCTTGGCACCACCCCGAGGGCTCCCCCTCTCCAACCTCACCGCAGCCATTTCCAACCCCTTTGGGTATTTTAACCGTGCGTGCCTGTTTGCCTCAATAACATGGGGCAGGGAGTTCCACAGGTTAATTCTTAAAGGAGGTGGGGGTGGCCATTTTAGTTCGTTCCTTTAATTTCACAGAGAGGGTTACTTGTTCTTTTACCACGGGATGAGAAGGGAGCACCCAGCCTGCATTACCGTTTCCAACAGTCACTCCAGCACACCGCGACTTCCTGTTCCTTCCACCTCCTGCCCCTTTCTGCTCTCGGCACTCAGAGGCGCTCAAACCCAGCTCACCTTTCTCGTCCCGAGTACTGAAGTAGATGGTTGGAGGCACGGTGGGGAATAAACTGCATATGAGAGCTGGTTTGAGGATCCGCTCTTGGGCCTCAAGCGGCTGGGTCAAACACTCAAGACAATTCCTGGAAAAATAAGGGAGGGAGGGTGAGGAGGCTGGGCTGTTTTGAGACCAGAGACGAGGCACTGACAACAGGTCCAGAGAAACGGGCAGCCTGCCAGGAAGCCAGACCCCAGTACAGCTCCCCGGCAGCCTCTCTCAACACCAGCTCCCTGCAGTTCACCCCCATGGGCTCAGAGACTCTGCGATGCAACAGGCATCAGGAAGGGATCTAAGGCCCTGAGGCCGGTCAGGGACAGGCTGAGCAGATCAGCTTCTGCTCCAGGGCAGCAAGGGAGCCTAGCCTGGCTGCTAGAAAGGGAAGGGTCAGGTGGAACTCCATTGTCCTGACTGGAGGGGGAAGCTACCCAAAGTGACCTGCAGTCCCTAGATCTGCCCCTTTCCAGCTGCCAGTACGGGACAAAGCCAGCCCTCCCAATCAGCCAACCGCAGGGAAGTGACGCTCGCGTTACCTGGAGCGCAAGGCCCAGTTTAGCCGCACAGGCGGTGTCAGAGCAAACGTCCCTCTCCCTGCCAGGGGGCCATTTCCGAGGGCTTAGAGGAAGGCGCCGGCTCCATGACGTAGTCATTCCCTGCTGCAGGAGCCCAGGGGCCAAGCAGGGCCAGGCACGTGGGCCGTTTGTGACATTCAGACTGGTCCACTAGACGCTGGAGCAAGGTGCCTCGCAAGCCCAGCTCCTTGGCCAGAGGCCAGGCAGCTGTCAGAGAGCCGCAACTAAGTCCAGCTGGGGCAAATCCCAACCTGCGCCCAGGAGTAATGAAGGGATGGGAGCGAACTGAAGACAGGGGCTTTACCCTGCGGCTAGCGAACGGGTGTTTCTCGTTGAAGGTATTTGCAGACTGGTCCATACGGGGGACAGAAAGCCCTCGTCTCCAATCAGCTGCCTTCGATTTGAAAGCCGGTCACTACATGTACTCTGTATCCTAAACCAAAATGGCTCCCCTCTGCCAAGGAGTCAAGCGTCTGCCTGAGACGCCAACCCCTCTGCTGGAGCAACTCACCTGGAAATTAGAGCCACAGAGCCGTTGGGCGATAAGCCTGTGACGGAGGAGCTGTCCGACTCGCCTGGAGCAGGAGGAGAGACTACATTAGACAAGGACTGGGGTCTCCCAGGGATGTTGTTGGAGATGAGGGAAAGAGTCTGAAAACCAAGGGCCACCAATGCTCTTCACAGCCTCCCTCGCCACCCCCAAGCGATCGCAGGAAACTGGCCAGGTGGATACTCACAGGAGTTTCAAAGGAACCCTGTTCAATGCCCCACAGGGCCCTGGAACTACACCCAGCCACAAACCAGTTCTAATTCTGGGGCAGAGAATCTGAAATACAGCTGACACACTCTGCACCCACATACAACACAGTGACAGGATTAGACTATATCTTGTACAATGGATGTCATGTAAGGTGTCAATGGAAAAGTTACGGTTTGCTGAACAGGATTATCCTATTTGTATGCATGTATCATTTTTGTATCTGAAGTGATGAATGCTGACTATGTGCACGTATTTAGGTGTTTGCTCCTGGGTAACACCCACAAGGGGGGTTGCATTCAGCCTAGCCAGCACATTGTGAATGGACTATCCGAAGTTAATGGCTCATCAGCAAAGACAAGGGGCCCTGAAAAGGCTTAGCCTCACCTGATAACTCCATTTTGGTACCTGTACTTTTCCGCAAAATGGGCTGGCAGCTTGGCTTTAAACAAAGGGGTTCCTGCCATATGGAATAAGCTATAAAAGGGGGAAATGACATCACCGGGGGCCTCTCTCCCCACACCACACCCGGAAACAGCTGAGGAACAAAGACGCAACTGGGGGAAGTGCTGGTCCCAGACAGGAAAGAAGGAAGCCTGCCTACGTATGAAACCTTGGTGGACTTTTATACTATCTGACAGGGTGAGACACTGCTTAATTCAAATCCTATTTAGTATATTAGGCTTAGATTGTGTTTGTGTTTATTTGCTAGGTAATCAGCCTTGATCTGTTTGCTAGCCCTTATAATCCCTATAATCTCTCTTTCTATACTTAATAAACCGGTTTTATATTTTAGGTAAAACAGTGTGGTTTGAGTGAAGTGCTTGGGGGAAAAATCTCAGCTCAGGAACAAGAGCTGGTGCATGTCCACTTCCTTTGTAGAAGTGGCGAGCTGGGTAATAACTCAGACACTGGTCAGGCTTTTGACCAGGGCACAACGGTACAGCTCCGGGGTCCTAGGCTGGGAGCTGGGGGTAATCTGGCTCGAGCCTCACTCTATTGTCAGTTCTTGAGTGGCTGAGAAGCCTTCATGCACCTGCAGCTGGTGTGTCCCGCCTGTGTGAGTACAACTCCTGGAGGGGACTGCAGCTTGTCACGGCATCATGGGGTGAGAGGGAGCCCAGGCTGGTGAAACAGAGGGCTCAGTGGGGGGGAACTGGGTCAGACATTCCTGAGGAGCCATGGCCTCGCTCACACCCAGCTCGCCACATCCCAGACGAGCGTCCTCAGCCGGCTCGTTTGGAAAGCGAGGAGAGCACCACTGGTTAAGGGAAACCAGCATATGTAACTCCATTTTGTGTTTCAGGCCCACTATTAGTTAGAAGCAAGCATTCCATGTACTAGGAGGGAGAAGGGGAGGCATCTGGACACAAGAAGATAAGGGCAGCAGTTGAGAAACAAGCTAGCCGCATGCCTAAGCAGCTGCAGCATTAGGCAGCACGGGCAGCATGCCTAGAGGGGATAGGTGGTAGATAAGGGAAAAGTTTATTGGCTATGACTTACGATGCACGAGGACAGCATGCTTTGCTAAAAAGTATATAATCTCTGTGTAACCTGCATTCTGGGTCCCCTCCTGACTAGCAGGGGGGCACCACACTCGAGTGTAATAAACCTGTTACCTCTGTAATTCTCTGCAGTTGTGGATTTGGTTCTTGTGCCTCAGCCTAGACTCGAACTGCGTGTGACCTATAGGTATAATTCGCAACACACTCACCAATCCCCAGTCACGCCCGCACCCCCCCCCCAGCTCTCCTCGGGACAGCCGCACTAACCCTCCTCTTCCTCCTCATCCTGACTGCAGCTGTCTTCCAAGCCATCCGGAAGCTCTTCCTCTGCATCAGCTTCGGGCTCCCCAGGGTCGAGCAGGGGCAGGTTGACGGCCGCCCTGGAACACAAGGAATTCAACGAAGAGTAAAGTCCATCCATGCAGCAGCACGCGTGGCTCGTCTCCATCACAGCACCACGGAGGCATCTCAGCAGCCCTCGAGAAGGATCTCCGCCGCATGCCTGGGCTGATGTATATTACATCAAGGCAGGGGCGGCTAGAGCGTGACACCTGGGGCTGTATGGCTGCCCCCTCTATCTTTGCTACACAGCTCCCCAGGGCACCTACAAGACTCAGATGAGGGGGGGGACACAGGGGCAGCTCTTCAAGAGACATTTCGGGAGCCAAGATACCTGTTGTGACAGGACACCCCATATTCCTCATAGAAATATGGCTCTGATATGAATATGGCATAAGTAAGATGTACTTTATGCCAGATGGCTCATGTAAGGTATCATTGGAAAGGTTCTGATTCACTGAATGTGATTATCCAATTCATGTGCCTGTATCATTGCTGTCTCTGAAGTTAGGAATGACTACGTATCTGTATTCCAGATGTGCTACTCTGGTGACACCCACAACTAGCCCTTCAGGTACAACAATGGAAAAGCCAGACAAGGCTGATGGCCCATCAGCAAAGACAATGGACTGAAAGGGATTAGTGTTCCTGTGGACAAACAGCCTGCGGGTAATGGCTGCTACGACCCTGCAGAGACATGGGACTGAGTCACCTGGTACTGGACACACCCCTTGGTATGCTGGTGTTTTCCCACTGGGAGACAAAGGGCTCCCACCATACACAAGAGCTATATAAGGCAGGGGAGAGACACCATCGTGGTTCTCCCCTGCCTCCCTGCCCAAAGAGACACTGGGGACACCTGGAAACAAGAACTGAACGGGGGGGAGAAGAGCTGAGCCCAGGCTGGGAGGGCGTCCAGCTTGGGAGTGAAAACCTCTGAAGTTCCAAGCTACAGGCCAGTGCTGCTGGCTTTCGAGGCTCTCTGCAATCTGCCTAATTCACCATTTAGGGGGAGAAATTACATTTTGTAACCGGTTTCTTTGTGACTCAAGCTTAGTTTGCGTGTTTGTTTTATTTGCTTAGTAATCTGCTTTCTTCTGTTTGCTCTCTCTTCTAATCACTTAAAATCTGCCTTTGATAGTTAATATATTTGTTTGGTTTATTATTAAACCCAGTTTGTGCCATTTCTAACGGGGGGCGGGGGGGGGGCAAGAAGTTGTGCACACCTCTCTTCACAGTGAGGCAGAGGGCGAATATTTAGAGTTTGCGCTGTGGAGCTTTTTCTATACAGCGCAAGACAATATCCCTTCGGGTCTGCACTCCGAGGGAGGTGGGCACCTGAGTGCTGGGGCAAGTCCTTAAGCTGAGTCTTCCCAGAGCTGATCTCAGTGTCTGGGTCTCTCTGCAGCAGGGTGTGGCCCAGCCTGTGTGTGCGGCTAGAGGAGGCTTAAGAGCCTGGCTCAGCAAGACAGGTTAAAGGGAGCCCAGGCTGGCAGAACAGGCGGGTTCAGTGGTATCCCAGTACATCAGGTGGCACCTTAAAGGGGGGCAACTGGTCACACTTGTACCTTGGTCATGCTGGAGGGCAACAGGCTTTTAAAACCCATTCTGCGTGACACGTAGGGAACTCCTTTTGCTAACTGTGGGCCATGACACCCGGGCACACCGTGGGGGACACGCCTGGGATTATTTATTGTCCTTCTCTCTAGCCCCAGCACTCTGGAGATTCAACTCAATTCCACCTCTTCCCCCACAGACATTCAAATCCCTTCCTGCTCCGCATCGTCTCCTGGCATCCTCTCGCTCGGAAACAGAGCCCCTTCCCCTGAATCTCAAGGGCTGCTGGGTACCACAACCTTGCTCTGGGAGATCTTCCTCTCCCCCTCACATTCCTCACTTGCGGTCCAACCCCCTCCCTCCGGGCCCCCCATGTCACCTCCATGCTCGCACAAGGCCAGCTCAGTCCCTAGGGAAGGTTTGGTCTGCTGCACTGCACACACCAACCTGGATCCTTTGCGACTGCAGGAGCAGCCCGAGTGGAAGAGCTGGGTCTGAAACTGGCTGTGCTTTTCCAGGGACGGGTGAGCGCTGCCACTTCAGAACCAGGCTGGCACTGAGACACGTGCTCGGTTCTCAGACACGTTTCAGCACCAGTGTCCTGAGAACTAAGCAAACAGCTCCAGGAACCCCCTTATTGCAGCAAAGACAGGCAAAAGGCCCTGACTGCAGAGGCTGAACATCCTCCGCACACGGGAAGCGGAGTGAGCCTGGCAGATCACTGGGGAAGCGAGATAATTGCAGACAGATCACAGGGGAAGCTGCAAAGGGAGCGAGGTCCCTTTGATCTCGATTTAGTCACGAAGCTTTACCCAATACCTGACAGCTCACCTGCCATTCGTCCCTGCAGAGAGACAGGTTCTCCAGAGCTCAGGGCACTTCCCTTTCATTTTTAGCAGGTCCAATTAAACAGTCGCCTCTGTCTAAATGTTTGTTATTAGCACAGGAGACCAACCTGAGCAACCCCGTCTGCACCACAGGGCTATTGGTACAGGTCAGGGAACTGCCCCGCACACAGGCATTAGTGCTTGAAAAAAAACGCTGAGCCAGCCGGCAGCTGCCTAATGCCATGCTGCAGCAGTGATACCTACTTAGTACTCAGACAGCTCTTCCCAAAGGGGAGGCCATATAATTGACAGATGGGGAAACCGAGGCACGGATGGGCGGCGAAGAGACTCGCTCAAGGTCACACAGGGAGTTAGGGGCAGAACCAGGGACAGAAGCCAGGCACGCTGGTTGATTCCCCATCTGGGGCACACGGCTTCCCTCAGTTCGACAGCTGTAACGGATCGTGGCCTGTGGCAGCAGCGCTCCTAGGTAACCTGCTGCAGTCTCAAGCAATTGGCTTCCCATAAGCATCCACACCCCCGAGTGGGAATCTGGACCGGCTCTCAGAACACAGAGAAACACGGGCTATGCCTGCTGAGACATGCAGAGGGGCACCAAGGCCGCGGCAGCCCAGTTGACCCCCCAGCCCCACAAAAGAGAGATCACAGAGGACTTTTACCATGGTACTCACTCTGGGTCTCTCAGGGGAGTGGCCTGCTCCCACTTTGCATCTTTGCTCAGCTGGATGGTGGACATCTGAGCTGCTACCGCGGAGATGTCAGCATGGTGGGCTGGCTCGGTTTTCCCCACCTGGTCTCCACTGCTCAGGGCCAGGAAGTTCACAGTCCGACAGGGCGCACTGGGGTCCAAAGAGTCAGAATTGGAGGCTAAGAGGCGAACACTGATTCGTTTAGTGCAGACGGTGGCACTGTTGGGGCCAGCCAGGCTCAGGTTACCGCTCAGGCACCGGTTACCCAGCTCCAAGTTCAAGGGGGCGGCCGTTTCTTTTGGGCTCAGCTGGGCGAGGAGATGCTGTTTCCAGCGGCTGTTCCTGTTGAATAGGTTGTACTGGAAGCCCGTGTTCATGAGGCAGGAGGTCTCAATCCTGCGGCCAAATTCGTTGTAGGTAACCTTCCCGCTCAGTTTCCTCACAGCCTCTGTGAGCCGGATCTCTCGCTCCTTGGCTTTTAAAGTCTGCACCCGGCTCTCGCTGTCCTCCAAGTGCCAAGAGGTTCGCTCGGCTCGGAGGGCTGCGCTGGGCTGAACTGGAGACAGGCGGGGCCCGGGGGTGGCTTGCTCCAGCGCGAGGCTGTTGCCTTTCCCAGATCTGTTCTCCAGACTCATGGAGGAGCCGTCCCCGGTCCCCCCACAATGGGACCAAGATATCGCCGGAGACCTAGGGGTGTTCTTCAGTTTCTTGTTCTCTGGCGACTGCAGCGAAGGCACTTTAGCACTGTTTGGCCGTAGGAAGGAGTTATTGTTTAGCACTGGTTTGTACTGGCTGGACGTTTGTTTACCTGAGCCTAGAGGAGCGCATTTCCCTCCCGAGCCGGGCTGCTCCCCAGCCGCACTTGGCCGGGGGAACGGTTCCACCGCCGAGGATGCCATGCCTTGGTCAGCCTGGAGCCCTCTGGATGGGAAAGGAAGCTGTCGGCTCTCCGAAGCACTGGACCGTAAGCAGATGGACTCGAGCCGCTGGTAGGGCTTGTGTCTGAAGTATGAGCGCCGATACAGCAACGTGCTCCCAGCGAAGTCCGGGAAGGGATGGGGCGGGGACCGGGAGAGGGGCAGGCTCCGGTCACTCAGGTGACTGCTGCATAACGAGGCTGGGTACAAGAAGCAGGCGCGCTGGGGAGGGATCCCTGAGTGGACTGGCCTGTGGTCCTGGAAAGTACTCACATGCTTTCTCCCTAGCTTCCAGATGGGCTTCACCTGCTGCTGAGCGAGGAACCAGGCCTGGCTCTCGGGGGGTCTCGCCGCAGCTGGAACGGGGAGTTGGAAGTTACTTCCCCCTTTGAGGCCTATGCTATAGTGTTCCGGTCCTGCCGAGGCCATGTAGAGCCATAGCACACCAGGCAAGGGCTGACTCAGAACAGGGACTCAGGCGGTCTCGCCATCATCTTCTCCAGGGTCCTGTCAGCCTGCAGCAAGGACACAGCAAGCAAAAGTCTTCAGCTGCAGCCTGCACCATTGGCAATCACACCCCGCCCAGCCCCAAGGCAGGGTGAGCTTTGTGCACGCTCAATGGACAGTACTACAGTATCAGAGGGGACTCCAGCCATCCCTGCCTATCAACGGCTGCGCCCCCTCCCTACACTGCAGAGCGAGCCCATGGTGCCTCCTGCCCGGGCATCCCAGTGAACTGCGTTTCCTGGGGCACAGGGGACACTCGGGTGAAAGGCCGCATCTAACGTGCAGCAGGAAGATGGGGACGTTCCTGATTGCAGTTTACAAAGCAAATGCCCAAGAGGGAGTGACCACCCACAGCAACATTTCAGCCCCCAGCCAGGTGTAGGACTGAGAAGGAGACTAGCTTAAACCCACCTGTGGGGCCTTGATCTTCACCTCTAATGCCCAAAACAGGCTAGCTAAAACCTCAGCTGATGCCACCCTCATCCCCTCCCCGCACCCTGGTACTCCCCTGGGACACAGGCTACAGAAGAGATCCAGAGAAATCCAACCAGGAAGAGAGGAACTCTGTCTATTCTGAGGGCTCCCGCATGCAAGGCTGGTTACAAAATATTAACACGCTCTTCGAATTCAGGTGATGGGGGTAGGAGAATCTCAGGAAACTAGTTGGAAAATTCAGGGGTCACCCTCAGCATGGTATGAGCGACACACACTCTACCCCACCGTTAGGAAAGAGACCGCGGATGTCAGACTGATTATACCATCCCCACCCACAGAAGCCGGTGTACAACTTTCTCTGCTACCCCAAAATAGAAAGTGAGTTTGCCACCCATCCTTTTGATGAGAACGGCAATTTTAGCACAAACACTATTGCTGAAGTGAAAACTACACCTAGATCACAGACTGTGGCTTGACTGCTCCCCTGGGTCTGCACACAGCCATGTGCATGCAGCCAGGCCGATTCAGCGTGTTACCCCTGCTCAAGGACTGGCTGTTGGAGCTCCCCCAGGAGCTAGCTCAGATGAGAGCCAGTGTTTCCCAGGATAGAGGGGAAGCAGGCAGAGACGCTCTGGTCTTAGTTCTGAACTCTCAGAGACGGAAGCTCTCTCTAGCCTGGACACAAAGTCAAAGGAAAAGCTGGTCTCTCGCACAAAAGTGGATGCTGCGAAGAACAGCTCAGCGAGGCCTTTGAAAGCGCTCTGCCCACACAAAAGCCTTTACTTTCTTAGCCAAGTCCAGGGGAGAAGCCCCTTTTCACTGCTGCTTTGCAGTTTCACTAGCGGCTACAAAAGAACAGATCCGGTTGCCAAAAAAATACAGCCACAGCGAAATGAGTCAGCAGATGAGACATCGCACAAAAGCCTGACTCAAGACTGGTGGACAATACAGCCAAACCCCTTCAAACATTGTCCGGTTTACACAGGGTGGATTTGATTTAAATCACTAGTCAGGAAGACTCGATTTAATCATGGTTTTCTACATAAAAGTGCATTCTTGATGGTTGTTATAACCTTAATACATATTCTTCACAACTCAGAGATAGATGTAGGTTTCATTTTTAGAAGGTACATGCTATACATTTTTAAACAGTGATTTATTTTGAAAACTTTTCAGATTAGTTTTACAGCTATATCAGAAAATGAATGATTGTTTGGTTATTTCATTTACCAAAGGTAATTGAAGCAGATATTATGAAGTCATTGGGAGGGGAAATATCTCCAGTTCAACAGGTTAATCATTAATATTTGGAGGATTTTCTTGCCATACTCTATTAAGAGAAGAACATCACCAGACAGACATTCACATTGTTTTATTTAACTAAAACAACAATATTAAGTATTCTGGATTTTTTTCTTCAACAGCAAACATAATATTTCAACTAAACAAGCATATGTCCCTCGCTTCTCACGTTTATCTCCAGACTTTTTCTCCTTGTCCAGATCTATTCCGCCCCCAACAATCTTCTATTCATTGAACTTTTTGAAACTTTGCACTTTTAGAGAGAGGTAAGGGATTGACTCTGTGTACACAAATTTGCAGAGGGACAATAGGGTTGAGGTCTGTTATTTCTCACCTCTATATATTATTTATTTATTTAAAAACATTTTTGCTGTTAACAAGCATGTTATCTCTGGAGATACAAATCCAGTTTGAGAACTGCAAAACTAAGCATCTCTGATGGTATCTTCTAGACTGAGCACTGAGTCCCATTGGGCAGATTGAAAGATTACCCTAAATAATCTATACAGAAGCCCCTGGAACCCCATAAGATTGGGTTCTTAATCCATGAACTATTGGAACTCATTTACAAAACTTTTCTTAAACATGACATGAATATATTGTCTCATACTATAGAATTAGAATGTATAATCCCTATTCCATGAGATATCTGAGCAATAATGTATTTTAATTAAAACTATCTTTAGATAAAATGCTTTTTGAGTAAAAACCTATACAAAAAATCCGATTTAAATAAAAAAAATCATTGATTTTTAGCCCCCCTGAGTTTACAGCATTCCTGACTCCTGCGCGCAGGTCTTGAGGTTGCGGTGCTTCCCTTAAAGACCCAGCTCCTGGAGTCATGATTATGTGACAATCTCAACTCTCAAGTTTCTCACCCTCCTGGTTGCAGAGAAGAGCCTGACCATGTCACCTGAGTGTGCTCTGAAGGCTCAGGCCTGGTCTACATTAGAAAATAAGGTCCGTTTACCAACGGTCGATGGGCCGTTGACCTAGTGCTGTCTACATGGGGACTTAGGTCAGCTCAGGGGGGTGGATTTTTCGCTGCTCGGGGAGGTGGATTACCCATGCTGACGGGAGAACCCTTCCCGTCGGCGTGGGCAGTGTCTATGCTGAAGCCCTACACCAGCGCAGCGGTGCCGCGACAGCGTTTTCAGGGTAGACAAGCCCTCAGAAACCAGAAGACGAAATACGCTCCCAATATACAGTCTTGCAACATTTCATGATTTTTAAGCCAATCTCACCATTTTGGGGGCCTGCCTCCACTTGTAACCACTTATACGGAGCTGGCCATTCCTTTGGGGGGGGCACTTTTCTTGGCAGCCATACCAAAAGGAGATTCCACCAAGATAAACAGAGCAGTGTCTATATTAGACACACCCGCAAAACCCAAACCCTGCCAAACCAACACACTCCCCTGTGCACACCTGGGGAGAGGGGGCGCACGTGGGACAGATGTTAGTCACATGGTTTAACGCACGACTGGAAAGTGCCCAGATACTGCGGTGATGTGGACGAAAGAAGAACCCGGACAGAACAGAATTAGCAGGTTGAATTAATTCCCAAACGTTCGTTTACCTTTCACCACCCGGGAGCCTTGCTCTTTTTAACTGCACTACACCGTTAGCAGGAATTCACGTACAAGGACACTAGAATACTTGGGAACGTGGTGGGCAGAAAGTGTATTAAGTTTAGCACAAGTTCCCTTTGGAGCAGCAGGAACAGACTTGGTCCTGTAAAGGGCCCTGGCAGCTCAGACTACTGGCAATGGGAAAGGAGCCACATGCAAACTCCAGGCCATCGGGTCCAGTTGAGGAGACAGCTCTCAGAGAGGAGTGGACTCGGTCGGACAAGCAGAGCGCCTAGCAGGGATCATCTGCAGACCTGAACTTTCCCAGGCGTTAATGGATTTCACAGCCCTGGTACCAGCACCTCCAGCCTGAGTCCAGCTCAGGACAGCAGCGACCGAACTAGGGGAGATGTGGTCTCCCTGGAGTCTCTGTTCATGTCAGCGGCAGGCTCTGCAGAGGGGTACAGGGCACAGGCCACAGGACTGAACAGAAGCGCTCTCTCTGGGTCAGGCCCAAGACAGAGGCTGTGCCCTGCTGCCTTTAGCTGGGAGTGCACGATGGTTTCCGTCTCCATGGCTGCCAAGCTGACACCCTTCCCCAGCACTGCTCACTAAGGGGGTGTCTACATAGCAGCTGGGAGCATGCTTCTCAACGGGATTCACGGAGGTGCTACCTCTGCTCCAGCCAGCATGCTGAAAGTAGCAGCATAGCCAGGGCAGCAGCCGGGCTAGTCCCCTGAGTACAAACCCACCCGGCCCCCCGGGTACATACTCGAGTCATTGCTTGAGCTGCCACCCACGCCACCCCGGCTCCATGGCCACTTTCAGCACAGGGCCTCGAGCAAAGCAAACATGTCTGTCTGCCTGTGCGGTGACGCACGCTCCAGGCTGCAGTGTAGGAGAAGAGGGCACCCAGAGAATCCACCCGTGGCTCATTATCTGGACTCAACTTAGTTCCCACTAACCGAGGGGTTAGAAGCACGACACCTCTGGACCCTCCCCTTTCAGATCTCTCTGTGCGGCTCTGCCCAGCTCCGTGCGCCGGCGAGGAAAGGAAGCTGCTCAGAGCAGAACTTCAGTGCATTGCTCTCCATGTGCACGGCTGCGAAGAGCTACAAGTGAGAGCGTGTGAAACAACTGCAGGTCCCCACAGATGAACAAGGTACATGGGCCTATGGACTGCCTGTCCTCCCATCCTGCTCGCTAGTGTTCGCAGCATCACAACAAACGCTCCCACACACAACCTGGCAACCACAGGGCTCACCGGAGCACCAGCACCAGGAAACAGCACAGCGGATAGCGCAGACCCGCCCGCCTGGAGGTCCTTACAGTTCTATATTGATCCATCAACAATGCAAACTAGTAGAACGGTGGAGATTTGCTCCCGGCAGAGAGAATCAAGCCTGTTGCCTGGTATTGTGTTACCTAGTCTGCACCCAACAACACGTTCCTCCCTGTTGTGACATTCACATCGATTAGCACAAGACAAAGAGACTGAAGCCAAGACACCATGAGCTGCTGAGATTGAGTTACTCCTGGTAAACAGATTACTTAATATTTGCTTCCAGCTCTCATTCCCCAGGCACACGCAGACTGCAAAGGCACTTGAGTTCTGAAGCTATTCCAGGGGACAAATCAGGTTAATCTGAGAAGAAACTGTGTAAAAAGGAGGGAGAAAAGAAACCCACCACCCAGGATATGGCTGACTCAGAGTATGTCTACACTTAAACCTCTCCAGTGGCACAGCTGCAGCACTTCAGTGTAGACACTACCCTGATGAGAGGTATTCCCCCGTAGGGGTCGGTAATCCACCTACCCGAGAGGCAGTCACTAGGCTGATGAAAGCACTCTTCCGTCTCTCTCTCACCACCGGAAATTGGTCCAATAAAAGATATTCCCTCCCCCACCTTGTCTCTCTAATACTCCCCACAAGCAGTTATACGGCATAGTTAGCAGTATAAATTATACCACTAGAGTTCGAGCGGTTAGCTTCCCTGTGTAGACAACTCACAGAGACCGTGCATGGTCAGAGATGGGGAGGAAGGAAAAGTGAACCACGCAGAGATAACAGAGTGAGATAACTCCGAGAACAGGAAATAAACAATTCATGGGGCCACTGGCAAAGCACAGGACAGACAGGGACCAACTCTCAGGGGAGAATTCTTCAGTAGCTGGAGATTTTAGGCACGTGCTTCCTCATTCAAAGCTACACCGTCCTCGAGCCAGCTAACCTCCAAGCACTCACTAAAGCTGTCGCAAAGCAAGTTAGACGGGACAAAGCTTTGCATTGCCACTGGGAACAACCCCTGCCTGGCCCCAGGGAACGGGCTGGCTGAGCTGAGAATTTTCCATCTCTAACATCTAGGATTTTACTGCTATCCTCAGTCAATGCCACAGAGTGCGACGGGAAATGCCATCGCCTCCCAGGGGAGAGAGCAAGCCTCACCTGACAGCACCCCAGGTGCATGGCATAACACAGGTCGTGCTAACTGACACCGGGGAGGTAAGAACTGGGGAGCAGCATCACAAAAGCCGAGTCTGCCAACCAAGTCAAGCCATGGGTTCGAAAGCAAACTGAAACCCAGACTATCAACAATCCATGTCCTAGGCTCTTCCTGCAGGAGAAGTAGCAGCTGCCAGGAACAGGCTAGCCCTGCTCTGCAGATTTCTCCCCCGGCACCAGGGCCGGCTCCAGCTGTTTTGCTGCCCCAAGCGTCAAACCAAAAAAAAAAAGCCGCGATTGGCAGCACTTCGGCGGCAGCTCTACCGCACCGCTTCATTCTTTGGCGGCCGGTCCTTCCCTCCGAGAGGGACCCGCCGCCAAATTGCTGCCGAAGACCCAGACGTGCCGGCACTTTCCATTGGCCGCCTCAAGCACCTGCTTCCTTCGCTGGTGCCTGGAGCCGGCCCTGTTTCTATGGCTGTTCCCTTGTTAGCCGAGCTGGTGGTTAGCATTTACTCCGCATCTGAAACAGAGCCAGGTATTGCTACCGCCACGTCCTCTAAAATCTCTAGGGCAGTCTCATCTTCCATCGCTCTGTTCCGCGGGCTGTCACGGCCATCAGCCCTGCCAAGCCACCGACGCCAGGTGAGGGAGCTGGGCTCCACTCTGGCTCACAAATCAGCTGCAGAACGATTAAGTAGGGTTGGAATCTTTATTGTTGAACAGACCAGCTTGCCTCTCAGCTCCCAGGTAAGCTGGCAGGGCTCAGAGTCAGAAAGAAACACTCGTAAATGAAGGCAGTTGGATCTGGATTCATGGTGAGACACATACGGGGCCCCTGAAGACCATCTTTAGAGAGCTACCGAGTAGAACTGCTCTTTGGTATAGTTATTGGATTTACATAGCACCTTTAATGTAGATCCAAGACCTAGTGAATTCGGCAGGAGTTTTGCCATTGCTTTATAAGCACCATGCAGTGCGTGCACGGGGACAGCGAGCCGTCTCCAGCGATTCTCCCCACCTCTGCCTCTACAGCTGTAAGACATGGAAAGACAGAGGAGGGAAGTTTTCCCTGTTTGGTACTTTCCATGTGCTGCCAGGGCAGTGTTTTACAAACTGCTCCCTCGGATGCACTGCCCCCTTTCCCACCCACAGCAGGGCACGGTGCCTGTATAGCTCACGGCTATTCCTCCGAGCGAGCGTAATGCTGGTACCCGGGACTGGGTTCTGGACTGCACACAGGAGCACCAGTTTATCCAAACGTGGGGACGCCCAAATCGCCTGCAACACCTGGGATGCAAATCCTGCAGAGGGCGTTTGCATGAGACTTCCTGCTGGATTTGAAAAGGATCCCAGAATAACTGGTGACGGTCCGAGCTTCAATAGTACTTAGCACTCACGCAGCGCTTCCCCTCCGGAGATCTCCAAGCACTTAGCAGAGCTGGATTTTAACAGTATTGACGTGGGGCTGAATTGACTTGAGGGGGTCATTTTAAGCAAGTCGCGCCCTCAGACTAATCCGAGGGAGCTGAGAGAGCAAGGCTGTTAATAATGTTACTACACAGGAACAGGCCAGCCAGCAGCAGACACTGCCCATGCTGGAACCAGTCACTGCAGTCCACCCATCTGGCTTCGCTGCCTGCTTAGTGCTGAATGAAGACTCTGGGGGAGGTGCATGAGCTCCCAAAGCAATCCGTTAATTAGACAGCTGGACCCTAAATGAGATACCCGGCCGGACAAGCCCAACCATGCTCAGGCTTGTTTTCCTGTTCACAATGGGATACGGTGGGGGGGCACCACACAGACTCAGGAGATCTGGATTCTAGGCACAACTCTGCCACAGCCTGGCCCTGCAGCCTCAGGCAGGTCAGTTCACCTCCCCCATCCGCACGATGCATTAGTCCGGGCATACTGGGGGCTTCAAGGACACCGAGGTCTTCGGCTGGAAACGGCTGCAGACCTGCCGAGTACTGTTACTGGGAGCTCCCCAGCATGGCCTCAGGCACGGGTTAGACACTGTCATGCTCAGCCTGAAATCCCACCGCAGCAGTTTTCTCCAAAGGACACACATCAATGAAGTGCAGAGCAGAAACGTGACTCAGCAAGTCATCCTCTAGCACCGCCCACACGGGACAGCGAGAGAGCAAGGCCATAGGGCACGCGGTCCAGCTGCTGTACTGACTACAGAGCCAGCAGCACAGGGCAGTCCATGCCCCTCTGTCCGCTCCTCTCGGCTCCGGCAGCTGCAACATTAGGGTTTGGGTCTCTGTGCAGTTTCTATCCCACCCCATGCGCTGGGCAGCAGAGACCCTTTCTACAAACCTCAGGGCAGAGACCAACACCAGCAACAATGAAGGATGTTCAAGTTTTGCTTAACCAGAGGTCACATCTAATGCATCTCTGTGCTGATTCAAGCATGCACCCCCCACAAAAACCTGGCGGGCCTATCGGGAGTACAGGCCCCAGCACTCAGCTGTATCCTCAGCTGAGCAGTAACACAAGTCCTGAGAATCCCCAGAACGGAGCCACATCTCCACTCCACACACACCACATGTCAAACACAAGGCTGGGGAAGCTATTTGCCTGCTCCATAAACAGGCTTGAGCTGACACCCACAGCAGGATGTCAGAGGTGCTCAGCTCCGGGGAAAAAAGACTTGGAATTTGCCTTTGTGCTTCTTTAAGGTGTATAAAGACAGCTTGACCCTCCCCCGCACACCACCGCCACCCAGACCCACGCCCACTGTGTTTATTTAACATAGGTCTTGACTTAAGGGAAACCTGATTAATTGAGGGGAGGGGTTGTCATTCCCACTGTTGTGAACTCTTTTTTGTTCACACCTATTTCAGCCACTGGGGGAGAAAGAAAAGCTCTTTTGCTTTAAGATTCAGCAGCCCAAACCCTTCAGTCAAGGGTTGAGAAAGCTTCTCAGACACATTTCTGGTTCGGACTCACCCAGGAACCCTTCCACTAAAAACAAGAGAAGACAAGATTTGACTTTCCTGATATTTCTAAGATAAAAATCAAACTTTTTAAACAATCTTTTGCTGCGTCCGGACGTGTAAAGAAGGGGACATGACTCCGTTTCCCCCTCCTTGCAGATCACCATTACTGTCCAGCTAAGTAGACTACAGAGGACGTTCAAACACACATTTAAGTTAAATAAGAAAAAGGGGAAGTGAACACCTATTTCTGGTTGAATGACCCCACACAGTTTTGACAAAAGAAGCCACTGAATATTTTAGGGGTGATGGCAGCCCAAACGATAGGCAGAGCTGTGGATTGCAGAAGAGCTCTTGATAAACATCATTTGCTCTTGGGTTGGTCGGCACAATTAGTGCACAGAGTGGTGGATGTGACTTGCCAAGATTTCAGTACACCTGAGAGTGTGCAACAAAACCTTGTAGAGAAACTTCATTCCAATTGGGGTGGGGGCCAACTTAGGTGGTGGGGCTACACCTGCTGAGCGTGTACATGGAGGAGAGGTGGCTGAAGGTCCATAAACAAGGGCTTAGGACAGTGGTCACCAACCAGTCTCGCGATCTCCAGCAACGCAGCCGCTAAGCCCGGCTCCCTGCCTGCCGCAGCCCCACGCCGCTCCCAGAAGTGGCCAGCGTGGCCCTGTGGCCCTGTGGTTGGGGAAAGAGTTCTCCACACACTGCTCCTGCCAGGAATGGGGAACTGTGGCCAGTGGGAGCTTTGGGGGCGGTGCCTGCAGAGAGGGGCAGCGCACAGAGCCATGTGCACCCCGCACCCCTCCCATGTGCACCCCTGCACCCCTCTGCGGAGGCTCATTGGCCCCTTCCAGGAGCGGCGTGGGGCCGGGGCAGGCAGGGAACCCGCCTTAGCCTCGCTGCGCCGCCGACCGGGACCTGCCCGCAGTAAGTGCCGCCTGGCAGGCAGCCACACCCCAACCCCCAGCCCTGAGACCCCTCCCAGAGCCTGCACCCCCAACCCCCGCCCTGACTCCCCTCCCAGAGCCAGCAGCCCACACCCCCTCCTGCACCCCAACACTGTGCCCCAGCCCGGAGCCCCCTCCTGCACCCAAACACTGTCCCAGAGCTTTCAAGCAGTCCTCCAGCACCAAGCCTCTAATGCAACCGTCCCTGTAGCAGTGACTGCTCTAGTCATATTTTTGAACTCTGCTACCCAAGGATTACAGTGCCTGGAAGCCCACCTCCCATTTAACGGCCCCAGCACATCTGGGAAATGCCTCTTTCCCAGCCACCTCCACAGGCCTGGCTCCAGCTCTCCCTGGTGCTGCTGCCTGGGCCAGGAAGGAGATCCCACATCTCCGGAGGAGGGGAACTGGCACAGGAACAAGGCGACGGAGAACCGGGGGTACAGCAAAGCCGAAGGCCAATGCCAGGCAAAGGAAAGGCTTAGCAGCAGACAAAGGAACAGAACCTGAAGTCTGGGGGTGCCCCCACGACATGCCCGTTACGACCAGCTCAACGCTGTACTGCACTGAGAAGCCGCCGTCACCACCCTGGAAAGCAGCCGGAAAACGCTCTCAAACCCACACTCCCCACGCTGTGTGCTGGCAATCAGCAGCGAAGCAGTAATGACCGTGAGCCTGTCCATACAGCCCAAGGTGGGGAAAAGCACAACACTGTAGTACTTATCATCCGCTGTCCCTGCCCCAACACCTAACGGCAGCCCCCTGTGTCTGCTTTACCCTGACCTCGGCTGGGATACCCTTGAGATTAGACACATGGGCAGAAAACACGCTGGGGCATCACACACAGAGCGATCACATCACAGAGGGAGGCAGTCAGCCCCGCCCTCTCCCACAAGGCCCTGGAGCAGCTACCCTACAAGCGTGGCATCTAGTTCTAGGCGCCGCATTTCACCAAAGATGTTGCCAAACTGGAAGGCGTTCAGGGAAGAGCCACAAGAATAATTAGGCGGCTGCGGGGACCGACTTGTGAGGAACAAAATCTACTTATCTCGGCTAAGCAACAACTGGGAGACAGAAGAGTCTTGCTGATACCTGCAGGGTATAAACACGAAGGAGGGGAGGAATTATTTAACAGAACTGGCACCTGACAATGGCGAGGAAGGGGACAAACAGATGGCTGCTTCTCAGGCATAACCAGGCTCCTTTGACAGTTACCTTCCCTACCTGTTGCATCTTGTCCAACTCAGATTGTAAACTCCCTGGGCAGGGACTGTCCGCCCCTAGCAGCCTAGGGCCCTGATCAGGATCCAGAGGGGCCATGCAATACAAATAATTCAATCTGGTACATGAGGTGTAACTGGGCCAAGTCAGATTAAAGGGAAAGCGAAGATGCTGAGGTGGTTCTGTAGCGTGTGGGACCAATCTCTCAATCAGCTCGTGTAACATTTGAAACTCGATTGGCTACAACACTAGTGACGGGACAATAAGGAACAAACTCTCCCATGCTGGATGATCTAACAGGGCTTCCCCACCTCTGGCTACTCGGACTCCCAGCCAGGCTGGAGGCAGAGTTCAGCACAGATTTCTAGGCTATTCTCACGGGGTCATGCGAAGGCTGCTCGGCAGGGCTCCTCCACCTCAGGAGACTGAGAAAAGAGGAGGCCCCAAATGCTGCCTTCACACTCACTAAACCCTGGGTGTCAGCAACCACAGTGACTGGTGCTGCGTAAGATCTTAGTGAGGGTGACGGGCTATCAGAGGACCCAGTCAATCACCCGGGTGGCCTATGCTGGCACGCACCCTGCTGTACATTTCTAGATTTATCGATTTTGAGGCCAGAAGGGAACACTGTGGTCAGCCAGTCTGCCCTGCAAAACACAGGCCACGGACCAACTCCCAGCAGCTCCTGCATCAGGCCAGTAACTCAGGTTCTGTCCACTCTAGCTTAGACCCCCCAAGCAGGAGAACTCCCACGACTTCCCTCGGGGCGGCGCTGCCAAAGCCTGATTCAGCTTCATGTCCGATATCTTCCCAGCTATTCAGCTGGAACGTTCCCTGTTCATTTCATCCCCGCCCTGTGTCACTCAGTGGGCTGGAAATGTAGGTGCGGGGGGATGGCTGCATTACAGAGCCTATGCTAGCATAGCCCCCTAGCGCGCACACGGTCTGCCCCACCACCAGGGGTTTTTCCACCTCCCGGAATGACTTAACTGGGGACAGAAGCCCCCTTCTGCATCCACACTGTGGGTTTTATCGGCACAGCCTCGTCAGGCAGGGACATGGTTTTCTCACGCCCCGACCGATGTAGATATGCTGACACAACTCTGAAGTGCAGACTAAGGCTACGTCTACACTTCAAAGAGAAGTCAGCCTATGTTAGGTCAACTTACAGCCATGCCATTAATTCCTGCCGTGGCTGATGTCCACACTGCCCTCGGTGCGCAGTCCTCACTAGGAGCGCTTCCACTGACCGAAAAGGGGCAATGTGGGGGGCTGAGAGCCAGGGCTTCTCACCTCCGGCAGGGAGATCCACACCCGTAGTCTGGTCGCCTGCTGTGCTCCCAGTGGGGAGCTGGGACCCCGGGAGGCAGCCGAAGCCAGGAGCGTGGGTGGCAGCCCAGCTTGGAGTGGAGGCAGCAGCCAGGCTCTGGAGCCGGGAATCGGCTTCCTTGTCAATGTCATGGGTCCTCCAGCAGAGCCGTGAAATTGATGAGATAGCCAACAGCCAAGGTAAGTAAGACAGTGTCCCCCTAAGCGTCTGGTGGAGGGGGTTTTACGTTGTCGGCATAGCAGGGGAGTTCCATCCGCGGGAGGAACACCATGTGTACCCCTCCGCCGGTTTGGCCACAAAGCTGACTAAGGCTGGGAGGTGAACATGCGGCTCGTCACACAGAACCAGGCTCGGCATTCGTACGCTGCAGAGGCCCATGACCCGAACCCCGATCTGTAAGTGGGAGGAAGGCAGACTTGGAGCTACTGAAACCCCAGGCTTTGGTAGAGGGGGCAGGGGGGCATTTCCTCAGCAGTTCCCCTGCGGTAGCCATTAAAGAACGGCTTTAATCGGTAATATCAGCAAGTGCCCAGTGCGCGTCTCACGCCCGGGGCCAAGCTGCAGGGCAGCGATACCGAGGGCCCCGGGCCAGGCGTGGGCGGCGCCTGCTGCCAGCCCCGTGCACTGAGCTGTGCCCTGGGGACATGCCAGCTGGGGAGTGGGGACTGGACCGAGGGGAAGCTGGGTCTCTCGGGTGGGGGAAGGGAGATGGGTCCCCTCAGCGCAGGAGAGGCAGTGGGGAGCCCGCCTGGGGAGGAGGTGGGACCCTATGGGGGCCCCCTCAGCAGTGGGAAAAGAAAGGGGGAGGGGTAAGGTGGGATCTGGCCTGTTGTCCCCTGTGGGAGGGGAGAGACTTGGCCCAGGGGCAGTAGCTGGACACGTAGGGGCCCCAGCC
>NW_020664413.1:978973-1001643 GCF_002925995.2 Terrapene triunguis
GCCCCCAGCATGCCCCGCGCTAGCAAAGAGCAGGGCTCCCAGCATGCCCCGCGTGGCACAGAGCCCAGGGCAGGGCTCCCAGCATGGCTCTTGCTGGAGCTGGGCTCCGTGGCCAGCAGGGCTGATGGGCGATGGCTCCAGCTCTGGGGTCCGGCCCCCAGGCTCCACCTCGCCGGCCATGGCCTGCCAAGCCAGGGTTCGCTCTAGGCCCCCAGCCGGGGTTTGGACCTGGGCGTGAAGCCAGCCAGTCGCCCCGGCGCCAGCACTGCCACCCCGGGTTCTCCTCCAGGATGTGCATCCACACAGCCCCACGCCCGCACAGCAGTCCCAGGGTCAGGCTTCCCAGCCGACCCCCCTACCTCGCGGTTCAGGATTCAAAGAGGAATGCCCACGGTGCCCCTCATTTCACAGGGAGGAGGTGGATGGGTTATAGCCTATCCCTGCAGTTGGTTCTTGGGCAATACCCGCTAAGACAAAGCTGCGGCACAGAGCATCCCCACTCCCTCTCCAATGCCCGTCTGTCTGTATGTGGCGGGGGCTGAGAGGTGCTGGGGAACCTCTCCAGCTGTGCTAGTGGATGGGCACTCTGTGCAGATAGTAAAGCCACCTCTGGGGTAGAAGCTTATGGATTTATCTTGCCACCAGACTGCAGGTCAGAGATGACAGCTGACAGCATTAGGCAGTACAGGAGGCAATGCACTTTCAGAGGTGCCCCACCTCAGATGAGACAATAAATAGAGCTCTCTACCACCCCAGCCCTGGCGTGTGCCCAGGTCAAAGATAACGATCCCACCGTTTTCTAAAAGAGATGAGGAGAATGCCATGGTCCCAGCCAGCCGAATAGGCATGAATGACCAAAGCCATGTGTGAGCCAGGATAAAGAAGCTAGAGACAACTACCCAGGTCTGACCTAGATGGGGATGTAGTACTGTACTTCATCTGATTAAACAAGCAGATTCCAGGAGAGGACTACAGGGAAATCATGCCTCACCAATCTATTAGAATTCTTTGGGGAGGTCAACAAACATGTGGACAAGGGTGACCACAGGTAAACAGAGAGGTGGCAAAATTTGGAGATGGTACAAAATCACTCAAAATAGTTAAGTCCAAAGCAGACTACGAAGAGTTACAAAGGGATTTCACTAAAGTGGGTGACTGGGCAACAAAATGGCAGATGAAATTCAGTGTTGATAAGGGGCAAAGTAATGCATATTGGAAAACATAATCCCAACTATACAGACAAAATGATGGGGTCTAAATTAGCTGTTACCATTCAAGAAAGAGGTCTTGGAGTCACCGTGGATAGTTCTCTGAAAACATCCACTCAATGTGCAATGGCCGTCAAAGAAAGCGAACAGAATGTTAGGAACCATTAGAAAGGGATGGATAATAAGACAGAAAATATCATACTGCTGCTACATAAATCCTTGGTACACCCACACCTTGAATACTGCGTGCAGATCTGGTCGCCCCATCTCAAAAAAGATATGGAACTAGTTGCCAGGGGATGTTGTGAAGGCCAAAACTATAAGGGGGTTCAAAAAAAGAACTAGATAAATTTACGGCGGACAGGTCCATCGATAGCTATTAGCCAGGATGGGCAGGGACACAACCCCCTGCTCTGGGTGTCCCTAGCCTCTGACTGCCAGAACTGGGAGATGACATGGATCACTCTATGATTGCCTGTTTTGCTCATTTCTTCTGAAGCACATGGCACTGGCCACTGTTGGAAGATGGGCTGATGGACCATTGATCTGACCCAGTCTGGCCATTCTTGGGTTTCTTATGTAGACTCTTGCAGGGCCCCAAGGAGCCACAGGTTAGAGTATCAGTGATCTAGATTTTCGCTGCTCTGGAACGTTTTTCAGGGTAAAGCTCTTTGGGATCCCTGGAGCCCATTACACGCTGACCAAATGCCAGTTCTGTTCATTTCTTTAAGGGATCCACACGCTCAGCAGGAAACTTTCCCAGGAAGGGAAGAGCCGTTTATTATAATAAATTACAAACGTAAATGCAAAAGTACAAAAAATAAATCTAGAAAAGTGACTCCAAACCAACGTCACACAAAGTCTCTGTTATAAAAGAGTCGCTACAAATGGCTAGAAAATGAAGGTTGGATAAGTCCAGCCAAGGGCTTCTATGGACACCCAAATACCACTATGAACCCAGAGGATCGAGTGTGTTCGGACCCACAAGCATTGAGGTGGTACACGGAACCTCAGGGAGGACGTGCCTGGCATTGCCCAAATGCGACCCCTCTGGCTGATTAAGGAACGCTAGCAGGTTCCGCTGATGGCACTTGACTGTCCAGCTCTCATTCACGAAGGCGGTGGGTCGCAGCATGATGGAGCACGTAGATTAGGAGAAACCTTCAGACTTCAGTCAGAGCCGCAGAGTAGAATCCCCACCACACACTCCAGGAATAACAGGAGAAGCGAACCCATCTTCATGAAGCTGAGCCAGGGAAACAATCCCCAACGTCACCACAGAAAAGAAGCCTTCAGCAGCTGTGAACAGAATCTTGGACATACCCTGAGCTCCAGCTCTGCTGGGAATCTGATGCCGAGTCTGGCTTGTATCACCTGGACCCTGCAGTCAGTAAGTAAGTGGAATGTGTCCTGGAGAGAGTCCCTGAACCATCAAGGCTTGGTGTTGGGTTTAGTCCATCCAGGATCTGGTTCAATTAAATCTGATCCTGCTGGAGATCATTCAAGGAGGATGGGGAGAGATAGGGCACTTCTCTGGTGGGAGAGAGACTGAGGTGGGGAGAGGCCAAAGGCACACTGGATCTTGGGGCTGGATCCCCTGCATGGCTCAACCTAGGTGACCATAAGGCACATCTCAGTAAGCATGAGACCCCTTTTTGAAAGCTGGGTTCTTTAGGTTTAGAGGCTCCTTCCCCAGAAGGCGCTTGGAGTCAGAAGAACCTCGAAGTAGAAGCTAGACCTGGTTGGTTGGATTCAGCCTGGAAACAGGGTTGGGTTCATTCCAAGGTTCTCTTGGAATGAAGTGTGGTGGGGGTGGAGATAGTACAAGATGGGGCATTAATTAACATCTGTCCCTGAGGAAGTTTGGGGGGCACCACATTTGGGTTGGAGAGATCTCTATGAAAGGACAGGAAAAGGAGTTGCTGGCATGATCTTTCTCAGGACTGGCAAAGAGGGGTCTCATTGGAGAGCAGGGATCTGGATCAAGAGGAGGAGGAGTTCCAGTTTCTTTCTCACACACACCGTATTTCACCCATCTCTGTCTTTATCAGATACGTTTCTTGACCAACTGTTGTCAGGGTGGTCTCCCACAACTCCACGGGGACCTGCCAAGCTCAGGCACTGCGTTAGTCTCAGGAGATGGGGGTGGTGGCCCCTGTTTCTGGACAGAGTACGGGAGTGTCCCCTGTATTCGGGCACTAAGTGTCGTCCTCAAGAGGTGGGTGGAACGGTCTCTCCCAGGGCAGAGACCTGCTGTTCTCAGGCACTGTGTGTTGGGTGCAGAAGGTGGATGAGCTTCTTGCAGTGATGAGCTGAAGACGGTCGGGGGCTCCCATAGGAACTGGTCTGAGCTTCGCTGACGGAAAGTGCCAGCAGCTTCTCGCTGGCCTTGAGAGACACGAGCACCTGGAACCCAAAGGAAATGACACTCATCACAAAGGCAGCCCGGGCTGCGCTGTGCGTTGCCTTCGCCACGTTCCCTGCCAGGGGGCCCTGCCCCATCTACCCTCTTTGCCCGTTAGTCTGCACGCATCTCAAGGCCTAAAGTCCAGCTTTCTAGGTGACATGTGGAGCTCAGAGCGCTTCACAGAATCAGGATGAGAAGATGGAGGGATGGGCCTGAGGGTTCTGGATGCAGAGGGAGGCTGGATGGCGCCTGGTGCAGGAGCATCATTTAGGTTGCCCCGCGGGGCACAAGACTGCCACCCACCTTCCCTGCCCCAGGGGCACGAGACTGGACTCCCCATGGGGGGAGAGCTGGGAATTCCCAGATGGTGGCGATGAGGGGCACCGGGCCCAGGACGCCATCACCGCAGTCTCCTGGCGCTAGTGACTCTGGAGAGCGACCAGCATGTGGGGCGTGGGCACGGTGCAGAAGCCCCCACTGCCACCCCTTAACAACAGGCTGGTGCCCCCCAAGCCCTGCGAGTGGCCAGGCCCAGAGGGAGGCAGAGGTGGGGAGAGAACCGAAGGGGACAGGCCTGGCCGGGGAGCTTCCCCAGGGAGGGAGGGGGATGGACCCCTGCTGAAATTCACGCCCCCCCCCCCCGAAATCTGACAAGGCGCTCCTGACCTGGTGTATCTTTGGCTGCTGGCTGATGGACCGCAGGGCGATCAGTGCTGCCTCCTGCACAGCTGGCTGGGAGTCGTGGCAGGCCACGTCCAGCAGGAGATGGGGGGCTCTGTTCTGGATCAGCACGTCCCCCAGGTCCGCTGGCTGCCTGCCCAAGTTCCCCAGAGCGGAGGCAGCATTACACCGGGTTTTGGCCTGGGGGTCGCTCAAAAGCCTCACCACGCTGGGCACGGCTTTCCCCAGGGCGTGCGGGAGGGAGCCGTCCTGATAGGCAGCGTTGCCCACCGCGAAGCTGGCCGACCTGCGCACGCTCTCGTCCTGGTCCGACAGGCGCTCCAGCAGACACTCCAGCAGGCCCGCCTGGCTCCGCAGCGCCCGGGGGAAGTCCTGGCCGTGCCGCAGCAGGTTCCCCACCAGGCTGCAGGCCTTGGCGCGTATCGGGTGCTCCTGGTGGCACAGCAGGTGGCTCAGCAGTTGGTAGGCTGAGTCCGAGCCGCCCAGGATCTTCTGGAGGAAAGGCAGGTGAGCGGGACAGGTCCGGGCCACGTGGGTCAGGAGGGACAGGAGGTCCATCGTGAGGAGAGGGCTGTCCGAAAGCAAGATGGCCGACAGGAAGGCGGTGGCGCAGTCCGAGACAGCAGCCACCCCCACCAACTGGTCGATGACCCGCTGGTCGGACAGGACGAGGTGGCACAGGAGGCTCATGGGAAGCGCGGTCTCCGAGACGGGTAGATGGTGGCAGCAGACCTAGAAGGAGGAGAGATGGCAGCTGCTGAGAGGACAAGAGGCAGAAATGGGAGGGGAGGTCTCCAGGGTTCTGCTTGGCACGCGGGGAGCAAGAGAGGTGGGGTGGGCGGAGAGAAAGGGAGCATGGAGTCCAGACAGAGAGCCTGGTGCCTGTTCATCACGGCTCCAGAGCCCAAGCAATGGGAGGGAGGGAGCATTCCTGGGTACCTGGAGGAGATGGGCGGGGATCTCGGCGTCTCTCAGGGCCTTCATGACCCACCTGAAGGTCTCAGTGTCCACGTCCAAGGAGAAGGGGAAGCAGAGCAGCTGGCAGGCCTGGAGCACCACAGCTGAGACCAGCTCGGGATCACCGTCCTCCCCCACCTGCCTGGGGTCAAAGGGTCAGAGAGGATCAGATGGATGAGCCCCACAATGCTAGGCCCAGCGGGGAGGTCTGAGTGGTTGTACTGTTCCTCGGGGCACCAATGGCCCATCGGTCCACACTGTGCCAGCTGTCTGAGTGGGGCCATCCGCAGCAGCACGCACACGCCAACAGGGCCAGTTGTGTCTCGGCTGCCCTTAGAGTCCCAGATTCCAAGGCCAGCAGGGACTGTGATCATCTGGTCTGACCCCATGTAGAGCTCAGGCCAGAGACCTGCCCCCCAGTGACTCCTAGAGCAGAGCTTTTAGAGAAACACCCAATCTTGGGGGGAAAACCACCAGCGATGGCGATTCCACCACAACCCCTGGGAAGTTGTTCCGGTGGTTCATTACCCTCCTTGTTACAAACGTACACCCGATTTCCAGTCTAGCTTCAGCTCCAGCCATTGGACTGTGTTAACCCTTTCTCTGCTAAACCGACCAGCCTGTTCTCACGTATTTGTTCCCCATGTAGATACTTAGAGACTGATCAAGTCGCCCTGAAACTGACTCTGTGATAAGATCCATAGACTGGGCTCTTTGAGGCAGGATTTCTGAGGCCTGGTCCACACTAGGACTTTAATTCGGATTTAGCAGCGTTAATCCGAATTAACCCTTCACCCGTCCACACTACAGAGCCAGTTAATTCGAATTAAAGGGCCCTTTAAATCGATTTCTGTACTCCACCTCGACAAACAGAGTAGAGCCTAAATCGATTTTGTTAATTCGAATTAGGGTTAGTGTGGACGCACACAACCGAATTACTGTGTTTAAGTTAATGGGGTAGTGTGGCCGCACACCACCGAATTAATGTGGTTAAAAACCGAATTAAGGTGCTTAGTGTGGCCGCGCACAATCGAATTTATACAACCTGTTTCCCAAATTCGAATTATCTAAATTCGGATTAATCCTGTAGTGTAGACATAGCCTAAGCCTCTTCTCTGCACCTCTCCGAGTTAGCGTGTTCTCTAGATCCCCGTTCCCCATGGCACCGCCGGTCACCAAGCCCCCACGTCCCGCCCAGCCAAGCTCCTGACTGGCTGGAACTCACATCTGCGCCAGGTGACCCAGGAAGTCGAGGGAAAGCAGCTTGGGGAAGGTTGCCATGATGACGCTGTCGGGGTGGGCGAGCTGAGGAAGGCACTGGTGAGGCTCTCGGGTGAAGACGAAGAGGGTCAGGCTGAGGAAGAGCGCGGTGCCTGCAGGGGATGGGGAAGTTGGCAGACAGGTGAAACGAGGGGTGAGCAATGAGTCTTGCCCCCCCCCCCCATCCCAGGCACTGGGCGGGTTCTGGGGCAGCCAGGCCGCTCCATCTTGCCTCGCAGGCATGAGGCAGAGTGGGGAGCGCTCCTGCGATCAGGTCCCCACTCCTCCTGCCCGAGACCAGGCAGAGCCAGTGAAGCGTCCGTCGAGCCGGGAGGCTCCAGAAGAGCTGCCTGGGAACGGGTCTGAGGCAGGCTGCGTCCCAGTGTCCAAGTGACCCCGAATGTCATCTCCTGGAGACGGGCCTGCTGAACGGCAAGCAACCCACCAGGGGGTCTGCACCCCCGGGCTCAGCTGTCCCTCCTCTCCAGAGGCTCCATAGCAGCTTCCCTGTTCCTCTCCTGCCAGCTCCCAGCCTGGTGGCTGCTGCCTCCCAGCACGGGCAGGGACACCAGCCCCTGAGGACGCGGCGTAGGCCGGCTCAGTCACTGGCCCCTGCGGCTCACTGGCTCTGTGGCTGAGGTCGCTGCCCCAGGAAGACGGGCTGCCACGTTCGAATCAGTCTGGATGTCTAAGGCACCCATCACCTTGGTCACCAAGCACCAGCCTTGGCTTCATAAGGCCCATGTTAATGTCCCAGAATGCCAAGGGGGCTTTAGAGACCTGGTGAGGGGGCGCTGGGTATGATCTAGCTACTAATAAACCAAGAGACCAGACTTCTGCTGCCTGAGGGAAGGGCTGAACCCAGGAGTGAGGCAGAAGATGCTTGGGTAGATCGGGAGATACATGAACGGCTCCACACCGAGACACAAACCTTCAACTGAAGTTCTAGCTAAGGCACCTATCGGCCCCCCATCACTGGGGTATCTGAACACCTCACAGCCCACTGGGGGGCAGGGCTGTCATCCCCTTGGGCAGCTGGGAAACTGAGGCCCAGAGAGCCTAAGTGACAATCTCAGTCTGTGGGGGAGCCGGGAATGGAACCCAGGTCTCCTGAGTGCCAGGCTAACCACTGGGCCGTCCTTCCTCACGTTCTTCACCCTTCAAAAATTCCACAGCCAGGCTGCATCTGGGCGCACGTATGAGTCTTCAAAGGAACCTGCCGCAGGAGCCATGCTAATGGGGTCGGGAGGGCCGGAGCTCCAGGCTGAGGGAATCCATTCATCTCAGCTGTCTCCATGGAGATTAGCAAGTGAGGAATCTTTGCTTCCCACACCTCCAGAAGCTCATGTGAAGAGCTGCCCTGCGTGAAGGAAGCAGCTTCCACCCCTCGTGGGATCCTGCACAAAGTACCTCCCGTACCAGCTCCCAGATGTGGGGGATATTTACCGGCCAGAGAGCATTCTGGGACATGTAGTCTTAGGCCACCGGTGAAAGTGACATTCCTCCCTCCCTACCTTGAGGGGAGACGAGGGTCCAGTCTGGCTCCGGAGTGGGCTGGCCTGGCCGCGGCGTCTCGCCCTCCATCACCGGCTCGGCGGCGGCCAAGCGGAGCATCATGGCGAAACGGTGCCAGGCGACGTTCCACAGCTCCGAGCCGGCAAACCCACGCACCGTCACCGCGTCGCCCTGGTGGAGGGAGAACGCCAGTCGGTAGGCCGTGCCGCGCGAGGCGGAGCACCCTCAACCCTCGCCACCACCAAGGGGCCAAACCCAGAGCCTGGTAGGCAGCTGGTACGCCCACTGAAGTAAGGGCCTGGCCCCGGGGGAGCCGGGGTGGGGTGTCAGCACCTCACCAGACTGGACCAGGGGCTCAGACTCTTTCAAGGCCACATCACAATAGAGAGATGGTCTCATGGGCACCCCAACCCCGACGAGCCAGTCCCCAGCCCCTGCCTCCCCGTCCCCCTGCAATCACATAGCCCGCTGGTATCTCCCCAGCAGCCGCTCCCCAGCGAGTCCCGGGACTAGGGAACTGGGGGCCCTGCTTGTGCCACCTTAAAGGGGCTGGAGGTCAGAAGTGCCAAGCGCCCCCCTTTGAAACCCAGGCCCCCTCAGGGAGACCCCCAGATCACGGCTCGCTTTGGGAATGGAGGTGTCAGTGCACTGGGCGTTGTGTCTCCGTCTCACTTCACGCCTCCCCCACTGCACCACTCCCGGGGCCCTTCCTCTCCCTCAGTCAGGGGCATCCGGACTTTCCGGTAACATTTTCAGGAAGCCTGTGTGTGCCTCAGTTTCCCCCCTATTTGCATTGTTACCCTGTGGGGGCGGAGGACTGTTTGGTGGCAGGGCAGGCTAAGAGACAGGTATGAATGGTGCGTAGCTGGCTGAGGCGGGACAGGTCATTACAAAGGACTGGCTGACCCCCCCATCAATGCAGAATTCATGAAGCCATCCCCAGGCCATTGACAGCCAGAGGGAGACGGATTTCCCCACCTCTCGGCAGGGAAGCGGAGCCACGCCCCCAGCTGGAGAACAAAGGACCGGGAAGGATGGGTGGGGGGGGGGTCCGGTCTGAGGAGGCCTCGGGGCTGACCCAGGAGGAGGAGTGAGACCTCGTGGGGGTCTGGCACACGGAAGGGGTTGCGCCAAAAGACCATTCCACAGCTGGGGGCGTAGCCCCAATCGTGTGGATCCGGGACACCTGGTTTGACCCTTGACCACCCCCTCTGGTCCCCAGCAGCCTCTCGCCAAGGCAGTCCCGGCGCCGGATCCAAGCAGGCAGCGAGGTACCTGGGCAAGGAGCTGCAGCAGGAGAAGCAGGAATCCATCGTAGAGGCCGGCGCCCATGGGTGGGGGCAGGTGCAGCTGGAAGAGAAGTGGGGCAGGAGGGGCCCAGGTCAGCGCTGGGTACTGGGCTCTACAACTGGGCGGTTCCAAACGCTCCCACGGCATCAGACGGGCCGGACTGGATTCGTGCTGAGCCGCGGGTGGCCTGGTCAGGGCCTGTCCGTCCCTTCGCTGGGGTGCACTGGGGGTTCCTGGCCGTGCCCGCCCACGGGGCAGCCCCCTGGCTGGTCGCCCCTTACCTCAGCAGGCGCAGTGAGTGCATTTGTCATGGCCGGCATGGCCTCCTCGCACCCCACCTCGATGGCTGCCCCGTGCTGGCCGAGCTGAGCCAGCAGGAATCCTGCGGCGCTCTGCAGGGGAGGGGAGAGTCAGCACCGTACAGTCCGGGGGTACGTACAGCTGGCCACACCCTTCCTCCGGCACGCCTTCCCCCGCCCACCGGGAGTTGACGGCGAGCATCTCCCCCCGGGTATAGGAACAGTCAGACTGACCCCTTAGCCCCCGCCCATGGGGATCTGACTGTGAGCATCTCCCCCCAGGTATAGGAACAGTCAGATTGCCCCTCTACCCCCCGCCCATGGGGATCTGACTGTGAGCATCTCCCCCCGGGTGTAGGATCAGCCAGACTGCCCCCACACCCCTCAGTCTATGGGGATTTGGTTGTGACCCCCTCCCCCTGAGTGTAGGAACAGTCTGACTGCAGCTAGCTCCCTGAATGGGAAGGGTTAGGCAGAGATGCAGGGCTCTGCCCATACACGGATGGGGATTAGGCCGTTTCAAGCCAGGCACGGTCCTCCCGGGACAGGAGCCAGTTGGGTGGGGCTGTGCCAGGCGGACGGACTCACCACGAGGGAGACGACAGCCGATTGGGTGAAGAGCTCGGCGGCGGCGCTCACCACCAGGTCCACCCTGAAACACAGCGACCCAGACCCAGGCATCAGGAGAAGCTGGGAAATCGATCCCTGCCGGGGACTGACTCACCCCAGCAGGCCCTACAGAGCTGGGCAAACTGATCACGGACAGCAACCACTTCCCCCAGCACTGAAAGGCGGCCACCTCTGAGAGGCAATGCAGCAGCTGGGTCACAGTATATAGCAACGCTGGTGACGCAATCCCGTAATTCAACACACTGCCGAGGACTTTCGGGAGGCGGAATGAAGCTGCCCAGCTGGCATTTGGCCAGGGCAGGAGGGTCCAGAGTCTGGTTCTTGGGAAAACCCCTGAGACTAAGGGCTTCCTGTCTTGTCTTCTGAGAAAAGTGGTACTGCAGCAGCCCAGCGCCCCCTAGTGCCGCCCTGGGATCTGTACTGAGCCCCACATCCTGTTCCCCGCAGCCCCGCGCCCCCTATCGCCCCACTGCGGTCAGCGCTGACTCCGAGGGGAAAGCACCCCTGGCCTGCAGCCACAAAGCTGATGGGCTCCTTTGCAGGAGAAGGGTCACCGCAGCTTCCCTGAAACGCTCTGCCCACGGGGAGGTCCAGCGCTAGCTGCAGCCCGGCCCTGGCAGGGATCCCATCTAAGAGCAGATCTTGCTGCGGCCACCAGCCACTGGGGAAGGGGCGTGTGGAGTAGACTAGACCCACGCCCCCCAGCTCACCCCGCAGGCGCTGAACGGCCAACGTCCCTGCCCAGGCCGGGCACGGGGTGGGGGCAGACACACTCACCGGGGAGGGAGAGCCTGCAGCTGGAGGGCGAGCAGGGACAGCAGGTGCAGCGACGCCTCGCAGGCTTGCACCCGCAGCCGCTCCCCCATCGGGACCTGCAAAGGAGAGAGCTCAGGGCTGGGGGCAGAGAGACCTGGGCGCTGGGCAGGAGGGCAAAGGCTGCCAGGGTGGGCACCACTGAATCACTGGGCTGCTCAGACCAGAGGCAGACCTGGGACAATGGTTCCTTTCTTGGTTACCTCCACCCCGCCCTGCCCCCGCCTCTCACCAAACTGGTCCCAACTCCTCCCCTGCCAGGCCCTGGCTAACCTCCCTCCCCCCCCCCCCCCCCCCAGCCGGTGGGCGAGGGCATGAGCTCCCCCAGCCGGGGGCTGGATCTAGTCCGTGCTCAGCAGGAGTCTGACAGAGGGAGAAGCCCAGCTGTACCGCGATCCGCCCCCCGGGGGTCTCCGTGGGGTGAGAGGGACGTACCTCGCCCTTCACCAGCCGGGCCAGGGAGCTCGGCACTTGCTGCCCCTTTGCCAGGAGCCGGCACAGGCTTTTACTGGCGTGGCCGCAGGAGTACAAGACCTGGGGGACAGAGGGACAGCAGAGGTCAGCGCGGGGGACACACAGAGCCGGGAGCCCAGCTAGGAAAGGAGAAGGGGGGAAGAAGTGCCCTGTCCCCCCGGGAGGGGAACAGAGACCCATGACCAGACCACAGGCCGTCGTGGGCTCGGTTTCATGGTGACCCCACATCGCAGGCGGGCCCCAAGGGACCCAGCGGGGAGAAGGCAGGATGGCTGAGGTCTGCCACCATGACAGCAGCGGGCCCGTTGCTATCTGGCACGACTGGTGCCCCATGGGTGCCATGCTGTGGGAGCTACCGCAGTGGGGCCAGGGCTGGATCTGATCCCCAGGGGAGAGCACAGCTGGGGGCCACGCCACTCACAGGCCCATCCCATTGGCCCCACGGAAGCCCACCAAGGGGCAATGGAGGCACGACGGGGTCAGCCCGGGGACCCGTTACCTTCAGCACGTTCAGGGAGCAAGCCGGGCGCTCGAGTCCCGCCAGCAGCCTCACTAGCAGCCAGCTGTTTTCCTCCGTCAGTTTCTCAGCCACCTGCTGGGCCACCTGTGGGAAACCAGACAAGAGGATCACAGCCCCAGAGACCTGCTAGTGACCTAGGTGGTAGGGGGCACTCTGCTGCAGGGAGCTGGGGGGCTCTCGCCTCTGAGCCAGTGCTGGCCCCAATGCCCCAGCCTGGCGCTAGGGGGCGCTGTGGTGCAGGGAGTGGGGTGGGGTCACTAGGGGCCGTTCTCCCCTGGCAGTCAGTGCTGGCGCTAGGGGGCGCCGTGCTGCAGGGAGCAGGGTGGGGGCTCAGTAGGGGGCGCTCTCCCCAGCACGGCCCTGGGGGAACGCTGCATTCTCTTTTGAAGAAGGTGTAACACCGTGGCCGAGCCCGCCTAGGGCTGTTAAAGACCCTCTCGCGCTGTCTCTGCGCCCGCGTCGGGGCGTTTACCCAGCGTCCTGCTCAGATCCCAGCGGGGATAATTGCATTCCCCCCATGTGTTCCATTGCCTACGGGAGCCTCATTTACTCCCTGTCCTGAGCTGCTGCGTGGCACTGCTGTGCGCTGTTATACACCTGCCACTTTCCTCCCCAGAGGTGGCTGCACGCGAGTGTCCCCTGGGCAGCGTCTGTACAGTGCTCTAGATCAGGCCAGGGTGGTGGCAGTGACCCCGTCAGGAAGGGTCACCTTCAGCCACGCAGGGCGCTCGCAGGGCACTTGTTGCCTCGTAGCCGGGAAGGAACCGTGAACGGGCCGAGCTCCTGACCTGCTTTTTGGCCTCCTGGCACCCGTTCCGCCCCACGGGGAGGCTGCAGACTGCGGCCAGTGCTGCTGTGAAGACATCTGCCCCACGCTCCCGCTGCTCCCGCGCAGCTTTCGCCTCCCTCGCTGGCTCTGGGCAGGGACGAAAGATCAAAGAAGACACGTACTTATGAACAAAGATCGGGCTGCTGAGACAGCCAGATGGACAATTAGTGCACAGGGGCTGCAAGTCAGGAGTGAGGGGCACCAGCAGGGCTGTGTGGGGAGGAGCACAGAGCTGGGCTAGAAGGGGGCTGCGGGTCGGGACTGAGGGGCACCAGCAGGGCTGTGTGGGGAGGAGCACAGAGCTGGGCTAGCAGGGGGCTGGGGGTCGGGACTGAGGGGCACCAGCAGGGCTGTGTGGGGAGGAGCACAGAGCTGGGCTAGCAGGGGGCTGCGGGTCGGGATTGAGGGGCACCGGCAGAGCTGGGAGCGGGAACTGTCTGTTCTACCCTTGGCTCTGATCAGGGCCATCGGTCACTTACTTTCCCCAGCACTAAAATGAGGAACAAAGACCCGTGGGCGGTGACTGCAGCTCGCTGGGGACCCTGCCAGCCCGAGGGGCCGGAGGAAGCCCAGCCACCAGGCAGATGTGGGGCTGCCCCCACCAGGGGGATATCCCCCCATTCATCCCAGGTGCGGGGAGAGCGTTACCTTCTGGAGCGGGCTGCTCCAGGGTGGCCCCCTGGAGGAGTGCGTCCAGCAGGGGGCGCTGCTTGGCGAGCAGGCTGGCGTAGAAGGGGCCCGACACACAGGGGCTGCTGCTGTCCATGCCCTCACAGAGCCGGGCGAAGCACTGCAGAGGGACCCAGAGATCTGCAATCACCGCACGGCTGGGGAGAGGGACGGGGCAGGGAAGGGGAGGCCGTGGGTGGAGGCTCTAGGCCTGAGAGGGGAGGGGGTCCCGGATGATTCTGAGCCATGACCGCGCAGGAGCCCGCAGGATTGCCCCTCCAGGGGCAGGGCTGGCGTGGGGGGGGGGGAAGAGAGACACAAGGAGGGGGCGAGGGGACGGGAATGAGGCCGCGCGCTGGGCCGTCGGAGCGCGCAGGAGCCCGCAGGATTGACGCTCCAGGGGCAGGGCTGGCAGGGAGGGGAGAGACACAAGGAAGGGGCGAGGGGTCGGGAACGAGGCCTCGCGCTGGGCTGTCGGAGCGCGCAGGAGCTCGCAGGATTGCCCCTCCAGGGGCAGGGCTGGCGGGGGGGGGGGGGGGAGACACAAGGAAGAGGCAAGGGGACAGGAACGAGGCCGCGGGAGCGCACGGGAGGCGCCCAGCGAGTGAGTAGGGGGGTGCGAGAGGGAGCCGAGCACGCGGGAGGGGCCCCTTTACCATGCTGCTCTGCTCGCGAAGCCTTGTCTCGACATCCGTTGGCTGGGCCAGCAGCTGGGGCAGCAGAGAGAGGAAGCCGGCAGCCGCCTCGTGGAAAACCTGCAGGCTGGGGGAGGCGGGTGTCGGTGGAGGCGAGGCCCTGGGGGCCAGGGGTCGCCCGATGAACTACACGCTCAGCCAGGCAATGGGACCAGCTCTCCCCATGGGATCTGCCAGCTGCGCCCATACTGCAGAGCCCCCGGGGGAGGGCAGCCCAGGGAGGCTGGTGTCTGGCTAACGGGCAGGTCAGCCCCAGCGGAGGCACCACGGCCCAGTGAGGATGCCTCAGGACTGGGAGACGGAAAGTCTGAACTCGTCAGCTCTGCTACCTTGTGGGATCTGGGAGTATCCGTGCCCCCCCTCCGTGCCTCGGTTTCCCCATCTGTACAATGGGGGATGATGATCCTGACTGAGAGCCCTGGAGGACACCGTGCTGTGGAGGGGCCACATTCGGGTCTCTCCCCCATGCTGCGAGCTCTAATCCTGGAGTGTGGCCCCGAGGATGGAGCCGGCACGTGAGGGGCTGGTGGGGAGAAGGGTGGGAGGGGATCTCAGTGCAGTGCCTCTCAGAGACTCCGGTTCCAGTACAGGCCACCCCCCCCCCGCCGGCGGCCACTCTACCTTCTCCTCCGGCTCCGCTGCAGGTGGGACTCACTGGTGAAATAGGCCGCTGTCACGCCAACCAGGTCCGTCAGCAGCGTGATGCACCAGGGCTGCTGCGGGAGCAGGAAAGAACCCATGTGCCAGGGAGCGCCACTCAGACAGGCTGGCAGCCAAACTGCCCGGCCCTATGGCACCACAGGACCCTTCCCCCTCTGACAGGGGCTTGCAAGGGGGCGCTAGTCCCTCAGGGTTAGCTCCGGGAGGTAGCACACCCAGAGATGGAGGGGGGCCACAACTGAACTCATGCAGCGGTGATGATACAACAGCCTCTAGGGGGCGACACCCCCCCCCCCAGGCCTCCCCCACCCTTGCCCCGGCGGCCTGGCATGCCTCAGCATGTGCAGAACTAGCCTCTGGGGGGGGGGGGGGGCACACGCATACCCAGCACTCCCCGCACCCACCTGCTTGCTGCTGGCGCTCTGCAGGATTTGCCCGAGCAGGTGCAGCAGGAAGTGAGGTAAATCCGCGGCCTGGCAGAAGCTGTACAGAAGCTCTGAGTCACACCTGGTGGCGAGCAGGTTGCCCAGGACGCGGAGGGCAGGGCGGAGATGAGACGCTCCCTCCAACATCCCCTCCAGCACCTGGGCACGGAGAGGCAGAGGAGGGGCCTGTGATGTGAGCACCCTGGCACTGGCATGGGCAGCATGTCTGCCAGCCACAGAGCTCCTCTCATCACGGGGAGGGGGCAGAGCAGGGATCCACCAAACAGGAGAGCTCAGATCTCTGGGGACAAAGGAGGAACTTCCTCCCCTGGATAGGAGGGGGGATGGATGGATCCAGGTGTTTCCCCCAGGGTCACCAATGCAGGGGGAGGGAAAGGCTTCCCTGCCTTGCTCCGAGCTCCCTGTCCTAGGCGCTTCCTTCACCTGTCTCCACGCCGACGCAAAGCACTTATGGAAGAGAGTCGGGATCATGATCCCCATTGTGCAGATGGGGAAACTGAGGCACAGGACACACACTCTCTCTCTCTCTCTCTCTCCCTCCCTCCCTGGGTCCCGCAAGGTAACACGGCTGATAACCGAGTCCAATCTCCTGCCTCCCAGTCCCGAGCCCTTCCTTGAATAGCGAGCTGGGAATAAGGAATGGCTGCCCCCAGCCCGCTCCCCCCGGCTGGCCCCACTCGCCTGCTGGCTGGAGTGCTGGAGCCGGGCCCGGATGCGCTGCAGGAAGGCCGGGTCCCCCAGAAGGCTCAGGGGCGTGCTCAGCTGCATGGTGGCGGGTTCCGTGGCCTCGATCAGATGCTGCCATTCGTCGTCACTATCCAGTTCCTAAGTCAAAGGTCACAAGAGTGGGGAGATGGCCACTTCGATACCATCAGGTTGAGGGGAGTGGGGCCACGCCTGCCCCAGACTCTCCAGAGCCCTCAAACCAGCTCCCAAGGGCCCCAGCCCGCACCCCGTCACCTCTCACCTCGTTCTCCAGGTCCACGGTCTCGATGCTGCGCCTGCCGCGTGGCCCCGCTTCGCTGCCCCCCACCGGCGTGGGAGCCCCCATCTCCACCTCCGGGAACTCCCGCTCGTAATCCTGTGTGATCCGGTGCTCCCTGCCCAAGAAGCAGTGCAGCTAGAGACCCGTCCTGCGCCATCTCCTGGCTGACGGGTGCCCCCCAGCCCAGTCCCCTCCCCCGCCCCCCCCGGAAACCCACAGACCCAGCTGAGCCAGGGCAGGCACCCCTGCCCCTCACCGCGGCGTCGGGGGAGGCTCCGTTGTCTCCCACTCGGCCTGGGGCTCTTCTCCCAGGATGGCTTTGTTCTCGTCTTCAGGAGGGGAGCCCGGAGCGCGGGCTGCCTGCTCCCCCTCCCTGAGAGCTGCCTTCCCAGGGGCTGCTTTGGGTTTGTGCCCCAGACCTCCGCTGGCTGCCTCCTTGTTAGACGGCGCGTCTGCCTTCAGCTGCTCCTGGAAAAGACCAAAGAGCTTCAGCCAGGTTAGATCTCCGTGTAACTGACCAAGATCCCAGACTCCTGCCTCCACTCCCCTCTCATCGGGGGGCGGGGTCTCTCTCCCTGTAACTGACAAGCCCCAGACACCCATCTCCCTGTAACTGACCAAGCCCGACTCTCACCCAGCCCCTGGGGCCCTATCTGTGTAACTGACCAATCCCTCGGGCTCCTGTCCCCACTCAGTCCCCCCAGTCATCAGGGGATCTCTCTCCCTGTAACTGACCGACCCCCCCAGACTCCGATCTCACCCTTGATCCCCCATGGACCCTACCGTGTAACTGTCCCAACCATCTCCTGGCTTCACTCCCCCTCCCACTTCCTCGGGGACCTCCAGCTGGAGGGGCCCTGCTCGGTCTCTCGCTCAGCCCCTGGCCAAGTTCCCTCCTAGGCTCCGTGTGTCCCAGTGAGCTCCCAGCGCCGCTGCAGTGAGGGCTCTGCCCAGCCCGCAGGACACCAGACACACACCTTCTTCCGGGCTGCCTCAGCCATCTTCTGCTGCGCCTTCCTCAGGATCTTGGACTGGCCGCTCCTGGGGGCCAGCGAGTGAGCCTGCTTCTCCTTCAGCACCTGCAGCTCCGGGGGCAGCTTGCTGGTGAAGGGGTTCGCGATCCCGTGTTGCTCCATGTCATCGATCACTGCCGGGAGCGGGGGGGTGAGCCCAGTCAGGAACCACAGCAACCATAACGGGGGGTGAGGGGAGCTCCAGGGACTGGAGGGGACAGGCCACCCCATGGGCACTCTGGAGACGGCATGGGCTGGGGGGTTGGTGGCGAGGCAGTTGCCCATTGCATCCAGGGGAGATGGGGCGGAGGGGGTGGCCGAGCTGCGGGCGGTGATGGTGGCTTTGCACCCAGTCCAGCAGGAACAGAGCGACGGGTGGGGGGGAGCACTCACTGGTGACCCGTCCAGCGATGAAGGGATGGCACAGGAGCTCCGGCCACGACAGGCGCTGGCGAGGGTCCTTCATCAACAGGCCTTGCAGGAAGTTCTGCCCAGGGGCACAGAGACCCATTGTCACACTCACCGCCTCTCTGTGCCCCCACCATTGCTGGGACACAGTGAACTGGGCATGTGCACTAGCCTAATGGGTAGGCAGGACTCCTGGGTTCTACCCCTGGCTCGGAAGGGAGTGTGGCGTAGTGGGGAGAAATGCATGTTTCTGTTGAAATGACTGAAATAGTTCAAAGCTGGCATACAGTGTCTCATCATTATGCTTCAGCGTTAACATCCCTTGAGATTCATGGGCCAGTCTGTGTCCCTCAGAGCTGCTGTTTCAGGCTGTCTACAAACTCAGGCAGGCGTTGCTGCGTCAGTTACGCTTCTGTCACCCTGGAAGGGTTTCTTCACAACCATAAGGGCTGGAAGCAATTTGTTTAAACAGAAGCTGAGATTCCAGAGGACGATTCAGCAGCAAGGGGCGGATCCTGCACTGAACATGCAGGGCCCTGACTCCCCTTGCAACCAGCTCTGGGGTGAGCCCCCCACAGCCATCAAACAGCGTACAGCAACACCGCTCACCAGGGAAGGAAGTGAAGAATCCAGTTTGCAAGGGGAGTCAGTGGAACCGCTCATGATTCCCAAGCAGGAATTTGGCCTGGACAGCCCATCCCCTGGGAAAGGGGGCTTCAGTGACCTCGTCTGACGAGGGGCTGTTGGAGCCAGGGGGGGCCTGTTTGGAACCAGGGCAGCTGTGGCTCTGTGGCTACAGGGGGACTGCCCACCTCTCATCCCCTTTACCTTGAACGAAGGGCTCATGGTTTTGGGCCACTTGATGGGGTCCTTGATGATGAGGCTGACCAGCTGGAAGATGCTGTTGGTGTAGAAGGGCGGCGTCCCCACGAACAGCTCGTACAGAATGCAGCCCACAGACCACAGGTCGGCCGTGTGGTCGTAGGGCTTCTCCTGCACCAGCTCGGGGGACATGTACAGCGGGGTGCCCTTGATGGACGTCAGCACCATGGTGTTGATGCTCATGGCGCGAGCGAACCTGCCGGGCGAGAGGGAGCCCCTTAATTCTGCCTCCAAGAGCCCCCCAGCCCAGGAACCCTTCGAATGCCCCAATGGCCTCAGATGCCAAGGGCGTGCGACTTCCTTGGGCACCTACCCGAAGTCACAGAGCTTAACGATGCCCCCTTTGCCCAGCAGGATGTTCTGGGGCTTCATGTCGCGGTGCAGGATCCGGTGGGAGTGGAGGTAATAGAGGGCGGAGACCAGCTGGGAGGCGATGTCCTGAACCTGAGAGACACGGCCACCCTGAGGCCTCAGCGGCCGAGTCTGCGTCCTGACCACAGCTCTGCCAGCGCCCTCACTCCTGACCTGCAGCCCTCTGCTAGCCCAGTCCTGGGCCCCACACAGCTCTGCCGGGGCCCCTCACTCCCGCCCCGCAGCCCCCTGCTAGCCCAGCTCCTCCCCACACACACAGCTCTGCCGGGGCCCCTCACTCCCACCCCGCAGCCCCCTGCTAGCCCAGCTCTGGCTATGCCCACACACTGATCTCTGCCGATGCCCTTCTGTCTCAACCCACAGCCCAAGACTTTCCACACACCCAGCTCTGCCAGGGCCCCTCAATCCTGACCAACAGCCTCCGGTTATCGCAGTCTTGGGCTCCCCGCCCAGGCACAGAGCTCTGCCTTAGCCCTTTGATCCCGACCCACCCCTCATCCCTATTCCAGTCCTGGACACAGGTGAGAAGCAGGCTGAGACCCAGCCAGTTCATGTCACTTGTAGCCTAAGGCTAGATTTGAATCCAGCTCACGTCGAGGTGAAAGGTGAGTTCTCTCTCCCACTTGGCCAATCAGAGCCTTCCCGCCCCTGCCTCTGGGCTCCGATTCCTTCCCCTTTGGACTAAAGACTCGGCAGTGTCCAGCCAGCTCTGACATCCGCTTGTCGGAAGAAGCAACATTGGCACTTCCTGGAGGACCGTGAGCCCCTCGCCACGCCCCGCCCCAGGCCTGACATGACTCCGACTGGCCCTGATGCGTCAGCGTCACAGAGCTACCTGGTCCTCTGGCAGATTCCCATCATCCTCCAGGATCTGGAAAAGCTCCCCCTCCGCGTAGTCCGTCACCACCACCACCTGCAGGGGGGAGGCAGGAAGGGATCGTGGGAGCTCGGAGAGCAGGTGCGAAGCCCAGCTGTGTCCTGGGGACCCCTGGGGACGGGCTCCATGGCTGGAGCATTGGTGCTGGGAAACCCGCCGGGCGAGGACACTGATTTCAGCACGTCTGGCCAGGGCTCGAGACCCAGACTTAACCCTTGTTCAGGCAGCCTCCTAGTGGCACTCTGGAGTGAGGCCTCGGGATTGAGCCCAAAAGGCGGAGGAAACACCCCGCTGGGCCCTGGGGAACGCAGCAGAGGGAGGCAATGAGCGCCGTGCCGTCTGACATGGGACTCACCCGTGCAGCGAGACACACACCCAGCCGCTGGCAGGCGGGGCGAGAAACGTACAGCAGAGTCCCAGGAAAGGCCAATGCTTGCTCCTTCCAGCCAGGGCCGCCTGCCCTGATGGCGTCGCTGGGAGCGACAGGACACCTCTAGCACCTGCCGGCAGGGCCCAGCTACGGCTCCTCAGGAGAACCTGTGCGGCTGACAATGCACGCGCCTCCCCACCCTCTTACCTCCTTGTCCGTCTCAAAGCTGTCGAGCATCTGGACGATGTTGGGGTGGTGCAGCCCCCTCATGATCTCAATTTCCCGCTGCAGGTTCTTCAGCTCCTTCTCCGATCGCCCGACTTTGGGGATGAACTTCAGCGCCACCACCTGCCAAAGCAGACAAAGCTGGGAGCTGTATGCCCGCACCCACCACTGCTCCCACCCAGGCCCCAGTCAGGCAAGGATCAACTAGTGACTGCTAGGGTGGAAGGCGAAGGCCAGGTCTACACTCCCCTACCACTGCATGTAACCTTAGCACTGGGCATGGATTAAGGGGATCCCAGAGTTTTCTGTGTTTCAGTGTTCATAACTTTTAAAATCTTGAACTGATTTTCTTCAAACATGGTTAACTGGTAGATCTCAACGAGATCTACAAAACAAGCTAGGGTTGAAAAACTTCAGTCATTTTTAAAAGTATGACGATTCAGTGCTGGGAAATTTTGTAAAGCGTGAGTGTAGCTAGGTCTGCCCATGTGCAGGCTGCATCTTTCTCCAGGGTTCTGATTTTTAAAAGTTGCGTAGGGTTTCCTGGGCAGAATCTTGCACACACTGACTTGTGCAAATGGTAGCACTTAGTCATATAACTGCCTTATTCTGCTGCAAATCAGGTACCAGATGTCTAAGTGCCACTAACTGAATCTGCAATGAATTGCCGGCAAAATGGTGGGTGAACAATTGTGCTAGTAGAAATGGAGGAGGGGTGAAAGGCCTTTCCAAAATCAGTGTGTGAACCTGTAGAATTCATTTTTTTTTTTTAAATAGATGGAGATATGCACCTATCTCACAGAACTTGAAAGGTCATTGAGTTGAGTCTAGTCCCCTACCTTCACAGCAGGACCAAGTACCATCCCTGATAGATTTTTGCCCCAAATTGCCCCCTCAAGGATTGAAATCACAACCCTGGGTTTAGCAGGCCAATGCTCAAACCACTGAGCTATCCCCCCCTGTTGCACCTTCACAGGTTCAGTAACCAAGCTGCAAATTGTCAGGAGTTAATCAAAACCTATTTTTATCTAGATCAAGCCAAGGTACCAGACCTCAGTGAGATTCTGCCCAGAACAAGTTTCAGATGTTGGTTGCTTTTGCTGCAGCCCTGTCTAAAAGGTACAGGAAGAATCAAGCTGTCAAATTCAGAAATAAATGTTCCAGAAAGTGCTGAGCATGTGAAAGCAGGGGATTAGAATGGAAACTGTTGTGCAACCTTAAGTACAGTGGAAACTACCAGAGAAACGATCTGGTGAGGATCACACATATGATTGTCAGAGACCCTGGACCTGGAGGCCCAGTCACAGAACCCTGAGCTGCATACCAAGAACTCTTCAGCCCTGTGTTATGTTTCCCCCATATGTCCTTTTCCCCACATCTCACCCATCCCACCCACCTCCTCAGAGAGCCCCTCCCTGGATCTCTCCTCACCTGAGCGCTATATTTCCGGCGCCCCTTGTACACCCTCCCAAAGGAGCCCTCTCCAATCATCTCCAGCACGTGGTATTTCTCCATGGTGGGCACGCCAGCCTGACAGGGCAAAGTGGCACATTAGAGGATGTTCAATTCATCTCCCACCTCCTGGGCCTCCCATCCCCCCTCAGGCCTATGCCAGCTGAGAAGACGGACGGTGCGATGGTTAGGGCACTAGTGAAGAGACGGGGGACCTGGGTTCAAATCCCTGTTCTGCCACAGACCTCCTGTGTGACCTCAACAAGTCACTGAGGCCCAGATCCTTTCAATGGGAGTCAGGTGCCTAAATACTTTGGAGCATCCAGGACATCATCTCTCTGGGCTTCAGTCCCCTCATGTGGAAAATGGAGATGAAAGTACCTCAGTGGGGGGGGGGGATGATAAACACATTAGAGATTGAGGTGCTCAAATGCTACGGTGCTACCTAGAATCTTCTCTTGGGCAGTGGTTCCCAAACTGGGGTTTGTGAAATGTTACAGGGGTTCTTGGGAACAAAATCCCCAATGGCAGACAGAGCTGTCCCTGGGCAGCACGGGGCCAGCAGCCTGGTGTCCCTGGACTTCCAAGATCAAAGCAAGCATGTCTATTACACTGAGGAGATATAAACTTCAAGACTCCTTATAAGAACAACAAAAAATATCCACCTCCCTTTCCATTTTTTTAAATGAAACAGGCAGCTAGTATTGTTTTTAAATGATTATGAAGAACAAGT
>NW_020664413.1:1006643-1022682 GCF_002925995.2 Terrapene triunguis
TGAGACGCGTGGAGGGGATATAATCTCTGAATGACCCGGGATTTGTCTGACCTGAGAGATGAGGGTGCTGGCAGCACAGTGCCCTGTATGCAGCAACTTTAGCCGCCCCCTCTGAGACTCCTTCTTGGGTATTGGATCACCTGAGTTTTCTTGGCAGTCTCCCATCTGAATACTGACCTGTCCCCAGCCTCCTTAATTCCGGATGTGAGGTGGTCATATCTGGAGGTGATGCAGCCACAGGACAAGAATGAAATAGCTATGTCTAAAGGGATTTGTCAACTGAAATTTGGCCCAAACTTTAAACGTAAAGCAAAAAGATATTTCTATAGTTCTTAAAAATTTCAAGTACATCTGTTATTTTTAAACAAATAAACATGCTTGTGCTTTGTTTGCGACTCCAATGTTATAGCTCAGAGTCTGAAATGGAAACATAGCTGAAACAAATGTTAAAGCCGAGAGTCCTGTAAAGAAAATTAAATAAAAAAAAAAAGTTTTCAAAATTCTTTCACTTTTAATAATCTGAGAAATAAATGTTTGTAATTTATCTATCATGTGCATTACTGTAGTTCCGTAATGAGGGAGAGACCTCACCCCCTGAAGAGTTTACTATCTAAATGGGGAACACTGACAAAGGTGGGAGGGAAGTGACTTGCCAAAGGTCATACTACTGGTCAGTGGCAGAACCAGGAATAGAATGCAGGTCTTCTGAGTCCTAGCCCGTTGTTCTTTTCACTAGACCCTGCTGCCTTCCACATCGCTTTTACCTAGACAATGTCTCTTTAAAACAAATTTTCATGGTATTGTTATTTCTATTTGTAAATGATTGGGAGTTTCTGAGATGCTTCTGCTGTTTAAGGTCCTAGGCAGACCTGTGCATTGCTCAGGGAGGAAGAGGAGGAGGGAGTCAACAAGGGAGAGTGGCTGTGTGATGTCCCTTCTCTATTCTCAGGGCTTTGCCATCAGAAGTGGAGGTCTTGGAATCCATATACCTGGATGAGCTGCAGGTGTCTCGAGGAAATGGCAGGTATTTGTGCTATTACCGGGTGTCACTAATTCTGAGGGGTGAGATTTCACCACTTTGGTGTACGTTTATCTCAGAAGTCGGATCTCAGAGCTGTGCTGCTGGGAACAATCCTTGGACTGGCTTGTGTACACAGATGTTACGGGTGTCCAACTGTGGATTCTGCACTTGGGATTCAAAGCCCTGGTGAGCTGAGAATAAAGCTCCAATGGTCACCGTGTCCGGATTGAGTGTTCGCTCAGGGAGGGGGTTCTGCTGTCCTTAGCCCTACACCGGCGCTCCAGCATGCTGTGCTCCCTGGCTCGTACCCGAGCTACTGCCAATCTCTCTCTCGTTCCTAGCAGCTCCTTTTCCTCAGAGCTGCTAGTGCACCTTGGCCCCATTCCAATGAGCGTTTCCCCTGCGGGGGCAGGACAGGCACACTCAGCCTGCTGGTCTCCTCTGCTGCACTCCATGCACCGTAGCCCCTTTTCAGCCCCACGGGGCTTGCCTGGAAGGTCTGTGCTGCTGTGACGATACGCAGCCCATGTCACCTCACTGCACTGTCTGTCCTTCATTAATACTCCTCACGGGATAGCTGGACGCTTCACCTCAGCCTCCCTGCCCTCACAGGTCAGCGCCCTGGGAAATCTGCATTACCCTGCACCCTGCGACCGCGGAGGATCAGGACTCTCAGTACGTCTGCTTCACTCTTGTGCTGTCTGTGCCCCCACAGGTAAGGTAACGGTGCCTGACCCCCCAGGAGTGCAGCCACGCTTCACAGGGAGGGGCAGGGCAGGACTTTGGGCCCCATTCATCCCTGGATTTGTTTCTTTCTAGTATCCCAATGAAGTGCCAAAAATCTCGATCCGGAATCCACGGGGGCTGTCAGATGAGCAGATCCAGAAGTGAGTGCTGGGGAAGGGGTTTCCCCCTGCCCTCGAGACACAGGCGGGAAGAAACTTCCCGCATTCCAGCTGGGGGTGGGAAACACGAATACCCCCTTTTCCCTCAGATACATGGAATCGCCGTGTCTGCAACCCAGAGCTGCATCAGCCTGCACAGAAAATAAACAAAGGCCATTGAACCGTCCTGCTTCAGTGAAGGACCAGCCGCTAGCTGCCTGGGGCTAGGAAGAAATTTCCCCCTGGACTGATTATTCCATCATTGTCCACTAGGGGAATCTCTTGCACCTTCTGAAGCAACTGGCCCAGTCCTCGTCCAGTTGGGCAGCTCCTGTGCTCTTCCCTCCCCAGTCCCAGAGGGTTGTGCACAGGTATGGTGAGATCTGGATAGTCTTGCTGCCAGAACGAGGCTTCAATCCTGCTGGAGCTAACCCTGGGTGTTTGGCCTGGTTTTAGTCTCTCTGCCTTGTCACCAGTGAATGCAGCAGAGGTTGGGTCAGCGGCAGAGTCACTGGGACGAAAGCGCTGGCCAGGTTAGCTCGTCACAGGCAGGCTGCGTTGAGTAGAGAATCTTCCTGGGTGTCAGCCTTGGCGAAGGGCATGTGTGTACCAAAGAATCCAGGGCAGTAGGTAGGAGCCAAAATCTGGTGCCGCAGACCTGTTCTAATGGGACTCCTCTTCCTCTGCCCCCACACCATGGGGGATGGGTAGAGGGGAGGGGGAAGGGTCTGAGCATGCTAACCAAATCGGAGCACAGGGATTTCTGTACCCAGCTTGGCACCACTATTGACCAGTCCGGTGGCTGCCGCAGCCACCTCACCCACTGTATAGTAGCCGCTGTTCCCGTCTTACTGCTGCAGCTCACGAGAGGTTAGCACGGCCCCTCCTTAGTCACGGGTTTCTGCCTCTCTGTTCTAGGATTTCCCAGATCCTGGGACAAGTTGCGGAGGCTGGGCTGGGGACAGCGGTGCTGTATGAACTGATTGAGGTGAGAGAGGAGGGGAGGCCTGGGGTGGGTTGGGCGTGGTGCTAGATACAGCCCGATAGTGTCACACGCTCACCTGGTCTCTGCGTGTGGGTTGGTTGGGTCAGAGCCTAGGCCCACCTGGTGCTTTGGGTGGGTAAAGTGTCCCTTCTCCCTCTTTCTACAGAAAGGGAAGGAAATTCTCACCGACAACAACATTCCTCATGGCCAGTGCGTGATCTGTCTCTATGGCTTCCAGGTAGGAACCCCTGCGATCAGTGCGTGGCCCTGCAGTCTGCTGGGAAGGGACTGGCAGCCTGTACCCCAGGGCTTGTGGAGATGGAGGGGGGGGCTCTGGGAGCAGATGTATCTGAATCAGACCCAGCTGAGGGTGGAGCATTAGTGGAAGGCCCCCTCACCAGGGGAGGGCGCCGTGCGGCGCACACAGGACTCCTTCCCAACGGCCCCATCTCATTGTACAGGAGAGAGAAGCGTTCACAAAGACTCAGTGCTACCACTACTTCCACTCTCACTGCCTGGCTCGCTACGCCCAGCACATGGAGGAAGAAATCCACGTGCAGCAGGAAGAGAGAGAGCAGCACCTGGCGCCTCCTTCTAAGCAGGTAAGAGGGCCTGGGCCCCTCCCCCGTGTCTCACAGAGGAGGCCTTGCTCTCCCAGGCCCGTCACGCAGTCCCCACTGCTCTGGATATGGCCACGCCTAAGAGCTCGCTCCTCGGAGTTGCCGTTTGGGTTACTGACTCCGGATCGGTCTCGCCAATCTCCAGCCCGTGAAAATCACAAGTCAGGCCCCCAGAAATCATGGGATTGGCTAAAAATCACGAGTTTAAAAACAGAATAAACTTGGGGCTGGTTTTGTCTGTCTTCTGGGTTTGGAGCCTGTAGGGTGCAGCTGGGTCACATTGTGAAGCTTTTCCCTGAAGCCACAAAGGCTAGAAACTGTCACTGAAATAATGTAAACTGAGATTCTCTCCTGCACACACAACTCCGGGGCTGGGCAATCTATTTACCCTTCTCTTTGGGCTTACTAATGCGCCCAGCCAGCAATCTGGACTCTGAGCGCTTGGCCACTCCTTGCAAAGTCTGGAATAAATAGCACCAGTGCCCAGAAAACAGGTCCAAGACCCCTCACACCCAATGTCCCGAGAACAGCCCCTGCTGTCAAGCCTGGGGCATCTCAGCCAAGTAGTGTCTGCGGGGAGAGACTGTCCCATGGGTAAGGGCAACCTTATAGGTTGTAACCAGCTCCTTTAAAGTTATTAATCAGCTGTTAGACTACAACTCCCAGCATGCCCAGGTGGCATAAATTGACCTAACTACCAGCCAGCCAAACCAGAGGAAGTGGGAGTTACAATCATCAGCAAGGCTACTGCAGTGCTGCTAAAAACGATGAGAGTCCTAAAGCTAAGCCTAGACAGCCGGGTAGCCAGGCATCCTCTGCCCTGCTAGAGCAGCACCTGGGGAAGCCTGGGACTCAAAGAACCTGGGGTTTGTTTCCTGGAGGGGCAGGGAGCAGGGGTGGAGCAGGATGGGAGGGGGTGGGGGGAGTTAGTGTTATGGTGCTGTGTGCCAGCTCTCTCTCCTCCCTGCAGGGAGTCGGAGTGCAGTGCCCCGTCTGCCGGGAAACACTAACCTACGACCTCTCCACTCTGCAGGCAGCGCCACCCCCGCAGCACCCGGTGGTAAGAAGCCCCTAGCTGGAACCCCCCCACGGATCCAGGAGGGAGGGAGGGAGCGTTTGCGGTGTCCCTGAGGCACACTTCAGGGGCCTCCCTAGGCACCCACACCCCCCAGGGCTGCTGTCTGCTTCTGCTGGGTATTTACTAGAACCTGGCAGATACTCACTGTTCACGTTAACATTTGGGCTTAAATGCATCCACCTCATAGCAACTGGACAGTCCTGACGTAAACTCTTCCCCTTTCCCGCCGGGTGCAGTCCCCATCTTCCTGGGGCTGGGAATGGAGACGGAGAGGCGTGCCCAGCCACACTCAAGGACGTAGCCCATGGTTACTGTTTGCTTTTCTCACATAGCCACGTGACCTGCCTGTGGGAGGGGAACGGGTCTGCGTGTGTCTGATGGGTATAGACAACCTGGAGAGGGACAAGTGCTGCTGTCCCTGGGGAAAGAACGAGGCTGGGGCCCTGCCCCAAAGAGCCTCCGGCCCAGCCAAGCTGCAGGGGTACTGGGATGGAATTAAGCCAAGGAAACGTGGCTCAATCTCAGGCTCTTCCTGCACTCCCTAGAGCCTTCTCCCAAGGGGCGGGGCAGAGGGCCTGTCGCTTCAGTCAGTTAAGAACCAACAGGCCAAAGCCCTAGAGCACAAAGTGGAGGAAGTGATCCTGCCCTGGCTCTGGGGGATGGGCCGGATGGGCCGCCCGTGCTGTCCCTGCTCTGATTTCTAGGCTGCACGTAGAAAGAATTGCAGCTTCCCTTCAGTAAGTCTCTAGTTCTTGTTGGCTCATGTAGATTCTGCCGGCCCCTCGCAGGGACATGGTTCAGCTGGTCCAGTCTGCTGTCTCTGCCTGTGGCTCCCCTGTGTCTGACTGACGCAGGGGAGCCCATGTGCGTGAATGCCCCGGTCAGTAGACCTGCAGGCTGCCAGCGTGTGGCTTGGGTGATTTACCCGTCTGGGAGCAGCTGCTCTGCCAGGCTGGATATTGACCGAGCACGGCCCTAACTCTCCCCCAGGAGCCGTACAGGCCTGATGCAAAGGCGCTACAGACCCGAGAGGAACTGCGCATAATCTACCAAAGACAGCAGAAGAAGGGAGGCATCATTGACCCCGAGGCCGAGAGAAACCGCTACTTCATCAGCCTCCAGGCGGTACGCTGCTCCTCGGGGCTGGGCGTTGAGGGGAGCTCTCCAGCGCCACTCTGGTGTGGGGCAGGAGTGGCTCTGGGCTGCGTGTGCAGGGCTCTGCTGGTCCTGCCTTCTGGAGCTCCTGCTCGCTATGGGGGCACTGCAGGATCCTTTGCACGTTCCAACATGCCAGAGAGCGGGTTGGGTGGGGGCGGGTTTCAGGTCCCAGACTGTGATTGGGAGGGGGGGGGGTCTCCAGAAAGCCGCCCATGGAATGGGGGCTGGCTGTCCCGGCGCAGAGGGGCGACCAAGGGCTGCCTGGTGCTGGCAATAACTGGTGTGGGGTGTGGTGGGAGCTGGGCCTGGGGCAGCAGCCGCGGGGCCTTTCCCTAAAGAAAAGCAGGAGGCAGGTGGTGTGGCAGGCCAGGCCCTTTCCTCACCATTGGCTCCTTTCTCTCTCAGCCGCCAGCGGCTGCGGATCCCGGCCACGGAGCCGCCCCTGAGCTGCTGAGTCCTGAAAATGCCGGGGCTGCCACTGAGCACCCAGAACGTGCTGCGGAGCCTGTCAGCCCTCCCCAGGCTCTAGCTGTGGGGACAGAACCTGGGCAGCTGGCGAAAGCGTCGGTCCCCCTGGAGCACCAGAGCAAGCGAGAGAGGCACCGAGGGGAGAGGCCGGGATTCCGAGGCCAGGGCAGGCAGCCGTACAGCGACCCACAAGCAGCAGCTGCGGAAACTTGCCGCCTTCTCCGTGGCTCTGGGGGCCCCGGCGGTTTCGACTGGAGACCCGACCGGAGGGAGGACAGGAGCCAGAGACCCAGTGGGGGATACAGCCAGGAGTTCCCGAAGCCGCACGGCAGAGGCAGAGTGGCTGCCTTTGCTGGTAGGAAAGAGTCGGGCCCTGCTGGCATCTTGCCCGGGAAAGGGGTGTTGGACTCGAAAGAGGAGCATCCCGCTGGGGGGAGATGGACGCCGGAGCAGGGAGCTGAGACCCAGAGCAGGGAGAAGGAAAACCTGGCACTAAACCAGCGTGACCCCAGGGCGCCCACCGGCTGGCAGGGCCATCACAGGACCTGGGACTGTGGGAGATGGGAGAAGTCCCGGGGCAGGGAGCGTGGTTCCTATCCCAGGGCGCCCCGGGGGCGAGGGGCATTCAGGCCCAGTGCAAGGAGAGACCCTCATGGCCAAGTGAAGGAGGACGGTTCCTAGCAGGAGGGGGCAGGGGCTGGTGCGGGGGGGGCCTTTCCTGGGGAGAACAATAAAGAGTCTATTAGAATATCAGCTATCCGCCTCCATATCCCAGGAGGAGAAGGGCCAGCCCAGATCTCTCCGGGGGTGCGGGTGGCTGGCACAGGACACATCTTCCTGGGAAAAGAGGAACACAGAGGCTGTGATGAGCTGGGCACGTGGTGGTGGTGGGGGGAGTGCAAATCCAGGCTGGACTCAAGTCTTAGTAAACAATCGGCAGGTGTGGTTACTAATGGCTGCGTTGCAGTGTCTCTTGGCAGATTGATTGTCAATCACCTGGTTAGTCCTAGGCAGGCAAAATCCCTCTTGGCCTTGAAGGCAGGACCGAGGAGTGGCCAGATGCCACTCGACTGCAGCCATCTACATAAGGGCTACGCAGGGCCTTCCCCAGGCTTCAGGCTCTGTCCCGAGGCCAGCCTAGACTGGCTCCTCCGAGCAGGGACAGCGGCCCTGCTGCTAGCCCTGCCGGGATCTGCGATGCCGTTGTCAGCAGCAATGCTAGAGCTGAAGTGAGGGTGGGACTGTCCCATGTAGCAGAACATCCTCCCGAAGCCAGGCCCCGCTCAGTGCCAGCGAGCAAGGCCGGAGCGCGGGGAGAATCCCAGGCTCTCCTGAGTGTGAACTCCATCGGCCATTGCCATGGGGTCAGCTCCCGCAGGGTAGCACTGCCGTTTCTCTTGAGCTGAGAGCGTCGCTTTCCTGACAGCCCTCACCCCCGACCACTCAGAGCTCGACTGGGGCCAGCTCCGGTAGCTTCGAGCCGCCTGGGCCAAGGGGACTCTAGTGCTTTGGATTCTTCCAGGCCCTGCCGTTGGTTCCATTTCCCTGTTGATCGTATTCAAAAGGAGCTTGTTCTCTTTAAACTGACCGGTCCCTGTTCCAACCTCACCCCCTTTTCTGCTCGCTCACTGATCAGAACCGCTTCTCCTCGTAAACATCCCTGTATAAACCAAGTGGTGCTCCAGGCTTCTTGTCTTCCCTCTGAGGACCCCCCTCCCCTTGTCTTTTCTCAGCACTCTCCAGTCGCTGCCCCCCCAGAGCTGAGCCATCCCCAGTAGGGAGTTACTCCCCTGCTCTCTGTACAGCCCAAGCCTGGCTCCCCATCGTATCCCAACAAACAACCCCTCTGTAAACATTCATCCACGCTTGCCCCGACCGTTGTTACTACTCCAGCCTTGGCTTCCTGTTCCCTGGATTAGGCCCTAGCCAGGTCGCATGGGACTTGTCTGGAGGGACTCTAGCTTATTGTGATTTCAATCTATTCGCTCATCTCTCCAGCCCTGCCTGCAAATCCGAGCATTATGTTCTCATCCCTCTCCTGGACGGTTCTGCCCATCGTTAAAGAGAACTGACGTCTCCCCTCCGACGGAACAGTGGGGCCACCCGTGAAGTCAATGGGGAAGGGGCAGGGGTTAAGACCCTTGATCCCAGTTTTTTGCCCTCTGATTGTCTCAGTGAACCTTCCTCTTTGTCACTCCTCTGGGCATAGCACATGACCGTATCCCAAAGCCTGTTTGTAAATGAATGGAAAGATTCTCTGCTGCAGCGCTGACCTAGTTCACATTCCGCACTGACATTCAATGCCCTTGATGCAATTGTTGTTAAAAGACCCCGCACCTGGGTTTAGCTCAGATGCTCAGCACTAGAAGCTGGATGGTGTGTGAGCCACCAGCGAAGGGAATTTCCACCACAATACAAACAGGCCCAAATTCTGCTCTGCCAGCCTCTTGTCCCTGCTGCAGAGCAGAGCGCAGAATTTAACCCCCCACTACTCCACTTGTTCCCCCAAAAGTACCTGGAGCTTGAAGCTGGTTCTCCCTCTCGGAAACCAGGCGCTTGAAGTTTTGCTGTTCAAACCTCCGCAGCCCCCTTGGGAATATTCTTTACGGCTGTCCTGGGGATCCCGTGATCTGGGGGGCAGGGAATTTGTCCGTCTCATTCACACCGAGCTCAAATGTTCCTAGAAAAGGTGACTCTTCTTAACAAAGAACAGGAGTCCTTGTGGCACCTTAGAGACTCCATGCATCTGATGAAGTGGGCTGTAGCCCACGAAAGCTTATGCTCAAATAACTGTGTTAGTCTCTAAGGTGCCACAAGGACTCCTGTTCTCTTTGCTGATACAGACTAACACGGCTACCACCCTGAAACCTGTCATCTTAACACGCTGATCAGAATCCCAGAACCACGAGCTGTCCTCTGGGGGAATGGGGCGGAACAAAGGGAGGGTGAGAAACATTCCTCGGGGGGGGGGGGGTTAGATTTAAAAAAAATCTACGTTTAAATGTTGGATGTGAATTTGGCGGGAGCCAGGGCAGCTGGAGCTGCTACCTGTTGCTGAACCGTCTGGCAGGTTAAAGGGTAAATTCTCCACTTGCAGCGGGAGGGTTGCACCCCGTGATTCCAGTGGTGTGAGGAGGAACAGCTCAGCTCTCCCTCTGCAGCGCTCCTGCCAAAGCCCTCCCGGGAGCCAGGCCGCTATTGCGCTGACGTCGAATACAGAGCAGCGGCGACATCGGCACAGAACAGTCTGACGCACGTTAACCAGAGTTGTCTGGTGATGAGCAGGGCACGGGGCTTTGTGATGTGGCACTTCTGTCCTTAACTCTGCCCCAGGCGTGTATGGTGACCTTGGGCAAGTCACGGCGCCACTCTGGGCCTCGGTTTCCCCAGCTGCGAAATGGGTGTAATCACAGCGACCAGCCTCCTAGGGTTCACCGTGTGCCCAGCCCTCAGCCGAAGGCGCCGCCAACTTGCAAACGAGCAGCGGTGTTTAAAGCCTGTGGAGTGAACGACTGAGCTGCTCTCGTGTTGTGCAGACGCACTGGGGGCTCCAGCGTGGGAGGGGCCCAGTTTGAGAGGAAAGCGGCCCCTGCAGGGACTTGGCTCTGTGTGGAGGCAGCCTGGCTGACTAACCGTCCAGCAGCGTCCCCCCGGGCTCTGCCTCACAAGCCCCCCCAGAGGCTCAGTCGGCCTACCCGTGGGGGCGGGCACTGCTCAGACACCTCAGCCCACTCCCTGCCCCACAGTGCTTGCACCCACAGAGCCAGGACGCAGCCAAGCTTTTCTCACCCCCGGGCTCTTTATTTAAAGGCGCTCGGAGCGTGCCGCTCCTGACCCCTCCACCGCTCGCAAGGGAATCCTGAGCCCGAGACACGGGGCCGCTTCTCCCTGCGGTCGCTACATTGATGTAAGCAGTTACCTGTCGAACCTGCACAGCTGGGCAGAGGGCAGGTCGAAAAGGCAAGGCTTGGCCTGTAGTTAGCAGAGCGACAGGTGGGCTCTGAGCACCTGAACATGACGAGATCGGGCACTGGGCAGCCATCGGGGTAAAGCCAGAGCTTGGGACAGCTCCAGGCAGAGCCCGTCTCCATCACGTTAGCCAGGACGATGCCAATTGTAGAGAGCTCACGGTGCATGTGCTCACAGGCCCTGCAGATCACAAGGGCGGCGGGCAGGCCGGACTGGTAACGAGTGCCAGTCGGGCCCCTCTCCACTGCAGGGAGCTAGTCAGCTTCCCCCCGACAGCATCCCCGGCGTGCTCTCCCCAGGCCCAGAGCAAAGTCTGCATCCTGCCGGCCAGGGTGGGGTAGGAGAATCCATTGTGCAGACAGCCAGGCTCTCGGGCGGGCGCTGGGGTCCGGCTCCATCCACGCAGGGCCCCGCTGTTGGGCACAACCAGGCTGCACCGCTGCCCACAGCTGGTGCAGACCCAGCGGCTGCGAACAGACCTGGAGGGCTGCTTCTCTGCTGGGTTCGTGTGGAGGAGGAGGGAGCGCAGGGTACGTGGCAGGTTTCCAGCAGACACCCCCAGGTGTTGTGGGGTGATCCAGCACAGGCCCCTGTGGGGGCCTCCATGGCCAAGTCCTTCCCCCAGCCGCCCCATGCGAAGGGGAAGCTGCCTCAGGGGAGCTGCACCACGAGCAGCTCAGGGACGGGAGCGTCTCGCAGGCCACTCATGAATCTCACAGACAGGCACCAGCCAAATCCTCCCAGCCTGGCACCCCATGATCACGCTCACTCAAATTGCCTTCTGCCTCCAGATTCGCTACCAGTCCTCCCTGTTGGTCCGAATCAAGTCAAAAAAGGCTGATCCCCACCCTGGTTATTTCCTCCACTGTCCGGAACAAGCAGTCGTCCCCAACACATTCCAAGAACGTAGTGGAAATTTTGGTTTTTGCCGTATGACTTTCCCAACAAATGTCCAGATCGTTCAAGACCCCTCAAGGCTATTTCTGATTGGTTCTAGAAACACCTCATCTACCTCTCTTCCTGATCAGTGTCTGGAGTAGATTCCTACCATGATGTCACCCCTAATTTTACCCCTTCTGTCTTTACCCAGAGACTTTCAACTGGGCTGCCTCTCAGCTCCTCCTGGACATCAGAATGAGTGTAGACCTCCTCCCTCTTTTCTGCCCGTCCTTCCCAAACAGCTGTACCCCTCTAGGCCAATATTCCAGTCATGAGACTCATCCCGCCACCCCCATCCCAGCTCTGTGATGCCAACTAAGTCAGAATTTAGCTCACGTACTAATACTTCCAGTTCTCTGGCACGTGTACAGACATCTAAGCTGTTCAGCAGATGTTCCCCCTCTGATTTCCCTCTTGTTGTTCCTATGACCCTATTGTCATTTTCCAACATCCAGCCCTCTGTTAAGGTCACATTTTATGCTCCTCTGTGGGCTTTCATCACCTGCCCCTTTTGAACACAGTAAAACTGTCTGCCTGGCCCACCCAGCTGGGCTGTGGGATCAATGGACCAGGTGTTTCTATGGGCAGTTAAATGCCTTATGCTCACTGGTAAGACTAATACAATTCAAAAACCAATTCCTGACTCCCCCTTTTGGGGAAATCGTAGTCTCCGGTACTGCTGTCCTCAACCGCCGCCCGGCCCGGCAGGCACCACAGGACACCACCTGCAGAGAGCAAACGGCTTCCCCTTCCCAGAATGCTTTGCCTCTGAGCCAAACCTGCGGTGGAGTCACCAGTCCCAGCCTGTCTCCAGCTGACGAGTCACCCTGGGGCAGAGCGCTGGCTGAGGCCCCCTCTACACAGCTCCTACTTCCCAAGGGGCTCCGGCTTTCCCTGCTCAGCAGTGGAGAGGGGCCTTGCCCCGGACATTAAACAGCTGCCTGTGTTGGGCGAAGACAAAAATCCAGCATGTTGGAGCAGCAGTCACGCTACAAACCAGCCGTGCTGCTGGAAAAGCCACAACGACTTCAGGGCAGTACATCAGCAGGGCCCAGCCAGCCGCGGATTTATCAGAGCTGCGCACTCCGGCTGCTCTTGGACGGCTCTGAAACAAGGATGTTGCTTACACGAGACCCCAGGAGGCTGGAGGCCTTTCATCTGGGCTGCCAGCGGCGACTGCCGGGCACAGGGCGGTCTGAGTGGATCAGCCATAGGGATGTATTGTTGAGTCTCGCCTCGAGAGGGCTGAAGCCACCACTGGCCCTTTTTGGTCACGTCAGAGATCAAGTCCCCGCACTTTGAGCCCTGAAAGTCGGACGTGAGGTTAGGAGGAGACGTTACCTGGACACACACTGGCGGTGGCCACACGGTCGTCTGTGATTCACTTGGCTGCACCAGACCCGGAACAACCCCACAGAGCTTCGCAAGCCTGGAGTAAAGCCATGGACAGTCGGCGCTACGGCCCCTCACTGCCTGAGCGCGCTGTGGTCAGGCTGGGACACCACCCAGAGCCTTTCCGAGCACTGCCCATTGCAGGCCTGTCTTCACTGGGTATCATGCAACTCTAGGGCTCTTCGTTTAATGCACTGCAAACCAAGGCACTGCTGTGACTGAAATAAGCGTGTGGGGCAAACCCCAGTTAAATTAACGAGCTGCAGTGAATTGACCTTTTAAATGAGCAATGGACTTAACTTCTGTGAGTGTTCCGGGAGAGGGCTGGGCGCTGCAGGGAGGTGGGCTGGGGGAAATTCGGGACCGGGAGGGCGTCGGGGTCATTCTGCAAGAAGGAACCAGGCGGCAGAAGCCAGGGTGTGAGCCGCATGCTTGGTGGCAGGGCTATGAGACAGCAGCTTTGCAGTGAAGGTACCAGAGGGGCAGGGCAGGCGGTGACAGCCCGTCACTGGTCTGGGTTGAACCCCAAAATGTCTGTCTGTCTCACACACCCCGTCTTCCTGTGCTCAGAGGAGTGTCGCAGTCCAAGAAGAACAGCTGCACCAAAGCAGAGAGCTCAGACAGGTGGTCCAAGCGACTGAACCAGTCACAGCTGAGACCCCCGACCCCTTCTGAGCAGGGCTTAGCTGAGACCCCCAGCCGAGGGTCCCTGCGGGCGGGGTCAACAGAAGGGCCCAGGAAGTGGGGGGGACACTAGCCATGTTATCCTGGGCCTTCCTGGCTCCCCCACAGGCCTGGCCCGCCCCACCCCTCACCGCACCTGAAGATGGTGTCCCAGCTGCCCAGGGAGCGGTTCCAGGATGAGGCCGACGGTGTCACTGAAGCGCCACATCTCCACAGGAAGCTCCCGCTCCAGGCACCCAGCGAGCTTCGCGCCAGTGAAAACTGAAGTGACCTCGGTATTTATGGCAGCAGCTGCCACTCCAAGGGGAGAGGGGGCACCGGACAAGGGGTTCAGCAGGTATGTTATTGGGAAGCGTTCCCAGGGTGTGTGCCAGACCCACACAGCTCAGCTATACAGAGAGACAGAGATCAAACCCAGAGGGCACAAGGAGCACACGCTCACTGAAGATCACAGGTGCATTTCGGTGGGCTTCCGCTCAGGCATTACGTGACCCTAAATGTTCTGCCCGTCAGGCTCTCGCCAGCTGGCAGCAGGCCTCCTCTGGAGAGGGCAATGCCAGGGGTCCCTGGAGCCAGGAAGACCGTAGTTCTAATCCCGGCTCGGACGCTAACCGACCACGTGGCTTTGGGCAAGTTACTTCTCCTTATAGCCTCGCAACTCAACTCGACCCAGACAGGTGCCGACTACAGGCGCTGGGTGCAGGCTGGGTCAGAAAACAACCCGCTCCTCTCAGGTTTGCCTCTGATCACCTCCTCCTGCCTGGCGCGGCTGCAGCTTGCCCCACTCCTGCTGGCCACTGCCACCTCCCTTTGCTGCATGCTGAGGAGTTGCAGCATCTCTCGCTTCACCACACGCTCAGTGCAGCGAGGCAACGGCCGCAGGAACAGGCAGGAAGTGCGCCAGAGACAGATCCCGGGCAGGGGGAGTGGGAAGTCCCCAGCACAGGTGGTGCTGACTCAGGTTTGGGCCGGGTCTGAAAACGACTCAACCCACTCAGGGTCAGGTGGGCTCGGGCTAGGCTTGAAAATGAGGCTTGAGCAGCCCTCTACTTAGCTTCCCTGTGCCTCAGTTTCCCCCCTCAATAAAAGGGAGATAATACCACAGCAGGGACAGCTCACGTGAGTCAGAAAAAGTCTATCTGGGAGCCTGATCCGCTGCTGGGGATGGAAAGATCCCATGAACTTGGGTGTTGGACCGGGCCCTTCTTGTGAGCGCATGCAGTGCCCGAGTCTGCGCCAGTGAAACTCAAAGGGCACTCATTTCCTAGGCACAGCGGACATGCTTAGCCTGTGAGCTCCTTGGGGCAGGGACTATCTGGTAGCCTGCGAGCGCTCTGGGACAGGAACTGTCGTCTTGTTCTGGGTTTGTAGCACGACAGGCTCCTGGGCCATAGCTGGGGCCCCTGGAAGCTCCCCCAGCACAGATCACTCGGTAACAATACCTGCAGATACAGAGCGGGTTAATGAGGTTTGCAAAGCACCTGGAAGACAGAAGGGCCCATACAGTGCTTGATAGGGTTGTAAAGGGCCCCATCACCCTACTTCACGCTGTGCTGTATTTACAGAGAACATTCAAAAGCAGCTGGCAAATATTATGCTCCAGAGCTGAGCCAGGCATCATCTCGAGCTTCCTTCTCTATTATCTCGTCACTCTGTCTTTCATTTACCCCCACGAGGGGACAGTGGACTGAGAGTTGTGTGTGTGTGGGGGGGGTTATGGCCATGTGATTAGCAGGCTCAGAATGACCTGGCATTTCAAGCACAGCTGGGTCCTGCGCGCTAGCAGCTGCGTCTGGGGAGGAGCGATCACGCCGGACAGTGCACTGCTACCGTGGGAATCAGGATGTCCTAGTTCTTTTTATATTTTAATAGAAACCCAAGGCCTCGTTGAGGTAGCGAAACAAAGAGCGATCGGCTCCTTGGGACTGTCACAAAGCAGCATCCTCACGGTTATCACGTCCTCCATGAGTCACTCCCAGGAATGGCGCCACAAGCCCCTCCCCTTTGAGGGTGCCCGCCCTCGGTCACAGGGAAATCGACTGCACGTTTTCAATGGCCCCGGCTGGGTCTGCTTTATACAGCATGAAGTGGCCCTGCACCTGGGCGGCGCTGATCTGCTCGGAGATGCGCAGGGCCTGCTCTGCAAACTTGTCCCCGGCAGCTGCCGGCTGGTCTGGGTAGAAGCGCTGGAACATGCGGGAAATCTGCCAGCGGGAGCAGGGTCCCACGTACTGCTTCAGATCCACCCGGCCAGGGCGTACCAGGGCTGGGTCCAACCTGCGGAGGCAGCGAGACAGGCAGAGGTGCGGTCAGCCAGCAGCGTGGAGCTCAGCTCCCAGGGCCTGCGCAGTCAGAGGAGTCCGCTCTCCTGGATGTGAGGGACCAGTCCCTGCTCTCTGACCTCCCTTCGCTGGTATCCCGAGGGAGGGGCAGGGGGAGACCCCTTATCCTCAATACCTTCCACGAGCACAACGGGGATGCACCGCAAACCACGGACACGGCTTTGTGTTTCCTCCAACGTGACCATCCCCCTTAACTACCACAGGCTGGGAGGGAGTCCAGCCCGGACCTCGTGCCCCACGCACTGTTGTGACATAGGAGGTCCGGGCAAGATCCTGCAGGGGGCTTCTAGCTTGGTGGGGTCTCTGTAAAGCAACTCAGAGAAAGCTGGGAAGAACCAGACAAAAGAGATCAGCAAACCCCCAGCGTCCTGAAAAGATCAGGCTTCTCCTGGGGCACCCAATCTCCTGGGCAGGTAGTCCACCCACACGCCTGTGACAGGCTTTCTGCTGTGAAAGGAGCTGCAGCGAGACAGCAGCTGTCGGAGCTCTGCAGTGGAAA
>NW_020664413.1:1022692-1029262 GCF_002925995.2 Terrapene triunguis
GGGGTTCTCTAGTGTCACTGTTCCCTAGCGCCCAAGCAAGGGGGGTTTCCTGCCCTGGGGCCCCTCTCCCACAGGAGAGGGCTCTGACCTGTCCACGTGGTTGGTGGTCATGAAGACGATCCTGGCCTCCGTGGAGGCGACGCCATCCAGCGCGTTGAGGAGGCCGCTGAAGGTCAGCCGTCCCATGCCCTGGTAGGCAGTTGGGTCTGGAGGAAAAGGCAGCACCGACGTCTCAGATCCAGGGCAGGTCTGGGGCACCCAAACTCTGCCCAACAGACAGCCGCCTTGGCAGCTTACCAGCCGCTGGGGAGCCGCCCCATCTGCCATCAATCAACGCCGCGGGCCGAGACGGCTGGTCCCTGGCCAAGTAACCTGGCCACTCTGCATCCTGTGCTCCCCCGGCGCCGCCTCACTATAAACCCAGCTCCTGGCATGTTTCCAGGGATACTCTGCCCACAGCGCAGCCAGTGGCCGACTGCCCACCCCACCCCACCCCACGCACAGTGCAGGGGAGCCAGCGTGGGCACCCCAAGGGGCTGAAGAGCAAAGGGAAATATACAGCCAGGCAGGGCGTGCTGCCTGCTCCCTGGGAATCAGGGACTCCCCCGGCCCAGCAGGTGAGACAAAAGCCACCTCAGAACAGCTCCTCCAGCCCCCATCATTCTGCTCACTGCCGAGCCGGGCTGGGACCTCGGGGGGAGGAGAGGCGTCTCCACATGGCACCCAGGTGCTGAAGATAAGGGCGAGGCCTGCACCGATTTCCCCAGGGGTGGGAGCAGGCCCCCGGGAGGGGGAAGGGCCGGGACTAACTCTCCACAGCGAGGTCCCGGCTGACGAAGGCCGCGTCCACGTCCTCCAGGAGGATGATGCTCTGCTGCGGCGCTACGCTGAGGAGGTGGTTGAGGCGGTCATCGGAGAGGCTGCGGTCGCTCAGGCTCAGCAGGCAGATGCCGTACTCCAGCTCCCCGGCCAGGGCCGTGCTGGGAGGGACACAGGGCAGGAGTAAAGCACCAAGCCGCAGGGGAACCCCCAGGGGAAATCACTCCCTCCCCAGTCCCGCAGGGCAGGAGGCACCTATATCAAACCCGCCAGAGGGCAGGGATGGGCCAGGGGGTTGGGTGCTGGCCTGGGATTCGAGACCCAGGTTCCATTCCCAGCTGGGACACGGATATCCTGTGTGACCTCCAGCAAGTCACCATCTCTCTACACCCCAGCCTCCTACATGCAAGCCCTGCCCTGTGTCCCGGGGGGGTGGGAGGATAAAAGCAGTAAGGACTGCGTGGTACTCAGTGATGGGGCCCCTAAGTACCTCCGGCAGAAACACCTGGCGCCTGACTCTACCCCGCCTGGCCCCTCGTGCCGTCGCTCATCCGCTGGTCAAGGGGGTCCGATTTAGTGTTATCCCCAAAGCACCATTCATCTTATGGGAGTGGCCTGCTTAACCTGTGTATTAGCGCATGGGGGGCTGGGAGGGTTTTGGCGTGTGGAAATAAAGCAATTAGTATTTCAGGGGGCGGGTGAGGGGCAAGGGGGGGCCCCAACAATATTCCTGCTTCGGGCCACCAGCAGGCTAGCAGCACCTCCGGACACAGTCCTTTTGGCTTCCTTCTCTGCAGCACATTTCTGCCTTGCTAACCGAACCCTCCTCCTCAGTGAAGAGCCAGTCTCCTTAGTCCTCCCTCCATGGGGCCGAAGGGGACCTAGAACTCCAGGAGACGGGGGAAAGCTGGCACTGCCCAGCGCACAATACTCACATGAAGCTGCTTTTCCCACAGCCCGGGGGCCCGTAAAGCAAATAGCCCCTCCTGTACGGGATTCCTAGGAAGAGAGGGACCCATCAGAAGCCGGCAGCGTGCCCCACACCCAGCCTGCCACAGAGCCCTAAAGGACAGAACCTAACTAACGATCACACCCCCGAGTCCCAGCGTCACTGAAAGCCCAGTGAGCTGGGCTCTTGCTGGCGTCACTCTTAACACGTCATTCGTGGCCAGCCTGCTTTCCCACGGCAGCGCTGCCGTCGGCTCTGGTTCGGCCGGGGACTGGAGCTGAACCAAGCTGGACCGGCAGCGGGGAAGCTACAGGGTGGAGGGGTAACCTGCTTGCTTCCTACAGAGCCAGGGACAGGCAGAAGAGGCAGACACCAGGCACAGAACACAGCCTTCCATGCAGCAAGAGCCCCCTAGGGCTCTGAAGTCCCCCCGCAGGGCTGCCTAATGCGCTGGGCCTGGATCACCAAGGCAACGCTCCAGTTGGTGAATCGGGCCCGCTGATCGCAGGAAGGAGGCACCGCCGACCCAGTGCAGAAACTCCCCCGTTTCCGGTTGTGGACGCTGCAGCAGGACGCCGGTGCCCCACGGGCAGCTGCAAGGATTGTACAGGACACCTTTTTCGTGCACAGAAACCCAGGGTTCAGGGGTGGAATAATGGTGCGCACCTGCGGGGCTAGGCTGGCCTGGACTAGCTAAGGGGCTGCAGGTCTGGATCCAGGTGCGCTGGGAGAGGTGTGGCAGGCTGGTGAGGAGGCAGAGGTAGCCGCACAGCACCTGCCCGCATCATCCTGGCTCGAGGTAGCGTTATTTGCCCCTCCCTTTGACCCCAGAGGAAGGGCAGAGCCATCAGCCTGGGAGGGAGCCTTGCCTCTCTCACTGTACCACTTGGGGTTATCGATGAACTCCTTTACGTCCTGCACGATCTTCTCCGAGATCCCCTTCTCCAGCACCACGGAGGCGAGCGGCCGACGGCGGCGCGGGAAGCCAAACGGCCGCCATTCGGCACCCATGGCCGTGTACATGACTGTCTTCCCCTCCTGCTGCCTCAGAGCCAGTTCCCTGGCTAGAGAGAGACAGAGAGAGGGGCTGGCAGTGAAAGGGAATCTCCCAGAAGGCACCAGGCAATGGCCTGGCTTTTATATCTGCCAGGTTTCAAATCTGCCGCGGCAGGGCCCTGCCGAACAGCCATACCTTCCTGGAGGATGCTGAAGAAGATCTCCCGCTTGGTGCCCAGGGCTGTGAACGTCACTGACTCCCAGGGGGTCCCCGTGTGCAGGTCGATCATTTGCTTCTCTCGGTTCCGCTCGATGCGGATCCACTTCCTCCGATACCTGGGAGCAGGAGGAGAGAGAGAGGCTGAGCCAGGGGACGACGCGAGATGAGGCTTAGGAACATCTTCACTTAAGCACGACAGCGGCACTGCTGCGCCGACGCAGCGTTTTCAGTGTCCACCTGCGCTAACTCTTTTGCACTTTTACAATCCCACCCTGCCGCGTGAGTTCCACAGGTCGGTTCTGCACCCCGAACAGAAACAGATCCGTTTCCGTTTCGGATGTGCGGCGTTTGAACGTCACCAAGTCGCATCTGAGGGGCATTCTCGACCCCAGGCTCTGGGCCGAACGAAGCCAGTGCCAGAGGTCCTAGAGACGAGCTTAGCATGCTATTTTACAGCAGCTGCATCTCCCGTACTCGTCTCCTTTCCAGACTAAGCAGCCCTGTGCGCTGATCCAAATCAATGGGACCCTTTCACTGACTTCAACGGGCTTCGCATCAGGCCCCTAGGCTCTTCAAGAATTTCTCTTCACACGAAGCCCTCGGTTCCGGGAGGCAGCTGGTCAGTTCCCGGCCCGTTCCTCCCCCGCTCTGCCCCCTTACCAGATGAAGTGGTTCCCAGGGCTGGGGATAAAGTCGAACTTGGTGCTGATGCGCCCGCTCTCATGTTGCAGGTACGAGGTCTCCACGCTCAGGTGCTGAGTGTGCTTGGCATAGTGCGAGATCCAACTCAGCAGCCACTGGTAGCTCTTGTCCTTGCTGGGCACCTCCAAGGTGATCATGTAGTGTCGGCGAAAAGCAACCGCCCCAAACTGGGCCCCCTTCCGGGCCAAAGCCAGAGCCGTGCCCACCCCTACCAGGCCAAAGCCAGCCCCGAAGTAGGGATTGTCCTTCAGCGCTAAGACAAAGTCGGAAAAGGGCATGGTGGGGCCAGGGGAGTCACGCGGCTCCTTTCAATGGCATCGTCTCTGCCAGCCAGAAACAAACCTGCTGATAAAACAAAAAGGGAAAGACTGAGCCATGGGCTGCCGATGCCAAAGCTCAGCACAAGGGGGCGACATAGATATAAGGCCGAGGTGTCAATCATACGACCCACAGGCGGATCTGGCCCAGATTACGTCTTTACGAGGCCCCGTCCACGTGGCACGTTCAGATTCGTCACCATCTTTCTTTAAAACGCAAAGCTAGTTTGTAGCCCTTACGGATGCGGAGAAAACCCTTCCAAACCTGAACCACGGGTAACGGGTACAGCAACATCTGCCTGTAGCAACAGACCCTCGACATGGGGGAGACGTTACAGTCCCGAATGTACGCCTCAGCCCACCAAGCACAATTAGACCCAGAATTCATCCCTCTTCCCCTAGTGACTCTCACCCTGACAGAGAGGATCCCGGCTCGCTTTGGGCACAACTCTCCAACTGAAGCAGCACTGGTGCCCATATGGGAGCCCAAGCACCACTGTCATCAGGCCGGCTGCCTCCTGAGTGCCCCCTCAGGGCCTAAGGTCACGCTGCAGCAGCCCCGCCTCAGTTTCCCCACTTGTTAGGGCTTTCTCCATTACATTACCAAAGCAAACTTTCTGCAAGTTCAGCAACTCCCCTCCCAGGGCTGGATTTCTTAATGTAACAAAATAGTTGAAATGAGTTCTCCGCCCCCGATCAAGTCCATGTTCCTAGTCCTGCTGGAGGCCTCCCCGCTCTGAGCCTTTTCTCTGAAACCTCAGGGTTCCCTGCTGGACCCTACTCACCTTCAGCACTCTCCAGTCCCTCTTTCCCAGAGCATTCCCCTCCCTAGCTTCCTGCTGCCCTTTACAGGGGAACCAGCTGCTCCCTGCCCAGGTACGCCTGCTTAGTAACTAGTGCTGGGCCCTTAAAGAGCATCACCACCCTTGAGATGCAGACCCAGAGCAGATTGCAGCCTTCACCATGGAGCAGCGGCCAGCAGGGAACGCAGCATCTTGACTCCTGGCCATAGTCCTCAACGGGTCAGGGGCCCCATAACTTTCTGTGCTGCAGGAAGAGAAGCAGCCCCTAGGGTGCTACAGTCATCTGGGAGGATGCCGCCAGGACAAGGCTCTCGGGAGCGGGGACAAGGAGTTCTTGGGGAAGGGTGGAGAGTGGTGGAACACCACGATAGGCCACAGGAGGAGTCTGGGGGTACAAGAGTGTAAAACCAATCTCGGCTGTCTCAGGTGAAAAGTCAAACCTGAGGCTTTATCATTAAAAGCCTCCGGGCTGTAAGCTGTGGGAAAAGCCTGTTGCAATTACTGAGGATTTATTGCTGCAACTAGTCACCATGCACCTCCAGTTGCATCCTGAAGGCATGTCCCGGGCAGCTGGGGGCCTGGAGGCGACGGAGACAGAAGCAGCCTCCCCCGTCTGTGATGGCAGTGGAAGGTCCAAAGCCACAGAGCCGTCCTGGATCAAGCTGTGGAAATGGTTCCCTTGTAAGACAGCGTGGGGTAGTGGACGGAGGACTGGAGGGGGTTCTATTCTTGGCTTGATTTTGGGCAAGTCCCTTCCCTTCCATCTCCCCGTCTGTAAAACACGGGTGATGACACTGGCCTTGTCTGCAAGGCGCTGTGAGATCCACCGATGCAACGGCTCTCTAAAAGCTAGGGATCGTTAGTAACAGGGGCATCGACAGGATGCAGAATTTGGGTGGCAGTTGGGTTTAATCCTAAAGTCCTGTCCCAACCTCTACCTCCCTGATGTTCTCTTGCCCTGTTATTGAGGGAGCCCGTCGAGTAGTTTGCCTCACATGTTGTAGAAAAAGTGCCGTATAAATAAGTTAATTGTATCGCAGGGACCTGCTCTCTCCTTGGGCTGCACCTTCCCATCAATGAGGATATCCAGCACTTTTCAGATTGATGCCATTTACATGCATCAGGGACTTAAGCCTCACGCGGCCCTGGGACGGGGGGAAGCATGACCGCCCCCTTTGCAGAGCTGGGGAAGCTGCAGCTCAGAGGGGAGCAGGAGGCTGTGGCAGAGTCAGGAACAGAATCCAGAAGTCGTGGGTCTCCACCTGCTCAACAGGCTGACTCCCTGCCCAGCCAGAGAGAGAACCCAGGAGTCCTGACCCCAGCCTGTAACCAGCCAACACATTGCCGCAGCTCTCAGCGGGTAGGGAGATGGTTGGCTTGGTGCGCCAGCTGCAACAGGCAGCGTTACAAGGGCCATGCTGAGGGAGCCTGACCCTGCTGGAGAGGGGCCCCGATCCCGCCACACCTCCTCCTTTCATGGGGTCTGCCCCTCCCGTAAAGGAGCCGGAACCCCCCTCCTGAGTTCCCCTTTCATGGAGTCTGACCCCTCCCCACTGTAATAGGATCTGATTCCCCTGACCCCCCCCGCCCCCACTGTAAGGCAGCCTGAATCCCCCAGACCAGTTCTCCCAGCCCATGGGGTCTGATCCCCACTCACCCTATAAGGGGTGTGACCTCATGGGGGCGGCCCCCAGCAGCTCCCCCTCTCCCCTAGCAGCCCCTATTCCCTTCCACCCCCATGGGGCCAGCCCCCAGCAGCCCCCC
>NW_020664413.1:1034262-1052119 GCF_002925995.2 Terrapene triunguis
AAATTATTCCAGCCCACAGGGGACTATGCTGTTCTGTGCCCCAGGCAGAGAATAGGAGGGACCGAGGGGGGATGAGAGGGCCTCGGAGCGGGTGTAGCTTTCGACAGCACAGATCAGTGCTTTGCCCCATGGCATGGGGCATTACACCTGGACTGCCCAAAACACTGAAAACTAGACTAGCTTGGCCAAGGGGGAGTGGAGCCGGTGGCTGAGGAAGCCTTTTCCATCTCTAATCCTGCTACAGTTCTGTGCTCATACCTCATCCTCTGGCTGTTTATATCGTGGCAGTGCCTAGGAGCTCCAGTTATGGCCCCCATGGTGCTAGGCGCTGTACATACACAGAATAAAAAGACCGTCCCTGCTCCAAAGAGGTGACTGTCCAAGCATAAGACAAGAGACAACAGGGGCACACAGACAGAATGATGGGGGAGCACAAAATCGGCAGGTGAAACTGACCTGTCTAGTCCCTGTCCCAAAGTGTGAGTGAGTGATATAAATGAGTGACCAGCACATTCACTCGTTCAAAATTGAGTTGGATGTTTAAGTCTTGCAGCGAACCCATCTGATCCCCCCAGACAAAGCCAGCTTGAGGCAGAGGCTGGCAGAGGAGCCCTAGCAGTTGTGGGAGCTGGTTGTGATTCAGTGGGGGCTCTTGTCTCTGAACTGGCCTCAACTCCAGTCCCCCCGAAAGGGGCCGGGGCCGCCTCTGGGCTGAGATGTCAAACGGCGTTCCTGACTATCTGCGATCACTAAAGGACACCGAGGCACTTCTCGGAAGAGCCAAGATGTTTGTCCTGTGTCCTGGTCTGATAATTCTAGTGTCCTTACGACTTCTCCTTCCTTGCGTTCATCCCATCCTTCTTCATCAGAGAGCAGCTCACTCATGATGCATAAGGGAAACAGACAAGTAGGTGACTTAGTCGTCTACTTTCACTCATGTATCTCTACAATTCCCGCGGCATTTCAGCTGCTCCCAGAATTCATCACATCCTGGCTTACACCGCTGCATAATGTTGCTGCGAGCTGTTAGATAGCTGCATCATGCCACTGCAGAGGCAGCTGTATTTCACTGTTAGGTGAAGTGATCCGAGTGGTTGCCTTGGGCATCAGCCTGTAGGTCTGCAAAATGCTTTGAAGTCCTTTGGGCTAGTAGTGGTTATTGTTACAATTAAAAAATATACATTATTAATGACAGGTAAGAACTTTAGCCAAGCTTTTAAAAAGAGATTGTATTTCGAGCACCTCGATACTGGGTATCCAATCCAACCTGAGACACCTTAAGAGGAGGGGCCTGCTTTTCACCCTGAGAACTCTTCTAAAAATCCAGCCCATTCACAGCATCTCAGGGTGGGCCCCCAAAATCTCGTCTCTCTTTTGCAAATCGTTGCTTAGTGTCTCCTGAAAAGTCCACACCTTAAAAGGAGGCACCTCTGGAGCCTTGTGCTCTCAAGCCCTTTCAGTGCCGTCTGTATCTTTTCAGAAAGAGATTTACTCCTCCGCAGCCCGGTGCAGGCTGGTGAGTGAAAGGCAATGAGTGCAGAAGTGGTGGCTGCAGAGCCCGCCGGAGGAGAGATGGATGCCCTGTGCCCAGGGCTGCTGTTGCCCACCTCGGGAGAGGCAGGAACCGGAGGAAGTCAGGGGACCTCCAGTGACTGCGTGGCAGGGACGTCCCCGCTGACTGTGGGACAGAGCTTGTTGCTGACGGATGCGTCCATGGCTGGGGACGGAGCTCATGCAGAAGCAGCTGAGGTGGAAATATTTGTAGAGGCTGTGGCAGGCAATGTGTCTCTGAGCAGTCCAGGCAACACCACAGGTATGGCACACATTGAGGGGGCAGCGCTCTACGAGAATCAAAGATCCTCCCGAGGGGTCCCCCCCCTGCCATGCCACCTGCCCATGTGTCAGGGAGGCCAAGGCTAGTTCTTTAGTCCCTTCTCTCTGGAGTGGCAGACCAGACACTCCAGCCAGTCTTGTGGGGCAGGTTGTGTGAATGTGTCTTCCCGTGATGCCCATCGCCACCACTCGCTGCGAGTGCCGGCCAGGCTGAGCAATGTGCAGTGACCAGACAGGCCCTGTCCAGCCCTGCTCAGCACCGTGGGTGGCCTGGCCTCTAAGCGCCGCCGGTTAGAGGCCGTGGCACGTTGTGAGCTTAGTCGATGATGTCATCGTGAATCCGTTCAGCGGGCTGGACCTTAACAGGCGCAGCCTGGGGCACAAACAATGCGAGCTCCCACCCCTGCCCTGGAGTTCAGTCTCTGGAGCCCCTTGAACCCTTGGCTTATCTGCTGAACTTCCAACAAATGGTCCGCTTGGTTCTGGTCTCTATCCTTTCTCCCCTCGGTTCTCTCTAGCACCCCTCACTGTAGTGGTGGCCTGTGTGCTGTGCCTGCTGTTCACCAGGAACTAGCCTGAAAGGCCCCCCATCACGCGTGCACTTCATGTCTCCCATAACATACCTCGAAGATAGGGACAAAACTTGCTGCCCTTGACTTGAGCTGCGTTTGAACTGGTGACCTCCAGGCGAAAGGCTCCAGGTCTCGATTGCAGCTGTCCGACACGCTTTTTCTCTCTCTCTCCACCCACAGAGGTCTTGGTCAAAGTGGTTGAGCTGTATTTCTGCCAGAGGTGCGGCCAGAGCTTCTCTGACCCCAGCCTGCTGACCCAGCACCAGTGCATCACGTTAGCAGCCCCCGAGCACCTGGAGCTTCCTGGTCTCCCCCAGCTTCCGGGGGAGCTGCCGGCCCTGCCCAGCGAATGCAGAGGAGAACCAGCTGTCTGCCAGGAGCCGGCGCAGAGCTCGCCAGGAGCAAGCGGGCAGGACGGGGACCTTGGCTCCGCTGCTGAGCGACTGCTGTGCCCCGTTTGCAGGGGGGAGTTTGTGCTGCCCAGTGAGCTCAAGGAGCATTTTAAGACCCATCGCAGCATCCCGGGGGCCTTGGCCTGCCCTGAAAAAGGCTGCCACTTCACCACAGCGGACCGCAAGCAGCTGCGTGGGCACCTGCGGCGCGCCCACAAGGTATCCCCAGTCTCCTGCGCCTACCGCGCCTGCCCGCTCTTGTTCCGGAGCTGCCAGGACATGAAGCTGCATCACAGGAGTCACTTCCCCTTCCACTGCGGCCGCTGTGACTTCGTCAGCTCCAACGCCAAGCTCTTCAGGCAGCACACACAGGGCCATTCACCGGAGAGCAGGGTGGGCGGCGAGCCCCCCACCGAGATGGGGCGGATGGAGGCAACCTGCAAGCGCGACTTTGCTGCCATGGCCGGGCAGGTCCCCAGCAAGTCCCTGCGTCTGCGCTGCGGTACCTGCTGAGCTAAGGGAACGGGGGGGAATGGGGCGGACTGAGAGCTCTGTCTACAGGACAGACACAGTGGCTGGCAACAGGGCGAGCGCCCCACCTTGCCCCTACCCAGGTGCCTCAGCCCTAGGGCTGCCAGGGGAGCTCAGCATGCCAACAAGGGGGGCCCCTCACTGCCAGGTGGGATGGAGATTCCTGCCCCGTAGCACCTGGCTGAGGCCATCTGGCTACTTCCCACAGGGGTGAAATGGCAGTGGGGTGAGCGGTCGCCGTCTGGCCGCAGGGAGTGGGGGGTGTATAATGACGTCCCAGTGACCCGGGGGTAGGCGACAGACGCCGCTCCTGTGCTCTTAGTCGCTAGGAAGCGGCTCCTCTCCCCAGACGCAGATGGCTAGGACAGCAGTGTTGCTCAGTGGCTAGGGTAGGAGAGAGGGAGAAGTCCTGGGTTCTTCCCCCAGCTCTGAGACTGACTCACTGTGACTCTGAACAAGTCGCTTCCCCTTTGTGCTGTAAAACGGGGGTGATGCTCCTGACCCACCACCCAGGAGCGAGGACTCAGCGTCCACAAAGCAGGTGGGATCCTCCGATGGGAGGCGCAGCAGCAGGGCCGAGTGTTGCGTGGTCCTTCCCTGGCCTGTTTGGGTTGGTCCAGTGGCCAGCTGCATGTGTGCATCCCCATTAATGTGAGAGAAGCCCGGCAGCCCAGAAGGTGCTGATAGGGGAGGGGAAGACGCCAGGGTCAAGTTTCAGCGGGGGCTGCTTGATCCTTGAGCACTGAGCTTTGAAAGAGCAGGTCCCTCCTGGGCTCTGGTGCTTACCCTGGGGTGCGGCTGGCCGGGGGGGTTGCAGACTTCATGCAGCCGACTCGAAGGGAAGCTTTATGGCTAAAAGTGCTGCGACTGGAACTGCAGGCTGGGAGAAAAGAAATCCGGATCGTCCCTGAAAAGCAGGAATAAACCCCTAAAGAACCAAAATTCCCAGCTGCTCTCTACTAGGATACAATGGATGGTCCAGCCGTTGCTCTCAGCCAAATGAGCAGTGCCTGGAGACTACAAGTCCCAGCATGCAGTGCTCCATCTGATCTAAGCAGCCAGGCTGTACTGCATCCTGGCACCTGTGGTTTGAGCCGTAGGCCCATATTAAAAATGAGGACGGCTGCACTCAGCTCTGTTCCATGCTACCTAAGTGTGGTCCTTAGGCTCCTGCTGAGATCCTTGGTTTGGGTCATCGGCATCTCCACCAGAGGGGCTGGATCATGGATTTGTCTGGCTCCAAAGAATCATAGAATCATAGAATATCAGGGTTGGAAGGGACCTCAGGAGGTATCTAGTCCAACCCCCTGCTCATGGCAGGACCAATCCCCAACTAAATCATCCCAGCCAGGGCTTTGTCAAGCCTGACCTTAAAAACCTCTAAGGAAGGAGATTCCACCACCACCCTAGGGAACCCATTCCAGTGCTTCACCACCCTCCTAGTGAACTAGTGTTTCCTAATATCCAACTTAGACCTCCCCCACTGCAACTTGAGACCATTGCTCCTTGTTCTGTCATCTGCCACCACTGAGAACAGCCGAGCTCCATCCTCTTTGGAACCCCCCTTCAGGGAGTTTAACAGATTAACTCTTTCCTTTTCCTTTTGAAGCTGCTGGGGAGATGGTAGAGGAGGCAGAGAATTCCCTAGATCAGACCGGCTGGGAAGCAGCAGAGCAGGTGGCTGGCCACAGCGTGTCTGGTGGCACCCGGGAAGCATCTGACGAGGGTCAGAGACTGTCGGCGGAGGAAGAAGACTCTGAGAGCACAGGTGATGAATCGCTGGAGGAGGAAGAGGAGGAGAGCGCCTATGAGGCAGAAGCCAAAGGAGATGAGAAAGTGGCTTCTAAGAAAGCCAAGGCACCTCGGGCCCAGCAGTTCAAAGGTAGTGTACCTCATTCACACGTGAGCGATGCGACTGCTCCAGGAGCTGGCGGTCAAACCTTTCACTAGCTGGCGCACACCAGAGCTGGGTGACGAAGGCACAGCAGTGGGCAGTGTGGGCACGTCAGGCAGAGGACGTGAGATTGTGGGTTGTTTATCTAGGAAAGCAGAAGAGCTGGAGGAGACTTGGCTGATGTTTGTGGGATTTCCAAGGGCATGAAGGGAACTGATTGGTCCGTCCTTTGATGCTGCCCCGTATTGGGAGCAAAGGTCACAATGGCACTAGTAACAAATAGTGTACAGTGATCCGTGGCTTTACGCCACAGGGCTGCCCAGAGAGGGGGGCAAGTGGGGCAGTTTGCCCCGGGCCCCGCAGGGGCCCCCACGAGAGCTTCTTCCGCTCCGGGTCTTCGGCGGCAATTCGGCGGCGGGGGGTCCTTCCGCTCCGGGACCCGCCGCCGAAGTGCCAGGCCGCCGAAGACCCCAGGCCACCTGAATCCTCTGGGCGGCCCTGTTACGCCATACTCAGTCAGCGTGCCTACGAGGCTATGCCGGAGTGCCTGCTTTGTGAAGAGGGGCTGGATAATTTTGTTAGCAATAATACTTGGTTACATTTGCTAAAATAGGGACAATCAATCCAAATGCATACGCTCAGGAAGGTTTCCCCGGTGAACTGCATTGCGCTGGGCTTCACTTTGCTATGAGGTATTGGCCACTAGCTTCTGCAGTAGGCAAGATCCTGGGTTTGATGGGCCAAGTGGTCTGCTCTAGGCTGGCCAGCCCTGTGCCCCAAAAGAGGGGACCGTAGCTTTGCGCTGCCGGGTGCACAGGGTGAGCTGGGCCAGGCCAACGCAGAAATCCCAGAAGAGCCGGGGATTCCTGCTGTGCCATCTGCTGGAAGGTGGGATGGCCCTGCAAGCAGGACCATTACAATCCCAGTGGCTGTCCTGGATTCTCTCTGCAGAGAAGTGAGCCCTGCAGGCCATGGGGGCAGAGCGTGTTGGCTTCCCAGCAAATCCAGCCCCAGGAGCTGTTACGGTTCTGAAAGTGAAATCAAAGCCTGTTTGGGATGGTGCCTGCGAGTGGCGTGTCTGTGGAGCCACAGCTCTGTTCAAGGGACAGCCGGGACAGCCAGACAAATTCCAATGAGAAATTAGGCACAAATTGTTAGCAGCGAGGGCAATTAACCCCGAGAACAAACTCCCCTGGGGAGTGGGGGATTCACCAGCTTTTGGTGGCTTTAGAGCGGCCTGGCTGCCTTTCTGGAAGATGCTTGAGCCAAACATGAGTTACTGGGCTCTGCAGAGGGGTAACGGCCGGTGATAAACAGGACTCAGATTAGATGATCTACTGGCCCCTTCTGGCCTTAACTCTGGGAATCTAAGCACACCTGGAGATTCGTGTTGGTTTTCACACAAACCTTCATTTGATCCCTACCTAGCAAAAAGAAGCATAGAGTGAGCGAAGCCTGGTACTAGCTCCCGCTTCTGGCTGCCTGATGCGGCCTGAGCCCGCCGGCTCAGCAGGGCCCGAGCCCACTGGAGGCAGACGTTAGCAAAGGTCCAACACCCAAACACTTGAATGCTGGGCTGCTGCGTCTCGATTCAGGTGTGGTAGGTGCAGTGGGTTGGCTGATGAAGGTAGGCTGGTCCCCTCTTGCTCCAGACGTGGCTTCTGGCGGCTCGTCAGCATAGGCGGAGTTAGTGAGCATGTGTGACGGGAAGTGGACATCGCTTGGGGGCTGACATCCATGCAGCCAGTAACGCAGGTGTCCGCAGGCAGTGGCTGGCTCCGAGTGCAGGGTTTGCTGTTGACGTGCCTGAGTGAGGCTGGCTTCCTCACCAGGAATGATCAGCCACCCCAAATGAGTCTTTGGTTGTGGGCTCCGTTTATTGTCCAGATGACCACAGGCTCGGGGAAGGAAGGCAGCACTTCCAGCCAGGCCTTTCCACCCAGCCATGACTCCTGGGCTTCCCACCTGGAGTCTCCCGTCCTCAGGGACCTCTGCAGGAGAGAGTCTCTTCCTGCAGCTTCGCTCTGCAGTCCCCGCCCAGTAGGGCCACTTACTCCCATTCCTGCTGGGTCTGACCCGGCAGCTCTCTGTGCCCTGTTGTGTGTTGGCTCCGGGCTGACCGGGGCTGGTTTCCTTTGCAGGGGACGTAGCGGAGGGCTCCGAATACCTCTTCAAAACCCACATGTGCCCAGAGTGCAAACGGTGCTTCAAGAAGCGGACGCACCTGGTGGAGCACCTGCACCTGCACTTTCCAGACCCCAGCCTGCAGTGCCCCAACTGCCAGAAGTACTTCACCAGCAAAAGCAAGCTGAAAATCCACATGATGCGAGAGACGGGGGAGAAAACTCACCGCTGCCCGCTCTGCCACTACAGCTCGGTGGAGAAGAACGCCCTCAACCGCCACATGGCCAGCATGCACGAGAACATCTCCAACTTCTACTCCGACGTCTACGCCTGCCCTGTCTGCCAGGAGACCTTCCGGCTCAGCCAGGCGCTCAAGGAGCACCTGAAGACCCACAAGACCGAGCCGAAGAGGCTGAGCTGCTTCCAGGACGACTGCGGCTACTGCAGCGAAGACCGCAAGGAGTTCATCCGCCACCTCAAGGAGGCCCATGGCATCAGGTCGGTGGAGTGCAAGTACCACGCCTGCTCCCTGCTCTTTGGCACGGCCGAGGCCATGGAAGCTCACCGCAAAACCCACTACGCCTTCCACTGCCAGCAGTGCGACTTCGTCTGCTCCAACAAGCACATCTTCCGCAAGCACAAGAAGCAAGGGCACCCCGGCAGCGAGCAGCTACAGTGCGGCTTCTGCCCCTACGCCACCTTCAACCCCGTGGAGTTCCACGACCACGTGGGGAAGATGCACGCCAACGAGAAGATCCACAAGTGCACCGAGTGCAGCTTCGCCACGGCGCACAAGAGAGTGCTCATCCGCCACATGCTGCTGCACACGGGTGAGTCGCCTCGCCGGCTGGCAGGGAGCCGCAGCCTCTCGGCTTCCCCAGCGCGCTGCTCTTCTGGGGGGGTCGATCCGCTGTGCTGTGCTGCTCCACCGGGCGGGAATGCGAACTAGTGGTTAGAGCACGGGACAGAGTCAGGACTCCTGGGTTCTACCCCCAGCTCTGGGAGGGGTGGGGGATCCAGTGGTTAGAGCAGGGGGCACTGGGAGTCAGGACTCCTGGGTTCGGTTCCCTGTTCTATATCCCTGGGTATGTCCCTTAAGCTGGCAGATTGCACTGCCAGAGGGGCAGAATACCAAGGCAAAGCCGCCATGCTGTTCCTGTGTATGGCTCTCGTCAGACCTGTCCGCAGTGCAGCGTGGCATGCCGGGCCCCGTCCCGTGGGGAGGGGGTCATTGCCCTGGCAGCTCTGCAGCAGAGGGCGGTGCCAGATCTGAGCTTGAGGAGAGGTGTAGGGATTTGGGCTGGTTCTCGCTGGAGCCAAGGCGACAGCAGGTCACACAAATGAGAGGAGCCGGTGCCTTGCACATTCCCTCGGAGGGGCCGGCGGGCAGAGCCCCGTCACCTGCTGCAGGTCGCTGGCCAGCGGGAGCAGTGGTGATGAGATGTGTGGGGAGAGGGGGAGTGTGAAGTTATGGCCTCGCTCTACCCCACATGAGTAGATTCTTTCTCTCCTGTCACTAGGGGAAAAGCCTCACAAGTGTGAGCTCTGTGACTTCACCTGCCGGGACGTGAGCTACCTGTCCAAGCACATGCTCACCCATTCCAACGACAAGAACTACATGTGCACCGAGTGCGGGTACGTCACCAAGTGGAAGCACTACTTGAACGTGCACATGAGGAAGCACACTGGAGACCTCAGGTACGTGCCTCCGGGTCACCCCTTCCGGCAACAGCCAATCTGCTCCTCTCTCCTGTCAAAGCCAAAGCCCCGTAAAGAGGGCAGGGCTGGTCACCTAGCTCAGGGCATCCCAAAGGCAGCCTGTGGAGACGGCAGGTCCCTGCATCTGATGCTCCCTCTTGATCCACAAGGCCTGGCTGTTGCCCATGCTGAGGTCTGTAGGCGCTGTGGGAGGCAGGTCCAAGGTGGCTGCGGCCTGTTCCGTTCATTGCAAGTTAGGGATGAACTGTGGGCCATTGCGGCTCTGGGATGGGCAGAGCCTGCCTGCCTGGCTGCCGTTGGCTTAGTGGCCAGCATTCTGCATCCTCACTCACTGAGCCTGAGTACTCCTCCCAGTCCCAGATTCTCCTCCTGGCCTGCAGGGGCTGGAAGTGCTGCCAGTACTGCCATCTGCAGTAACTCCGCGCGTGGGGACCAACCTCAGGGCGCTGGTCGGAAGCAGGGCACACACTGCAAATTGGCTGAGAGTTCTCTGCTTAGCTTTCACCAACCAGTTATCAAGTCTGAACTCCTCAGGCGCTGTAACAGCCCAACCATGGAGTGACAGACAGTCCCTTGCCACCCAGGTGAGCCTGCCCTTGTGATAGCTGGTCTCTCACAGCTCGAATCCCAGCAATATTCAGGTTACTCCCAGGTCAATTGCATCTTAGATCTCACACCAAAGATAATGCTTGTAGCCAAGTGTGTAATAAACTATGTACAGATTTATTATAGAGGACAAGGAGATTAGAGAGTCATTTACAAACTTAAAGCAGGTGAACATACACACACAAATGAATAACAATCTTAAGTTTCAAAAAGTAATAGAAGCTTTAGCTTTAGCTTTAGGGCTAACCCAGGCTAAGCAGCTGGGAATCTCTTGCTTATACCTAGAAACCTTGCACCCCTGAATCCAAGCAGCAGAGAGATCCCTAGTTCCTTTTGTGTGGGGGTTTTATCCCCCTCCTGTCATGTGATCTGAGCTGCAAACTCAGCTGATGGGAGGAATCCGCTTGCGTGACTCATCTTCACACACAGGAGAGCAGAACAACCAACGTCTTTTGTCCTCTTTAATTTCCCGCAATAGTCCCTCAAGTATCGAAGGGCCTTTCCTGCTAGGAAGGACGAACACCTTCTGTTGGAAACCAGCAGTTCACACTAGTTAATGTCTCTCTTCTGGCTGGTGATTTACAGTCACAGAGGCTTAGGGCCGGCTTTATGATCCGCGGGACCTGATTGGAATACTCGGCGGCGGTCCGGGGCTTCGGAAGCACTTCGGCGGCGGGGGGTCCGCTCCAGGTTTTCCGTGGTACCAAAGGACCTCCCGCCGCTGAAATGCTGCCAAAGACCCCCGGAGTGGGGCCCCCTTAAGCGCAGGCGTGGGGCCCTCTTCGGCGCGGGGCCCGATTCCAGGGAATCAGGTGAATCGGCTTAAAGCCGGCCCTGCAGAGGCTCACAATACAACCGCTCCGATATTACCTTGCAACACGGCATATAGCTGTTATAACTGAGATTAATGCTGGGAGCCACTCACAAGCATTCAAGAAAGTCTAAACGCTCTCCATGTTCTTATAACCCTAGGACCTCCCTTACCAGCCCTAATGCACAGGGGAGCCAGACTGGTCCCAGCCCTGAATTTATCCGTGTTCAGTAGAGACATGGGGACCTGCCAGCGTCACAGAGGGCTCAGCCACCGGCTGCGTGCGTCACGTGGCGTAGCAGCTGTCCCTGTGGCCTGCTGAAGGACAGTGGCAATAGGTCCTGCAGAGAGTACAGCCCTCGCCCAGATGGTTTGGTGATCCCACTGCAAAGCCTCCAGAGTGGTGAGGGTGAAGCAGAGGCCACCAGGAGTGGGGGAATCCCTGAGGCTGTGCCAAGGAATTGGGCATCCCCAGGCTGGATTGACGTGAAGGGCAGCACAAAGGGCCTGATCCTGAGAGGTGCCAAGCACCCACGCGTCCAAGGAGATGGCTCCAGAGCGTAATAAATTACCCTGCGCTTGTTGTCACCTTCTGGGGAGGGGAGGTGACCGTCAAACCCCGTGCGCTGGAGTGGGTGCCCTCCCTAGCCTCACTCTGGCAGATGCGTCCTGCTGTTCCCGTAACCGTGGTCAGGCCGTCTGACTGTCTGATGTCTCTGGCAGGTATCAGTGCAACCAGTGTTCGTACCGCTGCCACCGGGCAGACCAGCTGAGCAGCCACAAATTGCGCCACCAGGGCAAGAGCCTGATCTGCGAGGTGTGCGGCTTCGCCTGCAAGCGCAAGTACGAGCTGCAGAAGCACATGCAGGTGAAGCACTCGCAGAACTACCAGATGCCCGTCTTCCAGTGCCAGTATTGCAGCTACCAGACCAAGTACAAGCAGGCCCTCCTCAACCACGAGAACTGCAAGCACACCAAGCAGAAGGAGTTCCGCTGCGCCCTCTGCTCCTACTGCACCTTCAGCAACACCAGCCTCTTCTTCCACAAGCGCAAGGCCCATGGCTATGTACCCGGCGACAAGGACTGGCTGGAGAACTACGCCAGCAAGGAGCTGGAGATCAGCTCGGCAGACGTGCTGCTGAACTACGACATCAGCGTGGCTCTGAGGTCCGACTCCAACTCCTCCCTGTCCGGGAAGGAGCTCTGGCAGAAAAGCAAACCCTCTGCCGTGGAACCCCAGCACGAGGCTTCTCAGCAGGCTTTCGTTGTGCCCCTCCTTGACCGTGCCGCTGGGCAGCTGGGAGGCAGCGCTGAGATGGCGCGTGGACTGGCAGAGGAAGAGAGGGGTCCTTCCACCGACATGGGCCCCCTGGAAGATTCCCGTGCGCGGGCCTCGTGCGCGATGGCGGAGGACTCGGGGATGCTGAATGATGCCGGCGACGCTGTTGAAAGCTGCACGTTGCACTTGGAGACGCTGGACGTCTCGGCAGACCCTGTGCTGAGGCTCGGGGCCGGCGAGCCTCCGGCAGCCCAGCCAGAGCATGCAGATGCCCTGAGCTGCAAGGACCCGGCCTATGACGTCCTGAGCTCGCAGGACGCGCTGGTCCTGGAAGAGAACGACAACGGGCTCGAAGACGTCCCTGACTTCGAGGAAGAGCCGGAGGTCCAAGGGCAGGAGAGGCTGGAGGGCAGTGCTGGCGGCTTGGCCTGTACCGCAAATGCAGCAGAGAGACACGAAAAGGACACTCAGCGGGGGCCTGAGGATCGCAGTGACGGGCAGTGCTCTGACGTGCCCAGCATGGCCTCCGATCCCAACGCAGTGCCAGAGACTAGAGAGGCCAGTATGCAAGAGGCCTGGTTTAGCATCATAAAGCCAGCTGAGCAGGGCCATTTTTCTGCCCCCGGAGACCCAGCCTCCCCGTGCGCCGAGGCCAAGGCGGGGCCGCAGTCGGAGTTGGTGCTGAAAGCTCTCCGGAAGCAGGACAAGGAGCAAGCAGAAACGCTGGTCTTAGAAGGGAGGGTGCAGATGCTGGTGGTTCAGTCGGAGAGCCAGATCTTCAAGTGCGAGACATGCTCCTACATCACGCGGAAGGAGAAGTCCATGGCCCTGCACGTCAAGGCCGGCTGCCAGAGCCGGAAATCCCCGCTGGTGTGTCGGGAGTGCGGCGCCAGCTTTAAGCAGCAGCGGGGGCTCAACACCCATCTCCTCAAGAAGTGCCCCGTGATCCTGAGAAAGAACAAGCCTCTAAAGCCAGCCGTTCAGGAGCAGCCTGGCAGTGCAGGCGTGGAGAATGGCAGAGGAGGCTCGGAGGACGGGGAAGCGAGCAGCATTCCCGAGCCCCCCTGGGATCTAGATCGGGTGCCTGTGAAAGCATCCTCCACGAGCAGGCCCTTCCCCGAGGCGCCGTCGGTGGGCAGCCCAGCCCCCAGCAAGGCACTTGAGGTTGCAGCTGAGACTACGGTGGCAGAACTGCCTGTGCCAGGAGACCGTGCCCAAGTGGAGGAAGCCAAGTGTCCGTCCCTGCCTGAGAAATACCGGCTGGAGCAGGGAAAGCTCCACTGCAACGCCTGCTCTTTTGTCTGCTCCAGGGTCTCCACCATCAGCTCCCACGTGGAGGATGGGTGCCGGAGCCTGGAGCAGTTCCGGTGCTCCCTGTGCTCAGAGGCCTTCCGGTCCAGGCGGGCCCTGAAAAGCCACCAGTTGGAAAAGCACGTCAAGCCGGAGTCCTCCCGGCCTGCGGGAGAGGAAGGCAGCGCACGCGCCAGGCCGCTGGAGGAAGGAGCGGCTCCGGATGGGCCCCGAGAGACCAGCCCAGCCGGCAAAGGGAAGGGCCAGCCCAGCAAGGCCGTGGGCGTGACGGCTGCCAGGAAAGCTGCCCGGTGCAAGAGGCGGCGCTTCTCCTGCCCCACTTGCCCCTTCACCTGCCACCAGGAGCGGGCCATGAAGACGCACAAGAAGCGAGGCTGCGTCAAGCTGGACGAGTTCCACTGCCCCGCGTGCCCCTTCACCTCCAAGGGGGCCAACGCCCTGCGGCTGCACCGCAGGCTGCACCGCAAGTACCGCAGCAAGCGGCCCCCGCTGCAGTGCCGGCAGTGCGACTTCACCTGCAAGCAGGCCCGCTGCCTCCGCCAGCACGTCCACATCAAGCACGAGGGGGTGAAGCCCCACAAGTGCCTCTACTGCGACTTCAGCACCACGCGGCGCTACCGGCTGGAGGCCCACGAGTCGCTGCACACCGGGGTGGGCCGGATCGCCTGCAGCGTCTGCAGCCAGACCTTCGGCACCAACTCCAAGCTGCGCATCCACAACCTGCGAGTCCACGAGAAGAAACCCACGCACTTCTGCCTCCTGTGTGACTACAGCGGCTACCTGCAGAACGACATCACCCGCCACGTGAACAGCTGCCACCGGGGAGAGCTGCAGTTCTCCTGCGCGCGCTGCGAGGCCCGCTTCAGCTCCGAGACGGCCCTCAAGCAGCACGTGCTGCGCCGGCACGAGGAGAAAGTCTCCCACCGCTGCCCGCACTGCAGCTTCGTGTGCCACAGCGAGGCCACGCTCAAGTGCCACGCCCAGAAGCAGCACCCTCACCTGGAGTGCGGCACCTGCAAGGAGATCTTCGCCAGCCGGGAGGCGCTGGAGGAGCACAAGACGCTGCACTTCAGCCATCGCTGCGACCACTGCAGCTTCGCCGCCAAGGAGCGGCAGCAGCTGGTGCGTCACTACGTGGAGAGCCACGAGCCCGCCGCGGCGCAGGACAGGCCGCTCAAGTGCCCCTTCTGCGACTTCGCCTGCCACCACCAGCTGGTCTTCGACCACCACGTGAAGGGCCACGGGGGCACCCGCGTCTACAAGTGCGCCGACTGCGACTACACCACCAAGAACAAGCAGAAGATCACGTGGCACATCAGGATCCACACCGGAGAGAAGCCGTACAAGTGTCAGCTGTGCAAGTACGCCTGCGCTGACCCCTCGCGCCTAAAGGTGAGCGCCCGGCTGGCTGCCGCCCGGCTCCTGTGGGGGGCGGGGGGGGACCTTCCCCTGGGGCAGCGCCCGGCCCGCGGCTGCCCAGCTCCTAGCTGGGACAGTCCCTTGGGGCAGTGTCAGGCCCTTCCCTGCCCCGTCAGTGGGGGGAATTAGACTGCCCAGAAATGAGCTGCTCACGAGACACACACGCTTCCTGGTGCTCAGGCAGGCAGTGAGATCCGAGCAGGGGCTGGCCTGTCTGGCTGCAGGAAATATCGTGTCCCCATGTAAGGGTCAGCCCATGGCCGGCCAGGCACCGTGTGCAGAGTGGGGACAGCCCTGTGCAGGATGGTAGTTCCGCAGGCCAGGCTGGGGAGGGGGAGGAGATGATATTCCACATGCACGGCCTAGAGAACTGAGCCAAGTGCTGGGTTTGGGAAGTCCTGAGTTCTAATTCTGGCTCAGCCATGGATTCCCCTTATGGCCTCAGTCACGTTGCCTTGCCTCTTGGCCTCAGTTTCCCCATCTGTACAATGGGGGGTGGCTATCCTGCATCCCCTTCCCCCCGCGGTATGAAGGCCTGGTCAGCGTTAGTTGGCACCCGGTGCTTTGACAGGGTGCAGGCACTCAGCGTTACTCTAACAAACGGGTCCCGTCACTGTAGGAGCTAGGCTGGGCAGTGGGCCCAGAGGACCTCAGAGCCTGGCGCTGAAAAGGACCAGCCCCTGGGCATCGCACAGCACAGATGCGAATAATCCCTAGCTCTTACCTCAGGCCTGTCAGCTGGATCCTTACCCCCATGGTACAGCTGGGGAAACTGAGGCACGGAGCCATGACTTACCCATGGTCACCAGTGGCAGAGATGGGAATAGAACCCAAGTCTCCTGCCGCCTGGTCCAGTGCTCTAGCCACTAGGCCACGCTGCCTTGACCTCGCTACAGAAGGCAGGGCAGAGCCAGGGTGGGCTGGCCAGAGGGGTTGTGTCCGAGTCCGGTGACCTCCGTGCTCTCTCTCTCCAGTACCACATGCGAATCCATAAGGAGGAACGGAAGTACCTTTGTCCGGACTGCGGCTACAAGTGCAAATGGGTGAATCAGCTGAAGTATCACATGACCAAACACACAGGCGAGTGCCGGGAGGGGCGGGAAGCAGCAGCCCCCACAGCTGGGCCGGCGCCAGGCACTGAGCCCTGCGGGGCCTGGGTCAGGTCCAGGCAGGGGGCTCTTTTCCCACTCGGCACCAGCGGTGCCTCTGAACAGCTCCTGGCGCCCCGTGAAATCAGCGAGCAGCCCAGCAGGGGAGGGCGCTCTGCGCCGGCTCTGACCAGGCCGTGTCGTCCTTCCTGCAGTGGGTTCAGCTGGTCTAAAGCGGCAGGCTACACATCTCCCCGCGGGGGGGGGGGTGCATACTGGGTTCCCCTGCTGCCCGAGGGGTGTTTGTGGGCAGGCCCTGGGTAGCCAGCTCCCTGGAGGAGGCGGCAGGGTCAGTGGTGGGGCAGGAGACTTAGCTAGGGCTCCTACAACAGGAGCGGCCTGAAAGTTTTCTAAATACTACACGCAGTGGCGAGCAATTGGCAGCAGGGGGCACCAGACTCCTAACTTCCTGCACTGCAAGGGGCCCGAGTTTGCGGGGTGGGGGCACAAGCCCAGGCCTCTCACTGGGAACAGGAGTGTGGGGCTTGTTGCTGCCGTGGAGAGAGAAGGGCCCAGCGCCCTCGCTCCCCCCACACGTGGGGCGGGCTGGTGATGGGGAGAGAGTGCTGGGCACCCCCGTTCCCGCAGCCCCCCAGTGCAGGGGTGGGTTGAAAGAGCCTTGGAGACTGAGCTCCCTTCTCGGGCAGGGAGCCAGCCTGTCTCCGGCCCCTCTCCCGCCCCAACCTGAGCGGCTCCGTCTCCCCGCCCGCAGGTCTCAAGCCCTACCAGTGTGACGAGTGTGAGTACTGCACCAACCGAGCCGACGCGCTGCGCATCCACAAGGAGACGCGGCACCGCGACGCCCGCTCCTTCATCTGCGAGCAGTGCGGCAAGGCCTTCAAGACCCGCTTCCTCCTCAAGACCCACCTGAAGAAACACAGCGAGGAGAAGCCTTACGTCTGCAACGTCTGCCACCGCGGCTTCCGCTGGGCGGCCGGCCTGCGCCACCACTACCTCACCCACACCAACGAGCACCCCTTCTTCTGTCGCTACTGCAGCTACAAGGCCAAGCAGAAGTTCCAGGTCATCAAACACATCCAGCGGCACCACCCCGACTGCGGCCCGGGCGACCTCAGCCAAGGGGTCGGCAAGGACGCCAGCACCCCCACGCTGCACCTCCATGACGTCCAGCTGGAGCTCCCCAAGCCGGAAGGCGAGGACGCGATCCAGTCATCGGGGCAGGGCTAGGCTGGGCTGGAGACAGGCCAGCTCCCCTTGCACTCCGAGCCCGAGAGAGGGCCCAGGGCCAAATCCTCATGAGCCTCGCTCGACACTACTGCAAGTTCCCGTTGGCTCACTGCAAGCACAGGCCCTGTTTAAAGTGTATGTGTGTGTATATGCAAATGTGTATATGGGATGTAAAATATGTGGTTGTATAAAAGGACTCTCCGAACTCGTTTCTAATTCTGGTGGGACTCGGTTTCTTTGCAACTTTGGCTTCCTTTCATATGCAGCGCCAGCACGTGCTGTTCTGCCATTCCTTTATCTATTATACCGCAGTATTACCGTGTCCCATTGACTGTCGTTGTTCCACTGTGTGTCTGTGACGCCTGTTACATCAATATCCTCAGTAAATACCGGGCACTCAAGTTCACTCGTCTTAGCATTTAGACTTCTACCATTTGTATACAAGCATGAAAAGAAGCCACCGCCCAGCCTCTGGCTTTGTAACCGGTCTGTATTTTATTAGGTCCTTTTTATAGGAAGGGATTGTACAAGGCAACAGAGCAGCGCCACAACTACCCCTGGTTTGTACGGCCGCATGTTCTCTACATGGCATATAAAGGTACGTTCCATAGAAAGATACCTGAGTGAAGCAGAGAGCTGTGGGGGGAGATGAGGAAAGGCAGCACTGGTTGCTGGGGAGGCTGGGATGGGGTCTCAGATTCCGAGACGTTTGCATCTTTCTGGCATGGTGTCTCCCAGATACTTTCTGGGTGACTCCTCTCTTGGCCTTGAGACTCCAGCAAGGCCAGGGTTAAACTGGATTCGCTACTCAGGCGAATGTGCAGCAGCTCACCCGAGCTTGCTGTGCTCTTGGCCTGTATCTACGGGTGTCTGGCTCTCCTCACTTCTGCGCTCCTCTGTTACTCGTTTAAGCTCTGCTGGACCAGCTGTAGCCCATCTCATCCCATGAAGGCTGCAATGGTGCTGCCCCAGGTCCAGATGGGCCTGACCTCCATTAGGGAATGGGAGGTGCAGAACGCGGGCACCGGCT
>NW_020664413.1:1052129-1059772 GCF_002925995.2 Terrapene triunguis
GCGGGCACCGGCTGGCCTGTCTGAGGCAGTGGGAGCTCAGGGCCCGCTGGAAGTCCCAGCAATGGGGTGGGTACGTTACTAGTTGGGAACCATCAGCCCCTGGGCTTTGAGCTGTCTGCATAGAATTCCCCTCCTGGGACCCCATCGAGCCATAACTTCCTACTGTCCATGCAGAGGCTCCATTGTGCACTGGCTCCCTGCGGCGTGCTCTTGCTTTGCTATTTGCAAGCAGCCAGGCTTGCGTGGCTAGGGGCATGAGCAGCAGCATTACAAGCGGCTTTGGTTCTAGTCTAGCCAGAGTCTGAGGGCCAGGAGCTCTGGGGGCGGGGCGGGGATGTTAATGACACTTGTCCGTGTGGAGAGAGCCTCGGGGAAGCGATGAGGAGCTCTGCCCTCTGCAGCGAATGCCACACACATCAGTGATCTGAGTGACCGGGCCAGCCTTGAGAGGCCACGCTGCGAGGCGTGTTCCAGGGAGGATGCCAGGCGCACGACTGGACAGAGCGGGATTGTCTCTGCAACAGCTGCTCCGGCCGAGCTGGTCTAGGCCCTGCCAGGCTGGATCAGAGCCCAGGGTCATCCAGCCCGGTATCCTGTCTCCACTGCTGCTTCCCAGGCCTGGGGAGTTTGGGGTAACCTGTCTCCAGGGGTGTCTCCTACTCCTCCGGATTAGAGGTCGGCTTGTGCCAACTGTGACGGAGTTTTCCTGTTGAAATTGTTTAATCCACGGCCATCTGGCCAGGCTTCTTGGCCACTGACTGTCGGGTAGATGGCAGAGGAGCCAAGACACAAAGTGGGAGGGGACCCGGGGGAGAACACACAAGTCCTGCACTAGTGCTGATGGCCCCTCAGCAGCACAGTGAGGACTGCAGGGGCCAAGGCAAACTGATTCACCGTCCCCCACCCTGGGCTGCTCGCAGTCTGTGGAGCATTGCAGCCCAAGTCGGGGTGCTGAGAGCCCGCATGGCCAGCTGACCCAGGAGGCTGTATAGGTGCAAAGACCCTCCCCATGGGGAGAACATCGGGCATATGCCGGGGGCAGCTCCATAGCCTGCCAGACCCTCGTGTCTGTTTTCCCCAGTGCACGCAGCCTCTGAGCAGTGACCCCAGTGTAAATATCACAGGGAGATCTCACGGCTCCTGCTGCCCCAGCTAGGGAGGAGATGGCCTCACCTGGACGGATCCCAGCTCCTCTGAACCTCCGGAGTATCCCAGTAACTCCAGCTGTGATATGAGATCTGTGGATAGGGGAGCTTGGTGTCTGGGCACCAGCGGCTAGACACAGCTGGAGCAAGCCATGGAGACGTCGTCCCGGCGTGGGAGACTTCACCCCCAGCTCGCAGGCTGGAGGCTTTTTGATGTACCGGTAACAAGCTCCTGCTGCCTGCATGAGAACGAAGCATTCCTAGACTCAGCATCGTACTAGGAGGTGACATCTTCCAGAGAGAACCTGCGCCTTGATGAATGACCTTGGGAGTGGAGGCCATCTGTTCCCAGGCCGCCAGCCGCTCCTAGGCCACCAGCCACAGCGGGATGTGTCTTAAGTGGCTCGACGTGGCAGTACGCCCAGAGTAGGAGCAGTAGTTCTCTGTCATGGCAGTAGCCTGAGGCTCAGTGGGTTAGGTGCCTTCCTGGCCGTGGTACGGGGTTGGGGAATGAAGGGCCCAGCCTGGAGACCTGTGACGGAAATGCGGCGGCACACACGGCACTTGCTGTGAGCGACTCGGTGAAGACTACTGGCCGGGCTGCGCGGAAGCCCTGGAGGAGCGGTCAGAGGCACAGCCTGGCCCCTTCCCGGCGCTCGCAGCTGCCGCTGCCCCTTGGCTGTGCGTGAAGCATGGCCGGGAACCTCTTGGCAATTGGGGAGAGATTTGGGCCGATCCTGCTGGATCACTGGCCGAGCAGCTGGGGTCAAGGAGGAGATTGGTTCGGTGACACATTCGACAAGCCCTTGGGAAGGGGGTTTGCCCAGGAAAAGGGTTTGCCCGACCCAGGTGAGCTCTCTTGCGCCAGGCGTCCCTGTAATCCGAACATCAGAAACCAAGGAGCAGAGCGAGCCCGTGGGAGAGCGCGGTCATGGGCAAGAGAAGGAGCAGCTGGAGACGTGCCCAAGGGCGATGATCAAACGAAGCGTAGAGCAGCAAGAGGAAACACGCTGGGTTTCTGGAGCAGAACTTGGAGGGAGGGGAAGAGAACAGAACGGTGGTTGGAGGGGGAGCTGGTGGGGCTGCAGTGTACCTCCTCCTGGGGTTAAAGGCTCTCCTGCTGATCGGTGTAACGGCTCCAGCCCTGGGATTTTGGCCCGTGCTTTCTCTAGGTGCTGCCTCCAAGTCTGGTGCTGTCCCAGCCATTCCGCTTCTGCTTGGCTCGTGCTTTGTAGCCAAGATTACAAGAAGAGGCCGTACCGGGTCAGAGCAAGGGTCCATCCAGCCCAGTGTCCCGTCTCCGACAGTGGCCAGTGCCAGGGGCCCCAGAGGGAGTGAACAGAACATGATCCATCCCCTGTCATCCTGCCCCAGCTTCTGACAGAGCAGGGGGTTGCCTCCCTGACCATCCTGGCTAATAGCCATTAATGGACCTGTCCACCAGGAACTTATCTAGTTCTTTTTTTTCAATCCAGTTATACTTTTGGCCTTCACAACATCCCCTTGCAAGGAGTTCCACAGGTTGTGTGTGTGTTGGGTGAAGAAATACTTCCTTTTGTTTGTTTTAAACCTGCTGCCTGTTAATTTCATCAGGTGACCTCTGATTCATGTGTTATGTGAAGGGGTAAATAACCCTTTCCTAGTCACTTTCTCCACACCAGCCATCATCTTATAAACCTCTGTCATATCCCCCCTTAGTCGTCTCTTTTCCAAGCTGAAAAGTCCCAGTCTTACTAATCTCTCCTCATACGGAAGCTGTTCCACCCCCCTAATCATTTTTGCTGCCCTTCTCTGACCTTTTCCAATTATCTCTTTTTGGGGATGGGGTGACCAGAACTGCGTGCAGCGTCCCGGGGTGGGGTACCATGGACTGGTACAGTGGCATTAGGATATTCCCAGCGTTCTGTTCGCTTTTTTGACGGCCACTGCACATTGAGTGGATGTTTTCAGAGAACTATCCACGCTGACTCCCAGATCTCTTTCTTTAGTGGTAACAGCTAATTTAGACCCATCATTTCATATGTACAGTTGGGATGATGCTTTCCAATGTGCATTACTTTGCATTTATCAACATTGAATTTCATCTGCCATGTTCGTGCTCAGTTCCCAGTTTGGTGAGATCCCTTCGTAACTCTTCACAGTCTGCTTTGAACGTAACTACCTTGAGTAATTTTGTATCATCTGCAAACTTTGTCACCTCACTTCCATTTTCCAGATCATTTATGAATATGCTGAACAGCACTGGTCCTAGTACAGACCTCTGGGGGACCCCACTATTTACCTCTCCACACTGGGAAAAGTGACCATTTCTTCCTCCCCTTTGTTTCCAGTCTTTAATCAGTTACTGACCCATGAGAGGACCTTCCCTCTTATCCCATGACAGCTGACTTTGCTTAAGAGCCTTTGGTGAGGGACCTTGTCAAAGACTTTCTGAAAGTCAAAGTACACTATAGCCACTGGGTCCCCCTTGTCCGCGTTTGTTGACTTCCTTGTAATTCCCCTGCCCAGCTGGGACTGGTCCTGAAGGCTGGGGAAGGAGGAATGAGACTGGAGCCGTGAGCCTAGCAGGGGACACCCCAGGCTGTTGGAGACGTAGGCTCCCACGCTTTGTATTAGTGGACGTGTGCACTGCTTAATCTGCGCCGTGGCACCTCTTTGATTGCAAATTAAGCACTGGCCGCAGGGCGTGCCCTGGTCCGAGGGGCTTGAGGAGAGGACGGCAGGAGAGGGAGCTCTGCCCAGGCCGGGTGGCTGTGGCCATAGGTCTCTGTGTTCGGAGGGGAGGCAGGGTTACATCTTAGGGTGACAGACAGCAGCAAGGGCCAGGAAGGAAAGTGTCCCCCCAAGCCAGCGTGGGGGGAGTGCGCGGAGCTGTGTGGGTGCAGCCCTACAACTACCCCAGCTTCGAGCGCCATGGAGAATCTGTACACATGGGACCTGGGGGCTTCCCCAGCCGCTGGTGCAATTCCCTGCCGGCCAGGCCCTGCCCCGCTGCTCCCCAAGAGAGGTGCAAAACAGGCGGGGTCGGTGCCTCTCTCCCCCACCCTCTGAAAAAGGAGAGACCGGCTCTTCCTGGAGCACCTGACGACGGGCCTTGCAGCTGGGCTGAGCCAGGCACCAGCTGCTCCCACTGCAGCTTCCGGGGCCTACGGGATCCAGTGGCTCCGGCTGGCGGGCGGCGCTCATTGGTTACGGTGTCGAGTGGGCACTTCGGTGCTTTCTCTGGGGCTGCCCGTGAGCTGGGGAAGAGCTGCCTGTAGACGGCCGGACGGCTCCCTCCGTCAGCCCCCAGCCTGCGCTGCACTGGGAGGCAGCTGGGCCGCTGACCCCGCCCAGCAGGCTGACGGGCCTGGCCCCACATGGCTCTTGTCCTTTACTCCCATTGGAAGCACTGTGGGGCAGAGGCGTAGTTCTGGGCCTAGGCAATGTCCAGGGCCCCGCTCCCGGAGTGGTGCTACTGCAAGCCGAAGAACACCACGAGGCCGCCCACGGCAGGCGATTAGAGGCGCCGCTGTCTAACTCAGCGAGGGGCAGCAGAGCCGGCCTGATTCTAGCCACCCAGCTGGGCCTGAGCCCCCTCGAGGGTAGTGACTAAACCGGGGAGCTACTGGCCGGGAGGTGCAAAACACCCCCCGAAGCGCCCCGCCTGGCAGCCCGGCCACGATCATCCCCGCAGCCCCAGGGCAGAGCGGTGGGGGGGATGCCGGCGAGGGGCAGGGGCGGCTCCAGGCACCAGCGCTCCAAGCGCGTGCCTGGGGCGGCAAGCAGCGGGGAGCAGCCTGCCGGTCGCTGTGGGGACGGCAGTCAGGGAGCTTTCAGCAGCGCGCCTGCGGGAGGTCCGCCAGTCCCGCGGCTTCAGCAGCAATTCGGCAGCGGGTATGCTGAAGCCGTGGGACCGGCGGACCTCCCGCAGGCATGCCGCCAAAAGCCGCCTGCCTGCCGTGCTTGGGGCGGCAAAATCCATAGAGCCGCCCCTGGCAAGGGGCAGTCACCTGCCTCCCAGCCCGGCTGAGATCCAGGCAAACCATCGGGCGCAAAATAGCAGCAGCCCAAACAGCTCCAGGCAGGTTCAAAAGAAAACAAGCGTCGTGCAAAGCCGCCTCGGCCAGGAAAAACGCTGGGCTGGGCTGGGCTGGGCCGGGCAGGGCGGCGTCTCTCCAGCAGCTGTCGGGACAGGGCTGTTAACGGGTGGCACAGGGGGCTGGCGTGACCCACTCGGCTGCTACTCAGGGTAGGGAAGCTCCGTGATTTGGACGTGAACGAAGAGCGAGGAGGGTGGGATGGCCATGCCGTCCTTGGACAGGAGGTGGATGTGACGATAACCTGCAGGGAGACACCAGTGAGCTGGGTCGGACCCGGCAGGCCCCAGTGGAGGAGTTGTGGGCTCCCGGGCCCGGGCGGGAGATGCTCCCCTGGGGTCTATTGTAGGGTAGCTTCCTCCAGCCTGATTTCAACTGCCCCCAGTGTTGGGTCTCCCGCCCCCTCCAGCGTCTGTACCGCGCCCTTCTCCAGCACGGTGCCCAACGTCCTCTCTTCGTTCCTCGTTAGCCCCTAATGAGTCCCATGCTTCCTTGGGCAGGGATCTCGCATCCGAAACTAGCTGGAGCTCGCCCACTCCTCTGCTCTTCCCAGCCCACCCGCCCTCCCCCGCTGCCCGCCCCGTGCTGCCCTCCCACCGCCGCCCCCCCCCCCGTGGGGGGACTATCAGAGACACGGGGGCTTGGCTCTTGTTCCAGCACTCTCCTGGCTAGCTACTGCCCTCCCAGCCCTGGCACGCTCCCCCTGGCACTACCATGGCCACACAGCTCTGGCTGGAGCCCCCTGCCCTGGCCGAGCCCCCAGCGGTGGGGGGATGCGAGCTGTGGGCCGGGCAGAAGCAGGCGGGCCTGGCGCTCACCTGATTTGATGCTAGCGAAGGGCAGGGTGAACTGGCCCACGAAGTCGTTCCTGGACGTCTTGTCGTAATCCTCCACCACGAAGCGCACGAGGGCCAGTTCAGGGACGTGCACCTTGAACCACAGCGTCTCGCCCCAGCGGGGGTTAAAGCCTGGAGGGGGAGGGGGAGATGGGGTCAGGGCCTGGGGACCTCAGCCCCCCGAGCATGCTCCTCCAGCTGGGCCGGAGTTGCAGGCTGCTGGCGGGGCTGCCCCTGGAGGGGGCCAGGCTCACCTGCCCGAGGCCGGACTCACCGTTGTTATCGACGGCCTGGGTCTCCAGCCTGGCCTGGTCGGCGGGGACGCCGTGGATCTCCACGCGCACCAGGGGGTCGACGATGGCGCTCGCCTTGCTGCCGGCCACCTTGGGGAGCTGCTGCCCGCTGATGACCTGTGGCGACACCGGGCAGCGGCCGGGGGCCCCTGAGCTCGGGGAACCGGCAGCCGTGTGGGCCCCGGGAGCTCTGCCAGAGCCAGCAGCTGGGTCCTCTGCAGGCACGGGGCAGGCTGCTCCCCGAACACTGCCCGGGACGCTGCACCCAGGACCGGCCTCTGGGCCCCAGCTCCGCGTCTCCAGCCTGCCATGGGGCACAATGAAACCTCCCCAGCCCGCTGCGCCCAGCTGAGCCCCATAGCACCAGGCACCCCCTGCCCCCTCTCCTTTCCTGCCCGTGGAGAGAGTCCCCCAGGCAGTGCCCCTGGCGTACCTGAATCGCCAGGCTCCAGGGGCCGCCCCCGGCCCTGCTCCGGGGATTGTCGGGGTCGAAGGCGGTTCCCGCGTCCCTCAGGAAAGCCGGCTTCAGCACGTAGCCGCAGCGGGCGTTCTGCCGGAAGAGCCCGTCACACAGATCCATCTCCGCCCCGGCCGTCTGCACGTTCAGGGCCACTGCGGGGAGAGAGGCGGACGGGGCTTGTGGGGCTGCGGCAGCAGGACCCGGACACCCCTTCCAGCCGGGGCTCCCCACAAGCTCTCAGAACATGTGCTCGTTAACCCTTCTCCCCGCCCCCTCCCCCCGCTGAACTAGCGCACAGCAGTTTAGGCCAGGAAGTGAAGGACGCTGCTGTATCCAGGGCAGGGGACACTTAGCCAGGAGCCCAGCACCACTAGCCCAGCCCCTGGGACTGGTCACACTCATGGGTTGGGGGCTCAGTGTTACCGCTCATGGGGGCCCCTGGCAGCACAGTGCCCCCTACTGCCACTGCAGCAGTAATTGAGAGGGGCCGGCCCCTGCTGGCGGATCCCACGGGGCCCCAGCTGCGCCAGGCCCCGGTCGGGTCGAACAGGCCAGCGCCCGGCTCTCCCTCAGGGTGCCCAGAGCCCCGTGGCCCCAGGCCGGGTCCCTAGGACCCTGGGGTGTTCACTTGGGATTGGGGCCCAGGGTCCCACCCCGCGTCCCCCCTCGGACCCCAGCCGGGCCCTACCGAGCTGGCAGCCCACGTTCCACATCTCCTGCGGGTCATAGTTGGAGGAGTCGGTCCTCAGCCCGCTGGGGTAGATCCGCGTCAGCTGCTGGGCGTTGTGACGGACAAACTCGTTCCCTGGGGGCAGGAGACGGTGACCCCC
>NW_020664413.1:1064772-1068189 GCF_002925995.2 Terrapene triunguis
GGATGGATGGAGGGATGATGGATGGAATGAGGGATGCAGGGGGAGGGGAGGGATGGAGGGAGGGATGCAGGAAGCCTGGCAGGGTGGACGGACACATTGTGGGTGGGGATGGCGGTGCAGACGGAGGCAGGAGAGCGCCCCCACTGGAGACGGGGGGAAATGCAAACCCCCCGCCCCCCAGCGCAGCCCCAGCCCGAGCGAGTGCCCAGCCCAGGGCCCTGTGGGAACGGCTGCTGCGCTCAGGGCAGTGTGCTAAGGGGTGGCGTGCGGGGGCGGGAGGCAGGCGTCACCGGGGGGCGGGATGGCCGAGCCGGGAGCTCAGAGCCATGGGCCAGGCCCCCGCAGCGACCGCCCCCCAGCCCGTCCCCTACCTCCGGCGAAGGCAGCTGCGTGGGGTCGCGGGCATCGAGGGGGGCCGTGAGCAGCCGCTCTCCCAGGATGCCCTTCAGGTGCTGGGCCATGAGGTCCCCCTGCTCCGGGCCGCAGTGGTTCTCCAGGGACAGGATGACGGGATAGTCGGACGCCTGCCAAGCAAAGAGCCGGCGGCTCAGGCGCCAAGACCAGGCCAGAGCCTCTGGGTCCCCTCGGCCACCAGGGCCTCCCGCGGGCACCAAGCGGGGCAAGAACCCGTCTGTCTTCCTAGGGGGGCGAGGCCGAAAGGTGCCAGCAGGACCAACCCTTAGTATGAGGGGGAGAGAGCCCCCGCCCCGCGCCCCCTGCTGAGCCCCCCGCCCCCTGCCAAGCCCCCTGCCCCCTCCCTGCAGCCCCGCACCCCCGCCGAGCCCCCTGCCCCCTCCCTGCAGCCCCCCGCCCCCTGCTGAGCCCCTGCTCGCTCCCTGCAGCCCCCCGCTGCCTGCCGAGCCCCTGCCCGCCCCCGCCCGCCCCGCACCCCCTGCCAAGCCTCCACCCCGCTCCCTGCAGCATGACACCACCTAGCGCTGCAGCAGAACCCAGCGACAGGAGGCTGCAATGACGACCTCGCCCCTTCCCCGCTGCGCCCGTCCCAAAGGGCGGGAGGGAAGCTGAATGGAGCTGAAGAAACCTGGGGCCCGGATCATGCTTGCAGCGCTTCAGCCAGTGCCAGGGTTTGGGCAGGTGACCCAACCTGGTGCCTCCTACCTGTCCCCAAAGCCAACGCTGTTAATCCCCATAGAGCATCTCTCCTCCGGCGGGACGCCCTCACCTGCCACACTGATGCAGCCACCTCTGAGCGGGACGGGGCAGCTGCTCAACAGTCAACTCCCCCGGGGCGAGTGGCTCCCAGCGCCGAGCCCGTGGCTCCCAGCGCCGAGCCCGTGGCAGGGGCTGCCACCACAAGGGGGCGCTGCAAACATGCCATAGGGCAGTGCCAGCCTTGGCCTCTCCCTTAGTGGGATCCCCCGACCCACTTAGCAAGAGGAGAAGGGTAGGGTGCTCCTGACCCCCTGACCCCCATCGTGACCCACCCTGGGGTCGTGACCCCCGGCTGAGAACGCCCCCTTCTGGCGGGGGGCTGCCCTACCTGGAAGGCGTACTGCCCCAGGGTGCTGACCACGTCCTTGAAGGGGATCTTGGAGGTGAGCGTGTGGCCGTGATACACGACGGGCTCCCCACTGGGCCCGTCCCAGCAGTCCACCTCCAAGCAGCGGCAGCCCCGCTTCAGAGCCCTGCCAAGGAGACGCCCCGTGAGACGACCCCCGCGGCTGCTCAGCGTCCCCACCGGTACCACCGCCCTGCTACCTGGGGCGTGTGACGCTGGCTCGCCGCAGCCTAGCCCGGTTCCCAACCCACCCTGGGCTGCCCCCTGCTCGATGGTGCTTCTGACGTAACGCGCCAGGGTGCCGGGCAGGCAGGACTGGCCTGGCCTGGGGAAAGCCGGGGCAGCTCCCAGCTCTGCCACAGCCAGTGGGCGAGTGGCTGCATTTCCCTGGGCCTCGGTTCTCCATCTGGAATAGCGACCTTCCTGTCTGTTGTGCCAGCTCTTAGCACAGGCACAGTTCCCCCCGTGTGCGTGCAGTGGCTGGCACAACGGGGCACGGACTGCGCTCCTGCGGCTGCGATCCACAGAGTAACTGGGGCCAGGTCTAACGCCGCCAGCGATGGACTCCCTCTGTCCCCGACTCCTGGGCTCTAATGACTCGACCGCAGTGTGCCCCAGCGCCTCCTACTTGGCCCCAAAGCAAACAATGCTGATCCCTCTGCAGGGACGGCCCTGCCTACCACAGTGATGCAGCCACCTCTGCGTGGAACATGGCAGCTGCTCAACAGCAATGCTCCACGAGACAGGCAGCAACGGAATATCCCATCCAGGCAGGGGCTTAGGGTGGGAGAATGAAGTTTCCCATATTGAACTTGGCCGGTAGGTGGGGCTAGCCCTACGGCTCTGCTGAAAGGGGGCAGGGGGACCTGATGACCCTACGTGGTCAGGCATTGGGTTTACATCTCATTGGAAAGGCAGCACCTCCAGCAAAACCACAGCTCCCCTCCCGCCACGCTGGGACACTGGGGCAGGATGAACCCAGAGGCCCCCCACAGCCCTTCGTACCCGACGCTGCCCCCCGTGGAGACCAGGCGATGCCCTTCGGGAGCAGCTGCCTTCTCCTCAGGTACCTGATGTAGCCCTCGACGCTGCTCTGGCCCCGGAGCTGGTCCTCCAGCAGGTAAGTGTTGTGCGAGGAGGAGATGAAATAGTGGCAGAGGGGCTGGGTCATGTCCTGACAAAGCGGCTCGTGAGCGGGGTTAAAGATGGCGCCTTCCGGCGAGCGCAGGTACAGGAGGAAGCCGTCGAGGCTCAGCACATGGCGCGCCCTGGCTGGAGATGAAGGAGCAACGTCAAGAGACCGGGGAGCTCGGTCCAGCCACCCCGCCCGGTGAGGGACCCGTCCCCTGCGGTGCCCTGAGCCCAGGGCAAGAGGAGAGCTCCTAGCTGCTTGGAGGAAAGCAAGTGTGGTGCCAATCTTCCCAAAAGGGGAGAAGAGAGATCCTGGCAATGACCAGAGCTAATCAAATACCAGAGACCATAGCAAGAGGGAGGAAAAAATCACTAAACATCTAGCGGGTCCGAGAAACGCAGGCAACGGGCAGCGCTGGGGAGAGACGAGAATAAATCCTGCTGGGCAAATCGTGCTCCGCAGTTGCTGCCAGAATCACGGCCCCCGAAGCAGCAGGCCAGGCGCGATAGTGCCGCATGCAATCGTATTCTCATCGCCCATTCCCATTGCCCCGGATCTGCCTCTGCCCTGGGTCCGCGGCCGGCTGCCAGCAGCGGCGCAGTGCGGAGTTGGGAGCGGGGCTCTGCTGGATCCAGCGGGGTGCACGCTAGGGTCCATCTCATTCCTGAGCGGCAGCGACCTGGAGCAGCGGTTTGCAGCCAGTGGGGCGCAAAAAGCAATTGGGGAACCTGAGGCGTTGAACATTTCATTACAAGTTAATACCAAG
>NW_020664413.1:1068199-1095827 GCF_002925995.2 Terrapene triunguis
AGACAATCCCCCATCGCCCCCCATGTGCCCGGCCCCTGCAGGGGTCCCTGTCCCACCCCAGACACACCCACGTGGCAGGCACACTGGCACAGCACTGTCGGTGTCCATGCACTTTTCACTCTTACTGTGACAGCAGTTGTAAGGGGATCACGAAAACTGGGCTTCGAATAAGAGGGCACCATCCTGGAAAGGGTGAGCCCCATTGCTCCCAGTCTGGGCGAGGAATCTGGCTGGGAACCCTCCACCCCCAGGAAAGGCCGAGAGCCCCATGTAACAGAGCAAGCAAAGAGCTGGCCGGGCCCTGTAGGGAACAAGCTGCCTCGGCCCCCAGGGCTGGTCCCTTCCCTTGCTCCGTTCCGTGACCCTCACCGCTCTCAGACGGCTCGTATCTGGCAATCAGCTCCATGGCGAACTCCTGCGTGTTCTCCCCCTCCAGCTGCTCCTGCTGCAGGAAATCCACGAACTCCAGCAGGGTCAGCTTCTTCCCGTCCTGGGAGAACGCCTGGAAGACGCCCAGCACCTCGTCTCGCTGCGTCAGCGCCTTGTAGAACAGCACGAACTCCTCGCCCTCCAGCGTCCCCGACTCCGACCCGTCGGCCATCTGCAGCGAGAGCAGGGCCTGGGGGACGCTGCAGGACTGACGGTGCCAGTGCATGCCCACCCGCCCCTGGCAGGATGGATGATGGATGGATGATGGGACGGTCGATGGATGGATGGATGATGCGTACGGATGGATGGGTGGGTCATTGAGTGGATGGATGGATGGATGGATGGATGTGACCTGCTCCGTCAGAGGGCTTCCTTCTGAAAACAGCCTTTGGGTGGGGGTGGCCAGTCTTTGGGGGGCAAGGAAAGGGGAGGCACCCAGCGTGGCCAGCCCCCCGGCACGGCACTCACCTGGAAGAGCCGCAGCGCGTGGTCCTCGTTCATGTCCATGTTCATCATCTTGAGGAGCTGCCGCACCTCCTTGAAGCTCATGCGCCCGTCCTTGTTCTTATCGGCCTTCTGGAACCAGTCGCAGATCCACCTGCCAGGGGGGCTAAGGAAAGCGACGGGACGGGGGGCTGAGAGTACCCTGCCTGAGGCGGGGGAGGGGAACAGACGGGGGCCGTCCACAGGCTATGGGCACCAGTGGTATCCCCCCTCACTGACCTAGCTAAACGCCCGCCAGCTCCCAATGCCCCCAGGACATGAGCATATGGCACATCCCTTCCCCATCCACTGGGGAGGAGACATCCAGGGGACATCGAGGCAGGCAGGCCCGTCCCCCAGGCTGACGGGGGTGTCTCCCAGCCATGCCCCCTGGCTTTGCTCCTCTGCGTGGGTGGAAGGGCACTGAGGGGGCACGGGAAGGGGAACCGGGGCTTGGGGCCAGGCCGGCGGAAGGATATTGATCCATCTTCTCCTGCTGGTCCATCTTGGTGACGATCTCCACCAGGCGGCGCAGGCCCCGGACCCAGCACTGCGCCTCCTCGGGGGAGCCGGCGATCAGGTCCAGGTTCCCGCGCCGCCCGTGGAAGACGACGGTGAAGCAGTGCTCGGGCGGGAACTCCTCAGCCAGGCTCTGCAGCACCTCGGACTGGTGCCCCTCCCGCACTGTCTCCACGTCGCTGATGGAGACTGGAAGGGAGGGATGGGTCAGGCTCTAGAGGGGGGCAGGGCCTGTGCCAGATGTCATCGCCCCAGATCCACCTGTCAATCCCTCCGTCCATCCGTCCCTGGAGTCTGTCCCTTGGTATCTAAACACTGGGAGGCCCTACACAATAGGGACCCTGCTCTGGAGACCCCGTTGGTGATCGCTTCCCTGACCCATACAGCACCCATGGTCTCCCACAGGATAGAACGCTGGCTAGATTGTCGGCTCCATGTCTAGTTGGCAGCCGGTATCAAGCGGAGTGCCCCAGGGGTCGGTCCTGGGGCCGGTTTTGTTCAATATCTTCATTAATGATCTGGAGGATGGCGTGGACTGCACCTTCAGCAAGTTTGCAGATGACACTAAGCTGGGAGGAGTGGTAGATACGCTGGAGGGTAGGGATAGGATACAGAGGGACCTAGACAAATTAGAGGATTGGGCCAAAAGAAATCTGATGAGGTTCAACAAGGACAAGTGCAGAGTCCTGCACTTAGGACGGAAGAATCCCAGGCACTGCTACAGACTAGGGACCGAGTGGCTAGGCAGCAGTTCTGCAGAAAAAGACCTAGGGGTTACAGTGGACGAGAAGCTGGATATGAGTCAACAGTGTGTCCTTGTTGCCAAGAAGGCTAACGGCATTTTGGGCTGTATAAGTAGGGGCATTGCCAGCAGATCGAGGGACGTGATCATTCCCCTCTATTCAACATTGGTGAGGCCTCATCTGGAGTACTGTGTCCAGTTTTGGGCCCCACACTACAAGAAGGATGTGGAAAAATTGGAAAGAGTCCAGCGGAGGGCAACAAAAATGATTAGGGGGCTGGAGCACATGACTTATGAGGAGAGGCTGAGGGAACTGGGTTTGGTTAGTCTGCAGAAGAGAAGAATGAGGGGGGATTTGATAGCTGCTTTCAACTACCTGAAAGGGGGTTCCAAAGAGGATGGATCTAGACTGTTCTCAGTGGTGGCACATGACAGAACAAGGAGTAATGGTCTCAAGTTGCAGTGGGGGAGGTCTAGGTTGGATATTAGGAAAAACTATTTCACTAGGAGTGTGGTGAATCACTGGAATGGGTTCCCTAGGGAGGTGGTGGAATCTCCTTCCTTAGAGGTTTTTAAGGCCCGGCTTGACAAAGCCCTGGCTGGGATGATTTAGTTGGGAATTGGTCCTGCTTTGAGCAGGGGGTTGGACTAGATACCTCCTGAGGTCCCTTCCAGCCCTGATATTCTATGATTTTGTGATGGCAGAAAGGGGGCTGTGATGGGGGGATGGAGAAGGGAGGGTCTGACAATTAGAGTCAGACACCCCGGGGGAAAAATATAAGAACGGCCAGACTGGGTCAGACCAAAGGTCCATCTAGCCCAGTATCCTGTCTTCTGACAGTGGCCAATGCCAGGTGCCCCAGAGGGAATGAACAGAACAGGGAATCATCAAGTGATCTATCCCTTGTCATCCACTCCCAGCATCTGGCCATCAGAGATTTAAAGATCATGGGGTTGTGTCCCCGCCAATCCTGGCTAATAGCCACTGATGGACCTGTCCTCCAGCAACTTCTCTCATTCTTTTTTGATCCCTGTTATACTTTTGGCCTTCACGGGGGATCTGAACCCCAAAGAACAAGCAACTGTCTGCAATATCAATGCACTATAAAAGGTCTGTTATGCCAGCGGTCGTTAATATCATTGGGTGCTGTGGGTCCAGAGCTGCGGCTGCGTGCTGGGAACATGTGCCCCAAAAACGTATTTCAGGAACACTTGACACACAGCGGAACGATTCCTGCCTGTTTGCCGGGGTCTCAGCCAGGTGCTGCCAAAGACAACGGATGTTACGTTCACGTCCGATTCGACAGGGGAGGGGAAGTCACCAGGGAGAGACAAACTGCAGGGGGAACTTTCTCTGGGGAGACGCTTCTGAAGAATACATTGCAAAGGTTTACTGGACTAGAAAAAGCAGGGGAGAGAACCCCTTCGTTATCCACCACCGACGGGGGAAAGAGGCCAGCGCTCATGGGATCCGTGAAAGGTGGATCCTTCGGGCCTGTGGGTTGAAGACACTGAGAACTGACCGTAAACGAGCCATTGCCAGAGACCCGGCTTGCGACTGGTAAGTTCTAGACACGCGAAACCGTTTTCACATTTGTTTGATTTGTAACCAGACGCACACGTTCTCTGTCTCTTCAATCTCTGCTCTTTCTTCACAGCCCTTCTGGTTTGCCTGTAAACCCTGTGAGCGCTGAGGAGCAGGCTGCGGTGTGTACCGGCTCTTTGGAGGCAGCGCCTTTAATCATTTCGGTGAGTGTTCTGTGACGCTGCAGAGAGACACCTCCAGGGAGCTCAGGAACTGAGGGTCGCTGCATGGCACCTTCACGGCCAGATTAAGACTGGCAGAGTCTCGGGACTTTGCTGGTGTGGTGGACAGGCTGGTGTGGCAGGCAGCTGTCCCTAAGCTCCAGCAGACCCCGAGCAGAGCATCACAACAAAGCAGGAATCTCAGGGCTCCAACTGGGAGGGACATGGGGAACACCTTCCTGCATGGACACGCATGCACACACATACACAATCACACACACACACATGCATCTAACCACCCATATATACAATCACATGCCTACCATGCACATACCCATGTTTGGCCACCCACCAGACACACACCTTGGTTTGTGTGCACACAGCCGCACACTGTTCACTCTGAACCCTACTGAGTGCCCAGTGGGCTGGCACACAGCAGTGGCTGTACTCACAGGTATATTTGGTGTTGCCGTTCTTCTTGGACTTGTACCAGACAGTCATGCAGTCGTCCTGCAGCTTGAAGTATCGCTGCTTCTTCCAGCTCTTGGACTTCACCTTCCGCATCAGAGTCCCCTGCTGCATCTGCTCCGGGGTCTCATCCGGCGGGGGGCCTGCGGGGGGGGGGGGGGGGGGGGAGAGCAGGTGCTCAGCGAGGGAAGACCGGGGAGGTGCACAGTGCTGGCTGGCTGACACCTGCCCCCCGAGACCCAGTCGGCTCCCCGGTGATATGGGGACTCCTAAGGGGACCATTGGGGCTCATCAGCACTTGCCCCATCATGCAACCAGCATCACTGGCGCAAACCTACTACACTGTTAACCCTTTGGAGCCTGTGATAGACCTACATGCACTTGTACCTACGGGACAATGGCCGCAGCACCCCGAAAGGCAGGTGGGGGGCAATTCGGCCATAGTTACAATGATTCAGGAGCGGGGTCACTCCAGATTCACACCAGGGTGCCTGAGCGCAGAGTCCGCACTCTCCCGTTACACCTCACATGGGGCCAGCCCTCAGCTGGTGCAAACGGGCAGAATCAGCAGTTTTACACCAGAGGATCTGGCCCCAGAGACTTCTCCTCTTCCGTGGTGTGGAGAACCCCGCCGCTGAGCCTGGGTGAATTGGACTTGTCCCAAAGATGCCAGCCCTGGGGCTCTGGGGGCATTTGGGGCACCGCCTTGGAACAGACTGATCCCGACTGGAATTCCTGTCCCTATGCCGGGGTGCCTCCTGGGAGTTGTAGTTCCATGTCCGGGGTGCCTCTGTTCTCCCATATGGGCCCTGCTCCCCGGCTGGCCTGGAGGGATCAGCTCACCCGTGGAGAGCTAGTGGCCACTAGGGTGACCAGACAGCAAGTGTGAAAAATCGGGACAGAGGGTGGGGGGTAATAGGAGCCTATATAAGAAAAAGCCCCAAATCTTGGGACTGTCCCTATAAAATCGGGACATCTGGTCACCCTAGTGGCCACGGGGGAAGTGCTGTAGCTCGCCCAGCTTCCCTGGGGTCGCAGCAGGAGTGACCGTGGGGAGCCACAGATGCTGGCTGGCCCCGCTCTGCCCCAGCTGTCCGAGCTCTCCCCCCCCCGGCATGCGCTGCTCTAGCCCCTGTTTCAGGTTTGCTGATCGCTCGAGCTCCACGGCCCACAGACCCAGGGAACAGGACGAGGCCGGGGCCCAGACACTACAGGGGGCAGGCTCCCCCCCCCCCACCGCCAGTGCTGGCAGGATTGTGACTGGGTCTGACCCCGCCCCGTGACTCGCCCAAACCCGTGTCATTCACTCCTGCCCCGCCCACATGCCGTTCAGCCTGGGGGACGCTCCGGGGACACTCACGGGGGCTGTAGAGGTGCAACGCCATGGGGCTGTCGTCAGGGGCTTGGCCCGACGGGCATCTAGCAAGAGAAAACACCAGAGTCATTCAATACAGTCACGTCTGCCTGGCTCATCCTGCCAGCTCCTGCCCCCTGGCACCATGGCACTCTGCAGCAGGACGGGGGTGTTGGCAGAGCTGGGGGGGAGCTCAGGGCTGGAATAGCAGGGGTTTCATACACCGTGCACGGGATGAGAACACGAGAGGACTCCAGGCGTGTGAAACAAATTAGCTCTTTATTAAGGGCACCGGTGACAGAGGTGCTGCGACAGCGGCATTCCAGCCATGTGCACACAGACTGACTGCCTGGTGCCTCCTCCAAACGCCAGGTCACCCCTGCTCCAAGTTCCACGCCGATTGCTCCATCTTTCCTTCAACTACCTTTGTAGTTGTTGTAGCTTCTGGGCCAGCAACTGCGGACTTGCTGGGGCCGGGTGACTCGTACAGCGCCCACCCAAGGGACGTGGCCTTCACCGTCAGGCCACTGCAGCCTGCTCGATCTCGTAGGCCCTGCGGCGTGCTGGCCTGCAAACCAGTCTGCACTTCTCCTTTGTGTTATCGCTGCTGGTGGGGGACTGGCACTCGCCCGGCTGCCGCCGGTGGTCTGTTGATGGGGTCCTGTTTGTTCGCTGTGTAGCTCACACACCTTGTTTCTTCTGACTCTCCTCGGTTGGGCCAGTTGATACCGGGGCCTTGGCCCCGCCTGCCCGGGGGCGCAGAGTGGCTGCCGCTACTCGGCGGTTCTCTTCAGTTTCATCTCTGCCACTGTCCTGAGTCTGTAGCTACCTCAAGGTTGCTACAGCAGTGGGGGAGCTGCACATTGGGATTGGGGGCACGGGCAGAGCTGGGGCAGAGGGAGCCCAAGGCTGGGTCACCAGGAGGCTGCAGGTCGGGAGTGAGGGGCACCGGCAGAGCTGGGGCAGAGGGAGCCCAGGGCTGGGATATCAGGGGTTGTGGGTCAGGAGTGAGGGGCACTGGCAGAGCTGGGGGAGCCCAGGGCCAGGACAGCAGGGCAGGGGAGTTTAAAAACAGGACTGGGGTGCCCCCGCAGAGCAGCACGGGGGGCTGTCAGGGCCTGCCTGCACTCAGCCGTCTCCAGTCACCTCTTTCAGCCCGTCAGCTGCACATCTGGCCCCGGAGCACGCTCCGGATTCAGGAAAAGCCCGAGGGTGTTTTATTAGGCAGCAGGTTTAAAACAAACACAAGAAAGTATTTTTTCACGCAACGCACTGTCAGCCTCTGGAACTCCTTGCCAGAGGGTGTTGTGAAGGCCAAGACTATAACGGGGTTCAAAAGGGAGCTAGATAGATTCATGGAGGAGGAGTCCATCAATGGCTATTAGCCAGGCTGGGCAGGCAAGCAGCCCAGCTCAGACTTTCAGGAGCCGCTGGGCAGAACAAACACAAAGTCCAGTTGGTCTGGATGGTGGCTTGGCTGGAGAGCCCCTGGAGGCTGGTGTCACGGAGTCCCCGGGCGATGCTCTGGAACTGCTCCCCACAAAGCCAGTCAGGACTTTGGGGAGCCTCCTCTCCCTTGGAGCAGACTGTCTTCAGGGCAAGAAGCTCACATGGCTTCACCTTCCTAGGTCTGACCTTGGAGCATTCAGCATATGCCCCTCCGTGCGCTTCCCACAGCGAGTCCGCCCAGGCGGGGTCCTGGGGAAGCCAGAGGGTCCTGCACCCCCCACTTCGCAGTCAGACGTGACTCTCGGCCAGCCAGTAAAACAGAGGTTTATTAGATGACAGGAACACGGTCTAAAACAGAGCTTGTAGGTACAGCGGCAAACGGGACCCCTCGGCCGGGTCCATTCTGGGGTCCCGTGAGCCAGACACCCCCGTCTGCTCTCACTTCCCGTCCCCAGCCAGCTCCAAACTGAAACCCCCTCCAGCCCCTCCTTTCTGGCCTTTATCTCTTTCCCGGGCCAGGAGGTCACCTGACCTCTTTGTTCTCCCACACCTTTAGCATCCCTTGCAGGGGGGAAGGGCCTGGCCATTAGTTGCCAGGAGACAGAGTGTCGGTCAGAAACTGAGGCACCCACACAGTGTTCAGAGGAAACATTAAGAACAGTCCCACTTCCTCACAGCTGGCTGGGACTGTGGCGAGAGACCCAGGACTTATGGAGATAGACCTACCTCCTAGAGCTGGAGGGGACCCCGAAAGGTCATGGAGTCCAGCCCCCTGCCTTCACTAGCAGGCCCAAGTGCTGATTTGGGATTGAACTCACACCCCTGGGATTAGCAGGCCAATGCTCAAGCCACTGAGCGATCCCTCCCCCCTTCCTGTTTGTCCCTGGCTCCTTGCCGTCTCCTTGCTGAGCACCCCGCCTGGCCTGCGTGGGCGGCTGCCCGGAGGTCGGCACTCCCAGGCGGGAGCTGCTCCAGCCAGCCTGTCGGAGGGGACTGAACCAGGGCGGTGGGGCGGTCTCCAGCTGCCTTGGGGGAAGAGGCTTTAGCCACACACAAGGGCTCAACCCAGGGGGAACTGGGCGACTGTCTCTCATTTGGGCTCTGCTCCTGGGCCCTTCTCTGGGGCTGGGGACATACGGCCCCTCACCCTGCTCTCCCCTGGGCAAAGCCAGCCGGAGGAGAGAAGCACCCCACTTCCCCCCACCTGGCCGCCCTCTGGGCCCCTCAGCAGAGCGCCCAAAGCCTGGGCACTCCCAAGGCCCCTGGCTCCCCCCCACACCCCACGGGGCCCGCTGAGATCGTCCACCTGCCCAGCGCTCAGCCTTCACCCTCCCCACAAGGGGTCCCAGCCCGGCGCAGACCCAGGCAAGAACCGCTGTCCCGTCGGTGCAGGGAAAGGGCTTGGCTTGGGGGACCGTGGAGAACGGGGGAGGAGCGCCCTAGCACCTGGTGGGGGCGAGATGGGAGGGGATGGGCCTCTCAGCTGGTGGGAACCGGCCCAGCCCCATGGACTTCACTTCGCTGCCCCAGCAGAGCCAGGGGGATTTCCAGCCGCTGGAGGGGGGAGGACGGGGCAGAGCGAAGGGTCCCATTTTGATCACGGATTGCTGGCCCTGGGCAGGTGTTTGCATGGGATGGAGCTGCTGGGTGCGGGCCAGAGGGCGGGAACGTGGCTGTGCTGGCAGGTTCGGCGGGGAGGGGGCTGGGTAAGTCTCTCCCACCAGGGTGCAGAGGAATGGGAGATGCTGCCAAGCAGCCGTCCCTGTGAGCGGGGGGAACCTCGGGGGGGTTCAGGGCTAGTGAACTGCTGCATGATGGGGGGACACCAGGGCCCTCTGCAGCTCGGGGACCCTGGCTGCTGATTGCAAAACCCCGCAGAGCGCCAGGGTGAGGCCGCTGCCCCGGCCAGCATCCAGCACTGGGTCCTCCAGGAAGGCTGGAGCCAGGCTGTCCTAGGACACAGGAGCACCACGAACGGCCTGGCCGACGGGGACGAGTGAAAGGCCCTGTGGGGATTTGAACCCACAGATCCGGGGAGCATGAGCGTCCCGCAGGGGCTGCTCTGAGCGCGGCTTGAGGCACCGCGCCGGGAGTCGGGCTGCCTGGGTTCCATTCCAGGCTACCACAGACTCACGCTGGGACCTTGGCAAGTCTCTGCCTCGCCCCCTGCCTCAGTTTCCCCCGCTTGTGGCAAGCTGCAGGAAGCTGAATGCGTCAATGTACTTCGGGATCCTTAGGTGGAAGCGGCTGGAGAGGGGCAATCATCCACCCCCAGGGATCTGGACTGACCCCTGCTCTCCCCCCCCCCAGAAGGTGGCACCATCCCTGCCACCCTGTGGAGCATACCAGCTATCTGTAAAAGGCCCATCACCATGGCATTTAGGCGTCAAGGCTCCCAGGGGCAGCAGCTCCTGCCTGAGAAGCTGGGAAGGGTGGCAAGAGACCAGGGCCCGATCCCCTGCGGTGCTGAGTGCCTGCAGTGCCATGGGCGGTGGGTGCTGAGCACCTCTGAGAGCCAGATCCTGGAGCCGAAAGGGGGGGGGCGGGGACTGGGAGAGCCCCGGGAGCTGCCAGTGCCCAGACGGCCACGGGAGGCTGTGGCACAGAGCGCCTGGCACTGCCCAGCCCAGAGGCTAACTAAGGCCACAGGAGACCAGCTGGGAAACTGTCCCAAGCCGCACAGCACCGACCTCGTGAGAGCAATAAACCCAGCGGGAGCCAGCCCCGCACGGGCACAGGCTGCCTCCCTCCAGGCGTGTCCCCCCATACACCCCAACTCCCTGCAGGCGCCTCTCGGCTCTGCCTGGACGGTGCCCAGAGCTGCGGCTGCAGGAGGCATCGAAGCCGCAGGGCAGCTGCCCAGCAAGCCCCCGACACCCCCAAATGCCCGGGAAGCGGAGTTGCTGCCGAAGTGGGTCCCTTACCAGTGGCTGGTACCTCCCGCAGCCGCTGGGTCCCCTCCTCCCGTCCCCGTCTCTTCTCGGGGCTCTGTCCCACGCAGCAACTGACACAGCAGCTGAGCTTGCAAGGAGAAATGATCTCACAGCCCTGCCCAGCTCTGGCTCTCCCCTTAAAGGCACAGAGCCAAGGGCTCCCTTGTCACCCTGCCACTGGCAAGCTCAGGGATGGCGCAGGGAGCTGCTCCCTGGATGCCTGGCTGCACGTGGAGAGGAGAACCCCTCTCCCCACAGGCCCCCCAGCCAGGGACTCGCCTTCCCCACAACACATGAACTCACCTGGGCCTGGATCCCTTGTAAGAATCACCTGGCCCCGAATACAGTCGGCCTCGTTTTCACTTAACGCTCTGCCAGCCAGGACGCCTGGGTTCCGTACTCCGTCCTGGTCTCTCGTACCGGTGGTGGCGGCAGCAGCAGCCGGGGACACTGGGACAGAGACCACAGCTGGGGGATACACTGCTGTCTTGGGGCCACCAGCCGACCAACCTGAGGGATGAGGCTTCGTGGCTAGTACCCCTGTGTCCCCCAAAGCATGGATGGAAGGGGAAGTCTGAGCGTGCCCAGGGCCAATGGCAGAGCCGGGTCAGGGACTCAGCCACTGTCTGCTCTGGGGGTCGCTCCCCCGCCACCCCACACTGCAGAGCGGCCAGGGCCTCCAGCCAGTTACAAGCTGGGTCCATCTACGCTCACCCGTTAACTGGGCTGTAACGCTGCCGTTCCCGCTGGGCCAGGAACAGCCTGGGATTGAGCTGCTGACAGCGTCAGCCGGGATTGAGGTTACAGCCGCTTAGCAAGGGCGAGCAGCAACTCAGAGGTCACCTGGAGACCGGAGCCAGCTCTGAGCTTAGGTTTCATCTGCAAATGTATTCGCTGGCCTAGCACCAGCACCGTCCCTGCAAGGTTTGCTCATCCCCTGGGCTGGGGCCAGGTTAGACAGACGGGGTTTGCGGGTTGTGGAAACGAGCAGCAATAAATAAAGGAAGGGGGAGCCGGGGGGGGGGGGGGGAGATAGAGCCAGTGAAACGAACGAGAACAGAGCATTGGAAATGTACGAAGAACTTCCTTTCACAAAGGTCGGTGTGGTTGGGTGGCCCCTCAGCTCTGTGCCTCGCCGGCACTGCAGAGTGGGGAACGATAATCACTGCAAACCCCGGGGGGGTCGACCTCCCTGCCAGGGGCTGGAATTCCCACCCCGCAGAGACCGATGGGGCTGGCGGCTGCTACTCCCACGCAGGGCAGAACGCAGGCTCGGGGCCAAGGGGGTAGGTGCAGTGCAAGCTTCCGCTTACGGGTCTGTTCATGCACCTTTATCCTGGCCCCTAGCCCCACAGCTGCTCTGGTTGTGGGCTCTCCCGCTGCTCTGCTGATGGCTCTCAATCCTGACTGCTAGCCCCCCTGCTAACCCAGCCCTGGGCTCCCTCCCACCCCTCAGCTCTGCCGGTGCCCCTCAATCCCGACCCTCAGCCCCCTCCCCTCTCCCCAGCTCTGTCAGTGCCCCTCAATCCCAACCCGCAGCCCCTGCTAACCCAGCCCTGGGCTCCCCATCTCCCACCCCTCAGCTCTGTTGCTCCTCCTACCACTCCAGTATTATGTCCTGAAAGGCCAGCCCCTGTGATTTGAACACACAGCTCCTAGCCAGACACCACTCTCCAGAAACTCACGTCTTTTGTGATTTAACCTGGACTTGAAAGCAAATCCTTGAGGGGAAAAAACTAGTGCCTTAAATTGCCCTGAGCCCACCTCTCCTCCACTAAGTGGAAGGGCAGTGCCCAGTGACTGGGGGAGCTCGCTCTGAATCCGGACGCCCCCGCCCTCCTGCACTCACAGCTGGACACTGGATCCTGCAAGCGGCTCTGTACCTCCCGGGTAAGATGTGGACGGCGAGACAGTCTTTTGGGAACTCCCAGACAGCACTGGCCTCCTGCGCTTCCTTGCAGGTCACGTGCGTGACGGTGTACCCCATAAGGCTTCATGGGAATATGCTTATGAACGTCTATATGATATAACTGGAATATGTTTTAGGGTTAGGTTCTCTCTGCAAAGGTTACGATCTACTGAACACATTCCTCCTGGTTGTAGGCATGTGTCATTTTTGTACGTGAAGTTAGGAATATTGGCTGTGTACTGGCTTCATAGCCTGAGTAAAGCATTTGGGCAGCTTCTTGAGAAAGGAGTGTGCAAATTAAGTGCCCAGTCAAGAACCACTTAAACCAACAATGAACTCGAAGACGCCAATCCACATTGGAGCTTTCCCGGGAATGTAGCTTGGCTGGTAAGGAACTCAATCATGCATGGACATGTGACTTGCCCATGTGACTCCAAAACTCCATCTTGGAGCTGGACTTTGCATAGGAGAGAGGAGGGGGTCTCCACCCACAAGAGGAAGTCTATTTAAACCCCTGGGAGACCCCTCCATTTTGTCTTCAGCTAGCTAAAGAGAGAGCCTCTCCACCCCCAAGAATACCTGAGAGAGACTGGAACCAGGGACAGTAACTACAGGGGTGTGAGTGATTGCTGGACCCAGACTAGAAGGAGACTAGTCTGTAAAAGGAAGCTTACTGGAACTGGTGGTTTTATCTGTATTCAGTTTTCTTAGACATAGACTTGCGTGTTCCATTTTATTTTACTTGGTAATTCACTTTGTTCTGTCTGTTACTACTTGGAACCACTTAAATCCTACTTTTTGTATTTAATAAAATCACTTTTTACTTATTAATTAACCCAGAGTATGTATTAATACCTGGGGGGCAAACAGCTGTGCATCTCTCTCTCTCAGTGTTATAGAGGGCGAACAATTTATGAGTTTACCCTGTATAAAGCTTATACAGGGTAAAACGGATTTATTTGGGGTTTGGACCCCATTGGGAGTTGGGCATCTGAGTGTTAAAGACAGGAACACTTCTTAACTTGCTTTCAGTTAAGTCTGCAGCTTTGGGGCGCGTGGTTCAGACCCTGGGTCTGTGTTGGAGCAGACGGGTGTGTCTGGCTCAGCAAGACAGGGTGCTGGAGTCCCAAGCTGCCCGGGCAGGAAAGCAGGGGCAGAAGTAGTCTTGGCACATCAGTTGGAAGCCCCAAGGGGGTTTCTGTGATCCAACCCGTCACAACATGTCCAGGGTCCAAGGGGAAGCAGCCAGCACACAGCAGCTCCAGCACCTGGCATGTGGTTCAGGGCCAGCTAGGAGACGGAGACTTGGGGATTTTAAGGACACAAACAGGTTCTGGGGCTACTAGTGAAGCAGCGAGGAGTGCGGAAGGGTCATTCCCAAGCCACTGGTGCAGTGTGAATCTCTGTCCCCCTCTCCGGCACTACAGCTCGAAGCTGCAGCTGAAGTAGGAATGGCTGAATCACAGCGCTGAAAACATGCACCACTGAAGCCATCATCTTCCCTGGGTACAGGATCAACCCTCAGTCAGCAGCACTACGGACATCTGGGACACCAGCCCATCTGGGACACCAGCCCTGGGCCCATCTGCCCAGGCCTTGGGCCAGAAATGGTCTCTAGGGGGTCTCTTCTCTTCCCACATCATTTCTAGCGGGCGCTAGGGTCGGTAATGCCCATGCACACGTGCATAGGACACGTCCGCGGCGGAGCCAGGCCGGGTCTCCGGGCACTGCTGTGTTTGGGGCCGAGGTCGGCTACAAGGAGGGGTAGGAGCATTCACGCAGCAGTGGGCCAAAGACGCCAGAGGACTCCCCAGAGGCAGGCGGCAACAGGAGCATTTTCCTCCTACCGTGTCCCAGCAGAGCTGGGTCCCACTCTGCCTGCAACCCAACCCTCCTCCTGCCACCAGCAATTAGTGAGGGGGCTTTGAAACCCAAGTGGGGGATGGGAACTCAGGGGTGCCGTCCAGGAACAGCACCGAGAACCGTGCACCAGGGAGACGAGCGTGATCCCCACAGGGGGCCGGGAAACTGGAACCGGCCTGGAGGGAAGCCCCCTTCTGCCCTGGCTCCAGCAAGCGGGAGGAAGGCGGCACCTGCCAGAGAGACGCACCGGCCCCATCTCCTGCACCCCACGTCTGGAAGCAGCTGAAGGTGGGACCCAGGCAGGTTGAAATAGACCCTGGGCTTTGGCGAGGCCCCACTGGGACCAGAAAAGGCCTGGCCTGGCGAGCTCTGGGGCTGGGAAAGGGATGCAAAGAGCAGCGGCGCTGGCACTGGATGGAGATGGTCAGGCTGGAGGAGGCGGCACCGTTTGGAGGGGTAGTGGCTCTGGGGGGCTGCAGCAGAAGGCGGGTGCATTTCATGAGCCAGCCCACACCCCTCCACCAGCCAGAGGTGCCACTCAGCACCAGCCCCGGGCTCCATTGCCTCCTGCTCTTCCCACAGGCTCACAGGGTGCAGGACAAAACCTCACAAACAGTTTCAGCTGCAAACCCCATCGTGGGGGCCAGGACAGCCACTGAGGGGAGCTCAGAGCTACGGCGACTAACAAGCCACCCACGGCCATCAGCCTGACCGCTTTGCTCACGCGCTGTAACCCATCCCCGGCTCCCACAGCCTTAGAGTGCCTTGGGCGCAGTGCTCCTTCGGGGTCCCCGAAGAGCAGAATACCCAAAGCAGGAAGGAATGGGGGGAATGGCCGATGGACCGACAAGGGGGGGGGCTGTAAAGGATCCAGGCAGAGCTGGGGAGAGCCCAGATCACCTCCGTCCCGCTCTGCCAAGCGGAGCCGCCTCGCTCTAGACCCCGCTACAGTAACACCAGCCTGGCCCGCGGGCAGCACCTCGCAGAGGGAGGTGGGAGACACGGCTTCTAGGCCCAGCTTGTCTAGCCCCATCGGTGCCTCGGTTTCCCTACCTGCCACAAGGAGGCCAGGTCCTGTCAGTTCACAGCCAGGAATGGCTCCGCCGGTCACCGCCCCGCACAAGCCCGGACGGATTTCTGAACTCAGCCCGCCCCGGAGGTGCTGCCAGGCGTCTAGGTAACAGCTGCTGGGTGGAGGATTAGGCTGTTAGTGCTGACAGGCCCAGTGGAGCCCAGCTAAGCCTCTGCGTCCAGCTCTGCTCCGTCTGCTGGCCGCTGGCGCATGGTCATGTCGACGCCCTCAACCAGCGCAGCCCGGCCGCTCCCAGGGAGGCGCTTGTAGATTTCACCCCCACTGAAGGAAGGTAAATTTCATTTCTCCCTTGCTGGCAGCACCTGACATCGTCCCACGGGACTCACGCCAACAAGGTCCACCACAAATCACCGGCCGGCTCTTGCCGGGGTCCCCACGCAAGAAGGGGGAAAAGCCCCCATGCAAGAGGAGCCGCTAGGCAGGCTGAGAGACAGGAGCTGGAATTGGGTTCAGAGGGTGGCACAGGCCTAGCTCACACCGGAATCCCGGCCTCATTTACCATCTGCCTCTCCACGCAGCGCAGGAACGGCCCAAGCCCCGCTCTGGGATCTTGCCCCCGACTCTCTGCTTGTTTTACCCTCACTACACTTGAAGCAGACCTGCAGGCCCGAGCACAATGCAGATGCTCTAGCAGGACTGTGAATCCTCACACTGGCATGGCTGGGGCTTGGGCAGCGCCAGCGAGGGGTGGGTAATCTCGGCAGGGGAGTCAGGAGCTGGCTAGGAACCCCACCTAGGAAAGAGAGCACAAACTATCTGTTAACTGCTCCGCAGGAGAGCCGCTGCTTTGAGTACAGCCAGCAGGCCCAGGGAGGGGGATTAGAAATGAACCCCGCCCCCCTGCTCCCCCAGAAGCAGGGCAGCGTTTCCCTGGAGGTGTTTGGGAACCAGAGATTTCCACCTAAGACCACTCAGCACTACGTTGTAGGACCTGACAGCGGATGGCTTCGGCCAAACACAAGATTAAGAGCCATCGCCGTGTTCCACTCATCTGAATGGCGCAGACAAGACACAAACAGCTCCTGCAACCAGACGCAGACAAGACCGTGGGGTGGGTCTAGACACCGGACAGGTCAGGGAGACAACCACTTAAAACGGCCAGTATCCTCCCTAGAGCGGATTCGCCTCCCACTCCCCACCCCCAGTCACCACTGACCAACCCAGGATCCAGGAGCCTGAGGGCGCGCTTACCCGGCCTCCCGTATCTCCTGCCTGCGGACGGCCCCTCTCTGATCCCACACTCAGAGATCAGACGGGAACAGTGGTGCTTTGGGGTTTTTTTTTATTAAGTTTAAGTTACAAAACAGAAGCATTTTTAAGTCGCGTCAAGGCGGGGATGGCAAAAATGAGACTATCCGTTATAAAACCAGAGCCCGGGGTAAGGGAGGGAGCCCCCGTCCCGCGGGGCTGGCCACGGGCTGGGGGAGGAGAGGCCTGGAGGAGGTTAAGACACTGTTGGCACAACAACATGGCCGACGATCAGCAAAAAGGGACAAAGCTTCTCCCCTAGGAAGATTTGCCTGCTCGGTGCCACAGCCAAGCCCAGCTTTCACTGCAGGGCGAGGGCGTGGCAGTCACCAGGGGGCCCCGGCTTCTAGCCTTGCTGGACAAGTTACAGCCAACCTGCCTCCCCGCTCGGATCAGCTGGAAAAGCTAGCCTGTCCCTCTCCACGCAGGCAGGCGAGCGCCTTCATTGCTGTGGGCTGAGGCAGACGCCAACACTGGGCCAGGGGAGAAGGGGTGGATGGGGGACGGACAGAAGAGCCAGAGCCCTTGTGTATGGAGGCAGCCTCGAGGCCTGGCACCCCAGAAAAGCTGACGTCCCCGGAGCCCTTGGCACCTGCCTGAACTGGCTCCTGCCACGTCCCCTGCTGCCCAGAGGCAGGATCTCCTCCAACGGGCTCTGGACAGCAAAGCGGCCGAGCTAACACATTCACGAGCTGCTGCCCTTCAGCCCGGCCAGCAGCGCGGGCGTCCGAACCCAGCTCCGTCCTGCGGGCAGAGGGCAGCACTAGGAGGAGGTGCTGTACTTCAGTCCAGGGGACGCCGGAGAGCCAGTTCACGGGGCTTTGAGCACGGCAGTCACAGCGGCTGCAATGCACAATTTACAGCCCAGGAACGCGACCCTGCTGTCACCTCCACCCCCAGGGACGGGCCAGAACCCAGGATCAAAGCCTTCCCTCGCTCCCCCAGCCAGCGGAGCGCAGATGGGCCTGGCTCCAGCCATCGCCCATGGCAAACGGAAACCAAAGCCCGGGCAGGCAGCTGCGGCAGCCAGAAAGAAGCTGCTTCATGTCAGACGGGGAGAGAGCCGCCCCCTGGGCGAGACGCAGCCGGTTCGCGCTCTGTGGAGGGGATAAAACAACTGGGTCAACTTTTATTGAGCTCGCTTGTCTAACAGACTTGTAAACGGTGAAAGTGACAAGGAATGCGAGGCCACGCGCCACCGGCACGGAGACTGCGCTACGGGGAAGAGTCCACGTCCAGCACGGCCCCAGGCAGACGCCAGCCGAGCTGGGAAGAGGCGGTGCTTGGCTTTTAAGCTGCAGTAACAGTATGTGCTGGTGTCACAATCCCCCCGCGGCTGGGGGAACGGTCCTGCTGGCTGGGAGGCGGGCAGGCCGGAGGCTGGCCTGTGCACCCAGGCGGTTCTGGAAGAGGTCATCGGTTCCTGGTTCTCTGTAAACCTGAGCTGTTTCCTCCCTGGTGCCCCGCCCTCCGCGGGTGTCATTGCGGGGGCAGGGGGATGCCCCTGGGGTCGGTGACCTGACCCTCCTGCAGGTTCTTGACGAGCTGTGCCAGCCAGCGCTTGGTGGTGGTGTCGTCCTTCAGCACCTGGGCGAAGGTGGTGTCCTTCAGCTGGTCAGGAAGGCACTGTCTGAGAGCCTCTCGTGCCCTACATCAGGAGACAAGAAACAGGGGGACCAACAAATAAACTCACATTGACAAGAGGGGAGCAGGCCCCCTGCTGGAACATTACAGCCTGGGACAGGCTGCTCTGAGCACGCCTGGGAAACTCCGCCCCCTAGACCATGGCCAGGACCTCCCTCCTCCCCAAACCCAAGAGCTCCAGGCAGATCCCCCACATTAAAGGGAACTGACCCAAGGGCCCCCCCGTCCCAACACATTCCCAGTCACAACCCCCTTCCAGACATGAGGGGGGCGGCATGTCTGCACAGGAAGCCGAGTCAGAAGCTTCAGAGACTGCCCAGCAAGGGACGGAGTAAATACAAATATACCTAGCCAGAGAAGTGGCCCCTCGTTACTCCACCACTCCGCCCTCCACGAGCCCTTTGCAGCACTTCTCCGTGTCACCCGCCAGCACAGCCCCAGAGGAGCGAGGCAGAGCTCACGCAGCGGCACTGGTCCCTACGGGGTCAAGTCACACTGGGACAGTTGTAATTTATGACCATTCAACCTGCGTTACAAAAGTCAGGCAGAGCCCAGGTGCTGGGGGAGCTCACAGGCCTGGCACGAGAAAGGTCCCAAGGCTGACCGAGAGGCAGACACACGAAGTGGGAATCCCGATGGAACGGCACTTCCAGCGAGAGGGGGAAGCACCTTTGCTCTCTGCCGCCCAGGAGCCCCTGAAAACTCCTAAAATGTTTACCTTGGGTTATCGGAAAGGCGAAGGTAGCAGCGGACCACGTGTTTCAACAGCCTTGCTGACGGCTCCTTGGAGAGCTGTAGGACCATCTTACCCTGTTCAACAAAGGAGCGGCTCCAGTTAGAGAAACGGTGTTTAGAAAAAGCACTAGGAAGTGCTGAACTTCGGTGGTTTTGTTTCATTCTCCCAGGACCGGGGCCGGGTTCTGGCAGCCACCAAAGCGGAGGTGACTGGTGCCTGTTGGCAGGTGGATAGCATCTTTCCAGTCTAGCTTGTAACACTAATAGGAGATGATCCCAACTCAAAGATCCTGCTCAAACCGGGGCCACTACTGCAGGGCTCTCTCCAACCAAGACCCACTTACAGCTGGATGGACCCAGAGGTCATTACAGATTACATCACCGGCCATTTCCTTCAAAACTTGATTAATTCATATTCAACCCAGGACCTGCAAGAGTTCCACCTCCCTGAGCTTTGGTCCAAGGGTCAGGATGGAAAGCATTTCCCAGGACTATGTTTTCAGCATCTGCTCACTGGGTTTGCCTATAGGTGACAGCATTCCCCCTCCTTTAGAGCCGTAAGAGAGGGGTAACGAATGTCTAATAAACACTTGACAGAAATCGACATAATCCGACCTCAGGCCCATTGGATATTAACTGATCTATGCTGCTAAAATAGCTCGTTTTGCATCGTTTATGTCCCACCTCACTCCCCTTACTGAGGGATCTTCCTTGGAGATTCTAACTGTGCAGGTTTTAGTCAGTCTATTCACAAATACCAACTCTGTGTTTTACACCCATCCCAGTAAGAGTTAGACGAGAAGCTGCCGGTGAATTTACAAAACTGACCCTGGGAAGCCTGAACAGGACAGACCCTTGGCAGCAGGTGCTATCATGGGTAAACACAAGCCGGGTGCTCCAGCGTAACCCCTGTAGTAAGTGAAGGGAGCAACCGACCCTACCAATATCATGGCGACATGAGAAAACCGCTCATAAGTCTGGCAGATATACGCCAATCCTGTATCATCTAGGAGGATCTTCTGTAGAATAAACGTAGCAACCTGGAACAGAGGGGAGAAATCACTTAACCAGCTGCGCCTGTAATGGACCACGTCCTGTTTGTTCTTCTGACAGCAACCCCAACCAACTGCAAAACGGACACATGCCAAGAGCACCAAGTAGTTCAACAGGGGTGGCTAACAGGTTTACTCAGTTTCAAACCAGAAGGAACAGCTGGTCTTTACACAGCACATGGAATTCACTGTGAAGGGGAGAAAGGAACAAACAGATCAGGACCCACCGACTCAAAGGGGCACCAGACCCTGACCTGAACAACAGATGCAAAACCTGCAGACACCTCTCCACCGCTACAGTGATATATCCCCCACAACACACCTTTCAGGATCCCTGGGCGCTGTACATACCTATCACAACATGTGGTGCACCTCACCCAATGCCCCAACAGCGACGACGTGGATGAAATCAATACTCCCCCGTATAAACTCGCACAGAAAAATGATAAAAGATGAACACACCACGTGTCCTGTGGGCGAACGCCTGTCCCAAAGCGATCGCTCTCTATCTGACCTACCAGTCCTCGGCCTCAAAGGGAACCCACAGAACACTTTCAAAAGACGAGCCTGGGAGCTTCAATTCATAGACTCAGAGAATCTCAGGGTTGGAAGGGACCTCGGGAGGTATCTAGTCCAACCCCCTGCTCAAAGCAGGACCAATCCCCAACTAAATCATCCCAGCCAGGGATTCATAACTTTGCTAGGCACTAAAAATCATGGTTTTAATAAAGACACTGGATTTATGGCTTGTTACCACAATCTGTAACCCACTAACCCCTCTTTTTTGTCCTATGACTGCCAGGGTGTTAATGGGCCACTTCACCTTGAATGTGTCCCCCTCAGAATGTGTGTGAACATCTTGCGTTAAACCATTTGTTTCACCTCCTATTTAGCTGTAACACCTTTCCCAGACCTGAGGAAGAGCTCTGTGTAGCTGGAAAGCTTGTCTCTCTCACCAGTAACAGAGATGACCTCACCTATCTTGTCTCTCAAATATCCTGGGGCAAACACAGCTAGAACAACGCTCCAAAGGGGAGAGGCAGCTACAGCAGCTGGATAACAACGAAGGGCTGTGTTGAGTCGTATGTTCACTAAGGCTATGTCTGCACTACAGCTGTACCGACGCAGCTGTGCTGCGGTCAGATCTCTCATGCAGCTGTTCTACGCTGGCGGGACAGAGCTCGCCCATCAGCATCATTAAACACCCCCAACGAGCGGCGAGAGCTGCGGCGGTGGGAGACGCTCGCCCACCGACACAGCGCTGTGCACTGCGCTGCTTATGCCAGCGTCACTTAGCTCGCTCAGGGGGATGGAATATTCACACCCCTGAGCAACGTAAGTAGTAGTGTGGACATGGCCTAACAATTACTGCCACGCTACCCGAGGTAACGGGCAATTCAGACCGGTCAACTGTCGAGAGAGGGGAGACAGAGGGGAACACCCCATCCCATGGCCCTGCTTCGCCATACACAACCTTGCCCCGCTGGCTTGTGGTTTTCATCTCAAGTGTTAACAGCCAGGCTGCCTCTCTGGAAGAGATGCTTTAATCAACCACCAGTGACTGGGCTAGGTACAGGAATGACGGAATACGATTCTCTGGCTAGTGCGGAGGAGGACGGTGGATAACATCCAGCTCGGATCTTCACAGCAACCTTTTGAAAGGCGATAAAGGGATCAGCAATTGCCCCTGTCGTTTTACGATGTCAAGTTGCAACAGGGAGAAGTTCAAACTAACTGGTAAGACGCACTGATCTGCTGCGTGCAGGGACATGAACAGAACACCTGGGAAACGGCCAACAAAAACAAATCACTTAATTCAACTAAAAGCAAATACCGTCTTGGAAAGTTCGCTGCCAGACTCCATGATGCGCAAGCAGAGGGGGATAATTTCTGTTGTCAACAAAAAGTTTATCACTTCTTGCTCATCCGTCTTCACCAGGGCCCCTAAAAACAGACAAAAGAGGTGCAGATTTTAATCCCTCCTGTCTTTGAAAGTGCAGCCTGAGCTAGGGGGCAAAGATTTCTACGAGCAGAGCGGTGACCAGAATGCAAGCACTGCTCAGGTTTGTCCAGCAAACGGGAGACTTTGGGCACCGCCCGAGCACGAAGAAGAATATCTGAATGGTTACGGAGCAATGGCTCAAGCAGCAGCCGTATCCCAAATTCGGCTTCTCGAACCGTTACCATCCGGTGGGGACAATCCTTTGGATTCCTAGCACCCGCTTTGCCGAAAGCGGCCCACCCACTCGCTTGTCTGGAACTTAAGAGCCATTAACCGGGGTCATGGTCAGCTGAGAGGACTGTCCAGTCCCATGCCACCTGGGTGGATCGAGCGGACTTGCAGCGAGAAGCAGGAGGGGTTACTGGGAATAAGGTACATATCTCACCGGAAAAGATTAAAGCGTTGATGCTACCAAGACTAGGGCAAACGCTACCTTCATCGCTCACTGGCTGTATCCCCGCCCCTTGCTTTTCTCTGTCTGACTTTACACTGTTTGCTTCACGCGGCAGGGACTGGGCCGTTTCTCTATGAAAACCAACTAGCACATTGTGACCAACATGGGGGGAAAAGAGAGGAAGAGAAGATGGCTTCATGCAACACTCAACGCCGGGTGACCAAAAGGTCCCTGGAAGCTGTGCTCCAAGCCTCTCCAAGGCACACATCCTCACCACGCTGCGCATGGGAGTGCAGACTGCTTCTCCGAGACGAGAACGGGGTGACTGGCATGGGAACGTGCTACATAAACCGGTGCCGGGCACTGCGCAGCCAGTGCAATCCTCACGCTGAATCTGCTGCCGTTTCTGGCTAGGGAACTGCATCGCTTCAGCAGAATGAAGCAAATATGCCAGTTTTGAAAAGGCAGGTAAAGTCTAGGCTTTGTCTCCTCCCAGCAATAAAACAAACCCGATCTGAATCATCGGTGGTTGACCACTGGCGACCTTTATGAAAAATGAATGCATCTTAGAGACGCCATCTTAATGCCCCACTTACTGTGCTGGGTTAGAAAGCTTTTAGGAAAAAAATAATCGAGAGGAAAATGACACCCAAGTAAATTCATGACAAGAAAATGGAGAAACACTCTGGAAGTTTGGCCCCCTCAGTAATTACTGCTCTTGACAGGCTCAGCTTGTAGCTGAAGAAACAGCAGCTTCACTGTTCCTGCAAGCGAACTCCCCACCTGCTTTGAGGCCAGGACTTCCCAATGCAGCCAATGTGCCAAACCAAGACACGGCTTAGGCGCATGCTATCGATACATCAGCCATGCACTTGTATTTGGTGTGAAAACCCACCAGCAACCCAGCCATGGTCCAAAACTCCAGGGTCTTTTCTACCACTAACACACAGAATTGATCTCCACAATTCCCACTAGTATTAATGGGAGTCACGCTGGTAAGCTCTCCGCACATCAATGGGAAGTTAGACGTTATCACATAACTCAGAAGATCACGTAGGGAAGGACAGCAACAGTGATTTAAGGTGCTGCTACACTAAAGGCATGGGATGAGTGGCCCATAGGAAAGGAGGAGCCAGTGCTCCCAGCGTTTGCATGACTGCTTACCAATCACTCCAAGGCTGGTAAGCCGCAGGTATTCAAATGGACGAGTCTTGCTAACTGTGTGCAAGAAGGGATACAAGAAGAGAGGGATGTGAGCTGCAAGGAAGGCTGACCTGGAAGAAAAGGCAGAAGACACATTGAACATACACCACGAGAAGCCAAGAGGGCTAAACAGAACACACAATCCAGTAACAGCGCGGTACATCTGCCTCCGCCTGACCAGACGTTAACACCCATCGCTCTGGGCGGGCAGGCAAAGTATCCTCCGTTTACAAATGGAGAGAGGGAGGTGACATGCTCTGGACGGGCAGGCAGGTGATGGGTCACAGGTACGGCTCCCAACAGGCGAAGGATCACACACATCCACATTTCTGTGTTACCCCATCTCCCCCATTCTGATCTGCTTCTTGTCTCACCCACGTAACAACTGATTTTGTAGGCTGTAGATACTTTGGTGCAGTGACTTATTTACCAGGTGCATGCCCAGCCCCCGGCCTGATGGGACCTCAATCTGCTTGGCCTCTAGATACTCCTACAGTATAAATATTGCACAAGACCTACTGTCACCACAGCACTCAGTCATCCCTGGCTCCCAGCCCCAGAACCCATTTCTGAGAATGGGCTGGAAAGAATTCTGATTGCGGGAAGTCCCCAGAGGAAGAGGTTCCCCTGTTGACATACCATTTCCAAAGGCCATCCTAGGGGAGTTCTACTGAACGCACAGGATTGTGTTCAGACTAAAGAGAATCCACCCTTCAGATACTGAGCTTGAGTTTCCACATTTTTATGAAGTTATAAAGGAATCCAGTGAAAAATCTGGACTGTTTCCTTGAAGCCTGGCTTAAGGAGCAGTGCTGTTAAACCTTGTTTGGCAGAGGCTGAAAGACATTCTGCTTCCTAATTGTTCCCCCAATTTCGTTACAGGGCCTTATTCACAGGGAGAACGGAAACATGAGAGAACATGGCCATTAGGCCGGATTTCTGCTGGGTTTCAGTCACAGGGCTTTCGGGCAAGCACCTGGATTATTCCTTTCCTTGTCCAAGCAACGGGGACAGTGAGGCCCTAGGATATTGGAGGGACAGTGTTCTCCAGCAAATAAGGCACTTGACTGGGACTCCAGGCGTGGCACTTTCACTGACCCGCTGAGTGACTTTGGGACATTTTCCCAGGCTGTGCCTCTCTTCCTCCCACCCGCTGTCTTCTCAAATTACACGGCAAGCTCTTATTCGGTGCTAGCACAACAGGGCCCCAATCTCAGCTGGAGTGTCTTGGGGAGACCACGTTTTAGAGAGCGGGGTATTTGAGGAAATCTCAAAATGCAATGTCCTATGTTTGGGGCTTCTGTCAAGCTGCATGCAAAGATCCCCAAAGCTGCTGTTTATCATCTAGTGTCATATGCCACACTGCCTTTAATGTGGCGGCAGTACAAAGAACTTACCACTTGCCTAGAGCAAACGATTTACCCAGCCCGACACACAGTTTACAGGGACCTCAAGGCTAACCAATATGACTGATGACATTTACCTGGTTTCCGGATGCGACGCAACGCACTGCAGGAGTGCCAGAGCATTGCAGACTCGGTTAGATTGATGGGCTGTCAGGGTTGGCGGGTTGATTGATGGATAAATATTTACAATTTCCTAAGAAAGTTAAACAAAGCAAAATTAAAGGAGAAAACCAGACCAAGCTGCAGAAATACATTCGCCTGATAAGTGGCTGCAAGTGCCAGAGAGATGGCTGCCTTCTGTTTGCCACAGCACTGCTGCAAGCATCATTTTAAAAGGAAGTTATGCAACCTGGGGAACTCAAACTTTGCCCAACTGAGGGCTGCACTGTGCAAATTGCCAGGTATCAAGGTGATGCATCTACTCTGCATGTAATTAAGCAGATTACAGCTGCCCTTAATTGTTGGTTAGATACTATGGTGACTGATGCCCTAGAAGTACCAACAAACAACAGCGGTGCAGTCCACTGTGCCTAGAAGTCCCAGCATGCAAAGCTCTATCCTGATCTAGCATATGCTGGGACCTCTGGTCTCCCTGAAGCGAAGACGCTATGGGTACCAAGAAGGATGAACTGCATGAGCACAGGGGGCAGTTATAAGGACGTGAGTGAGGAGGAAAAGTCTGACCCATGCCTGTCCATTTCTAACTTAAGCTCTTTCTGACTTTCTTCCCTTGCTCCATGCGTACGCTGAACAGGAGTTTCTCAGTGCCCGTCCCTCTTATTTTAATTTAATTCCTCAAAGGAAACCCCCAGGTCTCATACTCTGAGAGCCAAACAGCAGCTGTGGAACGTGTTGGACTGCTGAAGAGGCGAACAGGGAGGGAGGTGTGTGTTTTTATTCGGAAGGCTCTCTTGCAGTAGGAAGGGTTAAGTGACAGAGAGGTCACTCAGGAAACCCAAGAGACACCACATCAATGAGCGAGCTCTCCCGGTCACCCCCGCAGCACCCGAGCATCATTTCAGGTGCAAAGGAAAAGCACCCACCTGCAGAAGAGCTGCGATTGTGCCAAATGAGTGCCATAGCATTGGGGCCAGGTCAGGGACTGATTCACGCTTCTTACTCAGCTCCAGCAAGGCATTCTCACGGGTCTCAGGGCTGGACAGCTCATTAATCCACTGATAGATCTTCTCTCTATCCACCTGAGCCAGTGCTGTCGGCACAGGCTTGAGGGGAGACAATAAAACGGGTAAGTACATCACGGTTTTATCGGATTCAAACCAGGCCCTTTTCACTTTGAGAGAGACAGATGAAGCCAGGCAGTTAATGCAACCTCAATTAGAGGAGGGAGAAAGCCGCAGACCTGCTTTTCTAATAGTGTTCTGGATACAGATAATGGTCTCAGTTCAATGCTTATCATTTCACCTGCCACGAAACATGGACAGGTGGCTTTGCTTCATGGAATAAATCTATCGCTACTATAGTTTCTCTGTATCCTCTGGCAAAATGTTATCTAGCAACTTCCTTCAGCAACATTCAGTGAATCACACGACTTCACATCTATACAAGCAAAAGATTAGGACAGGTTATTTTTCATTCTTTTTCCAGTAGAAATCTGTGCTATATCACGGCGCCAACCCTGTCTACGTTAAGTATCTTTAGACCCTGCACTCAAAGTGTAAGCATAATAAAAATGTCTTTAAAGGAGTACTTAAGACATGTTAGTTTAGAGTCCACTGGTTTTATACCTCCCACAAGCTCAAGACAGCAGCTTTTCAACGCAAGCGACATTCACTCAAAACTACATGAAAATAAGTGTCCCACATAAATGAAAAAATTTCTAATTATTTCATCAACCTCCGCATGGTACAACGGGGCATTTTAAAAGTATTGCTAGAGAGACATTGTGCTACAACTAGGGGTTGCACAAATCCATCTTTCTTGTGTCCCCAAGAACGTCAGTCTCTTCCATAAGTATACACCTCTACTCCGATATAATGCTGTCCTCAGGAACCAAAAAATCTTACTGTGTTATAGGTGAAACCGCGTTATATCGAACTTTGCTTTGATCCACCCGAGTGCGCAGCCCCGCCCACCCGGAGCGCTGCTTTACTGCGTTATATCCGAATACATGTTATATCAGGTCGCGTTATATCGGGGTAGAGGTGTATATCTTAAAGGGAACCCCTTATTAATTTGCTTTGTGGGAAAAATCCTTTCCAGAAAAAGACAGAGAGAACTGAATCTGTACCCACACTCGGGTAATATTTTTAAGATTAAGCATGAGAGTTTTTAAAGATATTTCCATACCCGCTTTCCCACGAGATCAGTGAAAGAGTAACATCTTCAGTAAGTTCTCAGGTTGAAAAGAATCACATTGGGGAATCCAGGATTTTAAGATATCTCTGATTTCCTTTACAGAGGAGCTAAACTTTCATTAAAAAACAAAGTCTCATGCCTTTTCGAATGCTCTTTACAACAGCAATATAAACTAATGCACTGCTGCTCTATTAAAGTGACAATCTGGTAGTGTAGGTTGAAAATTCAGGTTTAACTGGATATGAATAGGACTATTTTCTTGAAGTTTAGACCAACTAGTTACGGTGTATTTAGATTTAAGCATTCCCTTGCAGTGTCCTCTGCAACTCAAGTCTTGCACAAGAACTAGGAAGTGAAACTGTACAACAGGAACCAATCGTTACAGAACTTTGGAAGTTAGAAATGAGAGATGTGTCTTAGGGTTCATCTAATTCTTTGGGATACCATTCCACAGCCTCACTTCTCAATATCAGCAAGTGTTTCCTTATATTTAGGTAAAGTTTTTCCTCTTAATTTCATCCATTGGGCTCAGTTATATCCCAGGCACATTCTAACTCAGGGGCGGGCAAACTTTATGGAGGGGCCACATTGAGTTTCTGTAATTGTATGGAGGGCCAGTTAGGGAAGGCTGTGCCTCCCC
>NW_020664413.1:1105827-1123266 GCF_002925995.2 Terrapene triunguis
GAAGAATGACTTCTCGTGTCTTGTTTAGTGATGACTCAGTATGGAGGAGGGGGAAATACTTGTATTTAAGTACATTTTCTTTCTTTATAACTCTTGGACAACATAACTGGTTTTGGAGCTTTTTTCTTTTATTGTGGAAGTACTTAAATAATTTAATTTCTTACAATGATCTATGTTATAGTCACCTTTACTTTCTTTCCAGCTAAGCCATAACATTAAAACTGTGGTCCTACGACCAAATGGTGGAAAATTGTGTTGCCTGATGCTAACACTAAAGGATGCCAGCTTCCTGACTATTGATAAGGTACCATCTAAGGATGCAAACGAAATGAGGATGTATCTGGATGCAGTCCTCCATGACAGGGTTCATACTGGTAAGTGCAAAACAATGCAAATTGTGTTACTAGCAGGTTGGATAAAGATAAGATTCTGAATTAGTTTGTGTCAGTTCACCTTTGACCATTTTGTCCATCTTCCCTTTTCTTAAAGCTTGTTTATTCCTTGCATTGCTTTTGGTTGAATACTTTTCTTTGGGCCATTGAACTCAATTTTATTTTAATGTTTATGTAACTTTCCTGCAAGGTTGGCATGCACAGTATTTAATTTATAATTGTGTTGGAATTGTTTCCATTTTTAAAGACATGCACAGTTTCCTCTCCTTTCTCTGAACACTTGAGTTTTGTTGCACATTAAGTACACAGACTGTAGGAGGAAAATCTGTAAACCTTTGCTTTTTAAACACATGCACTCCTGATATTGTATTATCTGCCAGGTATAGATTCTGGTTTTTACACATACATCTGGTGAATGTTTTGAAAATCTAGCCTTAAATGATTTATGACAAAGAAAGCAAGGCTATATAAAACTACAAGTAAACTAAATGGCATGTGCATTTATTGTCAGCTGTGAAACCGTCTCAGGGATCTGGCAGCTTTGGAGGTGTTCTGGGCAGCAGGACAACCCAGAAGGAAGCTAACAGGCAATTTCCATATATTGAAAACCAGGTTTGTTAAACAGTTTGTTTACACTTCAGATCTTTGCGTTTCCCTCAGTTCCTTTTAATCACTTCCTCTCTTCCCCCCTCATTTTGTATGTATGATGCATATTGTAGTAGCACAATAGGTGATTCTAGTTTGTGTCCCAAGCCTTCTAAATCAGGACAGGCTCAGATATATATACTATTAGTTGAGACCTTGGTGGGGTAGTGGGAAAAGTGTGTTCCAATCTGCTGTATGATCCAGGAACGGCATTGACTGGCTCTGGAAGGGTGCATTTACTCCTTGTTGGATAGGCAAGTCAGGCTGCTGGAGAAGTGAAGTAAAGGAGAAAAACGTATACTTAAGGATCTGCACCAAGCATAGTTCTGTGCCGTGTTTCAGCATAAAAACTTAAAGCAACAGTCAGAAGTTGAGTATGATAGATGAAATAAAAATGCAAAGCTCAGGTATATGGTAATTGGCAGATTTGGCTGCAAGTGACATTTTGCATAGTAAACATCTGTTAAGCAGTTTTTGGTATCAGATTAGTTTGATTTTAATCTTTTGTGAGATTCTCTTCAGCCTTTCAGGCAAAATTATCAGACCTACTTTACTGAAACCCACCTTTCTTGAGGCCGCTTTTTGTTGACTCCTTTGCTTGTCGCTGTGACGGTTCTCGGGATACCCAGGACTGTAAGTCACCTTGCTCTACCCCCAGTCTTCACTGAAGGAGAGTCTTGTGGTAGCTGGGTGTCAGCTCCCTGACACCACCAGCCTTTCAGCCATTCAAGCACTTTTCTGGGCTATGCCAACTTTAACTTGCAGTTTAACAGTAGCTGCACCCCATCCCTGAGTCCCTTTTACTCCTGACAGAATTCTGCCCCCTGTGGGGGCACAGAATTCATATGGCCCGCATTTTCCTCTGCCCCCGTGCGTCTGTTCCAGTGTGCCTAGAGCAGCCTCAGAGACGGGGGAGGAGGGCTGGGCGTGTGCGCCTGCATGGTTGATCATCGTCATGGGGGTGGGGGGCTGGGCATACGTGCATGCCAACAAGTGAGAGAGAGAGACTCTGTCCCTCTTGCTTGCCACTGCAGCTCGCTGGCGTGGAAGGGTAGGGCTTTTTATTATGCAAGAGGCAGGCTAGAGGCAGAAATGTAGCAGCCTGCCTGGTAGTAACATTGTTAATGTTCCTATTGTTAGTAAACCTTCCCATTCTCAGTCAATTCCCCCAGGAGCATAAACCTGTGAAAGTTTTAAGGCCACTACATTACCAGAGTGATGTAAAGGAGTCGTCTTATAAATTACAGTAAGAGAATCCTCAGCAAGGAAGATCTATGTGCTTTCTCACTTTTTTCCTGTGCCAAAGTGGCACAATGGGATTAGATTACAGCTAAGGATTTATTTTACTTACCCATTAAAAAAAAAAAAAGACAGAGGGCAAATAAAACATTTAACAAGCAGTCAATAAAATGTCAGGACAATCAGAACCAAACTCTTTCCAAAGTACCCAGCCAGGTCCACATGAAGTTACCAAAGGGATGTTTGTTCTTTTGCACAACGTGAACGGCCTTCACATCACACATCAAAAACAGCTACACCAGCTTCTCGTGCTCAAGAATTCCCCACAAAACTGCATGCAATGGGACCAAATTATTTTGCACATTGTGCAGTGTTGTTCTCAGTAATGACCAACGGTCTGTAATTGTGGATCATTTTGCATCAAAAAAACACAAACTGAAGGAAGATGCAGCTCAAGAGGAAGGCAGAAATAAACATCAGAAGACCATTACAAGTCCGCTGAAATACAAAACATCGTCAGAGAAAGAACGTGTGGAGGTGAGTGGAAATATAAGAAAATGTTATAATACAGAAAAATAAGATAAGTAGCATAGAACAGTCATAGCGATGGGGTCTTTCCACTTGCTCTGAAATCTTGAATAGACAGCTCTGTTTTTAAACTACTTTTTTGTAAATGGTGACTGTGATCATTTACTATACTATAAATCTAAATTAAAATCTAGAAATTCAGAACTAAATATATGAATAAGTGTATTAATCTAAGATTAAAGGTATTACATGGGTGGTAAATATTTGTGCTCACTCAAGACTTCTTCTGCTTTCAGATTTGTCCAGCATGGGTGAAGACACTAGCAGGTGCCAACATCCCCTTGTCAAAGACTGACCACCCACTTGTGAGGGAATTTCTTGACAGCAGGGTCCAGAATAGTGGTGCAGTTCCTGGTAGGACACAACTGACTGAGACATACTTCCCTGAAGTGTACCTCAAAGAAAAGGAGAACTTAAAACTGAAGCTTAAAGACAAGAAAATCACTGTTATCTTTGTTGAATGTTGTGATGATGAGGCAAGTTCAATTCTGAATGTACTGTTTGCATCATTACAACCTGATTGCTGTGGGCATGTTAACTGTTTTTTGGTGGATACAGTGTTTTTAGATGCTGTTAATCACACAACTGTTTCACAGGCTGTAGTCAAAGCAGTAAGTGACTTCCAGACTGATTATGAAAGTGTTGTAGTAATTGATACTGACGATGCCACTTACATGAAAATGTCATTTGATTCTGTGTTTTCTACACGGTTTCCAAATTCTGTGCATATATCCTGTTTGGCACATATTGTTAACTTAATTGGTGAATCATTTAGAAAGCCTTTTCAGCTGGTTGATACATTTTAAGGTGCTTCAAAAACATGTTCTATAACTCTGATTGTAGGAAAGCGAGGACCTCCGTTTCATGAACCAGAAACTACAAGAGGAGTCTCCAGATGCAAAAGCATCCATGCCTCCTAGCCCAGGTGGAACACACTGGAACAGCTGGGTCCATGCTGTCCAGTATCACTCTAAGAATTTTCAGTTCTAGAAGGAGTTTAATGAAGAGTGCAATAGCAGCTCCCCAGTTTCTGTGCAAACTATTCAAAAAATGCTGAATGACCCAACTAATTATGCATTGTTGAAAGAACAGATCACTTTTCTAGCACAGAAATGTGAACAAAGTCTCAGTTTAAATCTGGCATTTGAGAGCAGGAAGCCTTGCACAGTTAAAGCATTTGACCTTCTGGAAGAACTGCAGATATATTTCAGTTCACATCTAGAGCTCCCTTCAGAAAACACCCCAGAGTTCTTCAAATTTAGGGTGACAGAAAACTTCTCCTGTTAAAAGATTTGCCTATCTAGATCTCTTTAAAGAGGCATTCCATGAAGCATCTGAAAAGCTTGACAAATATTTGTCATTTGGACAACCAGGTCTAAATTTTCTAAAGGCTTGTAGGTTATTCGATCCTCATCATGTTTATATCCTGCCAGAACACTGTGAATACTTTCAAGCAATACCTGGTTTTTCTGAGGTATCTGAACAGAAGCTAAAATTGTACAGGGAAAAGATTGTGCTTGAAGCTATTCAGAGTCAACCTATTTTTGTAGACCTCTATGTGTTTTGGCTTTCAATGACAGAGAATTTCAGACATTGCCAAACTGGCCTTGAATTGCATAAATGCTGTCTGAAATTCTGCAGATGCAGAGAGAAGTTTTTCACTGTACAATTTGATCCTTTCTAACAGAAGGAAATCACTAAGTGAGAAAAACGTGAAGGCTCTTTGTTTTCTGTACTATAATTTAAATGAAAATACTGGATTGCACTGAAATGCAGGATAGTGATTATCAAAACTGTATGACTTTCATGTGTGAAAGTCTGAGCAACTTAAAATGACATTCTACTCTCCCCCCCCCCCCCCCCCCCCCCCCGTTTGGTGTTCTGTAATGTGATTTAAATGACAATCCAGGATTCTAACTGGAATGCAGGGTATTAGTTACCAAGTGTTTATAACTTAACTTTCATGTGTTTAGGAAATGCTGAATGGTTATTGTGACTTTTTTTTCTATATTGTAGTTTAAATAAATTACCCGAACAATTGAAACTGGTGTCATTATATTGCATTATTTTGACAAATAAACTTTGCAGAATTTTGAATTTTTTGGAGCAGAATCCCCCCAGGAGTACCCTTTGAATTGTTGCCCTGTGATAGCCAGCCCCTGACACTGGCTACTCACAGAAATTCCAGATCCTCTGTGCTGAAAGGTACAGTGTACCCCACTTTACCAGTTTTACCTTAAACCCCTGCTCCTGTAAACCACACAGTACTTATGAGCATTTACAATCAAACAAAAGTAGGTTTATTTAAGAAAAAATAAAGATTTAACTAGAAATAGAGGTGGAAACAAAAGGTTATAATATAAAACAAAATCCATAAAACATGACCCTGGATCTACACTTCTTAATGGTTTCCTTTCCTATCTAATAAAGTAGATTTCCCCGCTCCAAAGTGTACAGCCTGTTGCAGAGCTGCCTAGTTTCTCAAGAACCAGGATCCAAATGTTCCTGAAAGCACCTGTGCTCCACAAGGGGGTTTTCTCTGTGAGTGGCTACAGAGTGCTTCTCCTTTGTCTGTTATAGTGAAAACAGCCTTTTGTTTATAGTCAAAGATTCACCCTGTCTTGTGAAGTGCTACCTTTGAGTGGGTTTGATTGTTTGTTTGTTGCCTCAGATGGTTTTCTATTCTAAGATTTAGTATTGCGCAAGTCTAAACAATTGAGCCTTGCATTGCATCACTAGTCAAACAGGGCGGGGTGACAACTCCCCCCTGCCCAACTGGACCATCACTGAGACCGTGACTAATTTCTTCTCCAAATCCATAAAGCATACTTTCAGTGTAAATACATTATTCCTTAAATACTACCCATACATACATCTCACAAAGATTAATCTTGACATGTTACGAGCTTTCTGTGCTTTATATGTAACTCTTTATGGATAAATATCCTGTAAGATGTGTTTGGTGTAGTGAGTTTGTCAGGTTGGAGGTGAGAGTTGTTAGCAAAGAACAGAGGACCCTTTGCCATGGTGCCTCGATCAGTCACTTTACTGTAAGTTTCACTCTGTATTCAAAAGCTTTCAGTTACATAACAATTCTGTGAAAGTACCAAGTCAATCCTTTTATTACAACCTGAAGCGGAAGTTGTTTTAAGATTATTCCAAACAAATTTTCAGTGCTGCTTAAAGAGTCTTAAAATAAAAACTAATGCTGTGTACAGCCTGGTTAGCCCCTCTAATTCAGTCCTCAAGCCTGAAACCTACCAATATTACTTAGAATTAGCCAACTATGTCAACTCTTTCCATGGCATTACATTTGTTTTCGTTCATTTTGGTCAAAAGCAACAGGACACTGTTCTTAAAAATATCTGTCTTAATATTATTGCACTTTATTTTATAGCACCCAAAGGTGTAGTAGGTGCATCTCAGAAGACCTAAGCCATGGTCTGTATCGGAAAGAATTTGGTGCGCTGTAGAAACAACATCAATGATGCTGATAGCGTGGGAGGGGAAGAAGGATAAAGTTTGCATGAATACTCCATTTATGCATTACCACAATCTGGTGGTTTTACAATGGCTTTTCACATATGCCAACTTTACTCCATCTGTGCAACATTAAACTCTACTGTCCTTAAACTTTGCATTTCCCTGTTTTCAGATACTGCATTTGTGGGAGAGACATTTAAATGCCAATTTAGAATAACAGTAAAGTCATTTTCATTTTGGATTATTGTGGATTTCCCCTGCTGGATTTTGCAGGTTCCTTCCAAAAGAGTGACTGTGGAGGGAAAGGAAGAAAATCCATTTCGGAAGGGGCTGGGCAGCCCAAGTAGAGCATCTGTTAAGACTTCCCCAGGAAGTGGAACTCCTAGCAACAGGGTTAACATTTCAGTGTCTCCCACTTCATCAACTCCTCACAGAACGGGCTTACTAGAAAACCGGTATGAATCAAGCTCCTTCAATATGCTGTTATCAAAATTTAGCACTATACAAATGTGTAATCTTAACAATTTACTGTACGTATAAGCCCTTTCAGTTCATTTTTATGATTTTTTGGTATTGCTTTGAAAACAGTGTTAACAATCACATTTCCAGCTCATGGCTGGTCCATGAGCTCTGGGAACAACCTAAAAGAGCTGTGTGTGTAAAAGTCGTCGTTATATTTTATATTTTAAACTTGCAAATTGTGAAAGTTTAGCAGGAAGTATAGAGAGCACATGAGGCATGCATGGTGGAAGAAGAGGTTTGTCTTTGTCCGTCTGAATTAATGATTCCTTAAAATGATTTATTCTTGTGCTATGTTAGTGAAAAGAGGAAAAGAACACAGCCCTCTGGTTCAGAGATGAATGAAGATTATCCCAAAGAGAATGATTCTTCAACGTAAGTTACTGCTGATCTTTATAGGTTCTGACGCAAATTCCTCCTGCATGTGCCCACCTACTCTTAAAATATGAGTCTTGTTGAAAAGAATACACAGATCTTTCTCTGTCAAAATAACATTGTAATATATGTTTGGAAAGGGTTAAGGACTAGGGAGTGAGGTATAGCCCTATATAGGTATGTTAATTCTGCAGTAGTATGTTATCTACAGACAATGTGTTTGCCTTGTAAGTTAGCACTGTGCCACACACTCTCAAAGAAACTGAGGAGCCACCTGATCAGCATCCTGTACAGCAGACAGGAGAAGATCAAAAGTGAGCTCTCAGAACTGGAGACTCTCATACAATACCAACCTTCCACACAAACTTCCACGTGGCTGGACTTTACAAAAATGAGACAAGCCATTTACAATGCACACTTCACTTCTCTACAGAGGAAAAAGGATAGTAAGCTATCTAAACTCCTACCTGCCACAGGGGGCTACAACAGTGGTACCCTCAACTCATCTAACAACATTGTCAATCTTTCCAACCACACACTTAGCCCAGCAGAAGAGTCTGTCCTATCTCGGGGACTCTGTTTCTGTCCCACCATCCCCATGAACACGATACAGTTCTGCAGTGATCTGGAAGCCTACTTTCGTCATCTCCGACTCAAGGAATATTTTCAACGCACCACTGAACAGTGGACTGACCCGCAGGAACCCTCCTACCAACACTACAAGAAGAAGAACTCTGCGTGGACTCCTCCTGACGGTCGAAATGACAGACTGGACTTCTACATAGAGTGCTTCCGCAGACGTGCACAGGCTGAAATTGTGGACAAACAACATCACTTGTCCCATAACCTCAGCCGTACAGAACGCAATGCCATCCACAGCCTCAGAAACAACTTTGACATTATCATCAAAGGGGCTGACAAAGGAGGTGCTGTAGTCATAATGAACAGGTCGGATTATGAACAGGAGGCTGCCAGGCAACTCTCCAAGACCATATTCTACAGGCCACTATCCTCTGATCCCACTGAGGAATACCAAAAGAAACTACACCGTCTGCTCAAGAAATTCCCAGCTACAGTACGGGAACAAATCTACATGGACACACCCCCAGAACTCCGACCAGGGGTATTCTATCTGCTACCCAAGATCCATAAACCCGGAAACCCTGGACGCCCCATTTCCTCAGGCATTGGTACTCTTACAGCAGGATTATCTGGCTATTTGGACTCTCTCCTCAGACCCTACGCTACCAGCACTCCCAGCTATCTTCGAGACACCACCGACTTCCTGAGGAAACTACAATGCATTGGTGTTCTTCCTGAAAACACCATCCTGGCCACCATGGATGTAGAAGCACTTTACACCAATATTCCACATGAGGATGGACTACAAACTGTCAGGAACAGTATCCCTGATGAGGCCACAGCACACCTGGTGGCTGAGCTTTGTGACTTTGTCCTCACCCACAACCACTTCAGATTTGGGGACAACTTATACCTTCAAGTCAGTGGCACTGCTATGGGTACCCGCATGGCCCCACAGTATGCCAACATTTTTATGGCTGACTTAGAACAACGCTTCCTCAGCTCTCGTCCCCTAGTGCCCCTCCTCTACTTGCGCTACATTGATGACATCTTCATCATATGGACCCACGGAAAGGAGGCCCTTGAAGAATTCCACCTCGACTTCAACAGTTTCCACCCCACCATCAACCTCAGCCTGGAACAGTCCACACAAGAGATCCACTTCCTGGACACTACAGTGCAAATAAGTGATGGTCACATAAACACCACCCTATACCGGAAACCTACTGACCGCTATACGTACCTACATGCCTCCAGCTTCCATCCAAGACACATCACACGATCCATTGTCTACAGCCAAGCCCTAAGATACAACCGAATTTGCTCCAACCCCTCAGACAGAGACAAACACCTACAAGATCTTTATCAAGCATTCGTAAAACTACAATACCCACCTGGGGAAGTGAGGAAACAGATTGACAGAGCAAGACAGGTATCCAGAAATCAACTACTACAGGACAGGCCCAACAAGGACAATAACAGAACACCACTGGCCATCACAAAGAGCCCCCAGCTAAAACCTCTCCAGTGCATTATCCACGATCTACAACCTATCCTGGAAAATGATCCCTCACTCTCACAGACCTTGGGAGGCAGGCCAGTCCTCGCTTACAGACAACCCCCCAACCTGAAGCAAATACTCACCAGCAACTACACACCACACCACAGAAACACCAACCCAGGAACCAATCCCTGTAGCAAACCTCGTTGCCTACTCTGTCCCCATATCTACTCTGGCGACACCATCAGAGGACCCAACCACATCAGCCACACCATCAAGGGCTCATTCACCTGCACATCCACTAATGTTATATATGCCATCATGTGCCAGCAATGCCCCTCTGCCATGTACATTGGCCAAACCGGACAGTCCCTCCGCAAAAGAATAAATGGACACAAATCGGACATCAGGAATGGTAACATACAAAAGCCAGTAAGTGAACACTTCAGTTTCCCTGGTCATTCTATTACAGATTTAAAAGTCACTGTCATTGAACAAAAAAACTTCAGAAACAGACTTCAAAGAGAAACAGCAGAACTAAAATTCATTTGCAAATTTAACACCATTAATCTGGGCTTGAATAGGGACTGGGAGTGGCTGGCTCATTACAGAAGCAGCTTTTCCTCTCCTGGAATTGACACCTCCTCATCTATTATTGGGAGTGGACTACATCCACCCTGATCGAATTGGCCCTGTCAACACTGGTTCTCCACTTGCAAAGTAACTCCCTGCTCTCCATGTGTCAGTATATAATGCCTGCATCTGTAACTTTCACTCTATGCATCCGAAGAAGTGAGGTTTTTACCCACGAAAGCTTATGCCCAAATAAATCAGTAGTCTTTAAGGTGCCACCAGACTCCTTGTTGTTTTCACTAACCGAACACATCTTCTATAATGGTGTTGGATGCTAAATAAATATGTGGGATATTCACCTTTTGGTGGTAATTTGCACTTGTTTTGCCAGAAGTTGTCTTATTGGGTTTGAGTTTTGACTTGTAAGAGGTCAAAGCACAAAGGAGGATGGTATTTAATACAGCAGAGATATGTAGGCAGTGTGTTTGAAGTGATAGTGAGAAGGCCTATTTAATGAATTACACCTCTACCCCGATATAACGAGACCCGATATAACATGAATTTGGATATAACGCGGTAAAGCAGCGCTCCGGGGGGGGCGGGGCTGCGCACTCCGGCAGATCAAAGCAAGTTCGATATAACACGGTTTCACCTATAACGCAGTAAGATTTTTTGGCTCCCGAGGACAGCGTTATATGGGGTAGAGGTGTAGTTGGCTAAATTTGTTTGCTGATGAGGTGTACATACTTCATAGTTAATTATAACAAAGGCCAATATGAATTAAATATCTAAAAAAAATTAAAGTGTAAACATTAACCAGGAAAAAACTGTACTTCATATAACTGCTCTGACTTCAGCTCCCATTTATCTGTAGCAATAACAAAGCCATGACTGATCCGGCATGGAAGTTTTTAAATAGTAGCAGAGAGAAACAGCTGAACCTGAAACAGACAGAGGAGAACAGGACATCAGGTAAACATTCATTTTATATCCTTTTCTCTGGCCTCGAAAAAAATGTGGTCTTACTCCACTCATAACTATTAAGAAAGCTGCTGCAAAAATAGTTTTCCTAGCCTGTCGCTTTGATCATGTCAGCCATCTCTTTGAAGTCCTTTGAAGGCTCCCCCCTCTATTACATCAATTACAAGCTACTTGTATTCACTTTCAAAGCCCTTCACAGCCTATCATAAGAATGGCCAGACTGGTTCAGACCAAAGGTCCATCTGGCCCAGTATCCTGTCTGCCGACAGTGGCTAATGCCAGGCGCCTCAGAGGGAATGAACAGAACAGGCAATCATTAAGTGATTCATACCCTGTCGCCCACTCCCATCTTCTGGCAAACAGAGGCTAGGGACACCATCCCTGCCCATCCTAGCTAATAGCCATTGATGGACCTGTCCTACGTGAACTTGTGGTTCTTTTTTGAACCCTGTTATAGTCTTGGCCTTCACAACATCCTCTGGCAAAGAGTTCCACAGGTTGACAGTGCGCTGTGTGGAAAAAATACTTCCTTTTGTTTGTTTTAAACCTGCTGCCTATTAATTTCATTTGGTGACCCCTAGTTCTTGTGTTATGAGAAAGAGTAAATAACACTACCTTATTTACTTTCTCCACACTAATAATGATTTTATAGACCTCTATCATATCCCCCCTTAGTCGTCTCTTTTCCAAGCTGAAAAGTCTGTCTTATTAATCTCTTCTCTTATGGAAGCCGTTCCATACCTTTAATCATTTTTGTTATCCTTTTCTGAATGTTTTCCAATTCCAATATAGCTTTTTTTGAGATGTGGCGACCACAGCTACATGCAGTGTTCAAGATGTGGGCCTACCATGGATTTATATAGAGGCAATATGATATTTTCTGTCTTATTATCGATCCCTTTCTTAATGATTCCCAATATTCTGTTCGCTTTTTTGATTGCCACTTCACATTGAGTGGATGTTTTCAGAGAACTATCCACACTTTGCATTTATCAACATTGAATTTCATCTGCCATTTTGTTGCCCAGTCACCCAATTTTGTGAGATCTTTTTGTAGCTCTTCACAGTCTGTTTGGATTTAAGTATCTTGAGTAGTTTTGTTTCATCTGCAGATTTTGCTACCTCACTGTTTATCCCTTTTTCCAGATCATTTATGAATATGTTGAAAAGGACTGGTCCCAGTATACACCCCTGCAGGACACCGCTATTTACCCCTCTCCATTCTGAAAACAGATAATTTATTCCTACCCTTTGTTTCCTGGCTTTTAACCAGGCCCTTAATACCAGCCTCCATCGGTCACTTATTGAATTTTCAAACAAGCACCTTTTTGCTTTCTTCCACGTTACCCCTCATTCTTGGGAGGAGCTACCCAGGAACATCTGCCGCACACATTCATTACTCTCCTTCAAATCCCTCCCTAGCTTTCATTTGCCATGATGCCTACAAAAAACTTGCAATGTTTAGGGCACTGGTATGCTGGGACCACTATTTATTTCAGTGTTCTTCACTGCAAGGCCTGTAAGCCAGTGGCGGCTCCCATGAGCCCTAAGTGTGGCTCCCTGTCGATCGCTCTCTGGCAGCACAGTGGGGCTGTAGCTAAGGCAGGCTCCCTGCCGCTCCTGGAAGTGGTCATTACGCCCCCGCGAGGAAAGTGGGGGAACAGAGGTCTCAGCATGCTGTTCCTGCCTGCAAGCACCGCCCCCACAGCTCCCATTGGTCGGGAACAGGGAACTGTGGCCAATGGGAGTTGAGGGGATGGTGCTTGCAGAGAGGGCAGCCCCCAGAGCCACATGGGCCGCAGGGGTGCGTTGGCCCCTTCCAAGAGTGGCATGGGGCTGGGGCCCCCCGAAGTAAGTGCTGCCACTTCAATGGGCAGGTTCTGAATAGCTCTTCCGCCACCGAACCTGTAGCCTCCGAGAGCCAGCCCCCAATAACCCCTCCTGCACCCCAAGCCCTTGCCCCAGCCCTGAGCCCCCTCCCAGAGCCAGCCCCCCATACCCCTTCCTGCACCCCAAGTAATATTACCAATAACGGCAATATTACCATATCGACCAACAAAGAACTCAGAATGTTCAACCGCCTGTGTCGGGTTGATGTGGCTCTCACATTGAAGGTTTTTTGCCAAAGTGGCCCCCTCTTAAAAAAATAATGAAGAGCACTGATCTATTTTTTTGACAAATATTATCTCAGGGAATGTCTTCACTACGGAGCTAAATTGGCACTGCTGCAATTGATGCAGTGGCATCGATTTAGCACGTCTGGTGAAGATGTGCTAAATCGATAGGAGAGCGCTCTCCCGTCGATTTCTATACTCCACCTTCCCGAGAAGCGTAAGGTAAGTCAGCGGGAGAGCATCTCCCATTGACACAGCACAGTGTAGACACCGCGGTAAGTGGATCTAGCTACATCGACTTCAGTACTGTTATTCACGTAACTGGAGTAGCGTAGCTTAGATCGATTTACCGCGGTAGTGTAGACCAGGCCTCATTGATTCCTTGTGCTATCCACCTGTTGTTTCTTGTCTTGTACTTAGACTGGAAGGTCTTTGGGGGGCAAGAATGGTCTTTTAGTCTGTCCATACAACACCTAACACAATGGGCTCCTGATCCATGACTAGGGCTCTAAGGCTTTATGGTAATAGAAATTCTTCTTCTTATTATTATTATTATTAATGAAATCATAGAAATGTAGGGCTGGGAGGGGACCTTGAGAGGTCATAATAAATAGTCCTGCCAAGTCAAGATAGGTAAGTGGCAGGCACGGACTCTAATGCAATTCTTTTCTTAGAATCATGGATTTGTAGGACTGGATGGACTTCAGTAGGTCATCTAATCCAGTCCCCTGCACGCAAGGCATGACTAAGTAATAACTAGCCCATTCCTGACAGGTGTTTGTCTAATCTGTTCTTAAAAAAACTTCTGGCGACAGAGATTCCACAATCTCACTAGGCAATTTGTTCAGTGCCTGACTACCCTGACAGTTGGGAAGTTTTTCCCTTGCTGCAATTTAAGCCCATTGCTTCTTGTCCTATCCTCAGAGGTTAGTGAGAACAATTTTTCACCCTCCTCCTTGTAACAACATTTTATGTACTTGAAAACTGTTAGGTCCTCCTCCCTCCAGTCTTCTCTTCTGCAGACTAAACAAACCCAATTTTTTCAATCTTTCCTCATAGGCCATGTTTTCTAGACCTTTAATGATTTTTGTTCCTCTTCCTCTGGCCTTTCTCCAATTTGTCCATATCTTTCCTGAAAGGCAGTGCTCAGAATTGGACACAATACTCCAGTTGAGATCTTATCAGTGTGGAGTAGAGTGAAAAAATTACTACTTGTCTTGCTTACAACACTCCTGTTGACACATCCCAGAATGCTATTTACTTTTTTTTTGCAACAGTGTTACACTGTTGACTCATATTTAGCTTGTGATCCACTATAACCCCCAGATCCCTTTCCGCAGTACTCCTTCCTAGGCAGTCATTGCCCATTTTGTATGTGTGCAATTGATGGTTCCTTCCTAAATGGAGTACAGCAGCCCAGGATAGGGATAATTGGCGAAGACTTGTCAGAGCGGGAACGTCCTTTTTTGAGGAAAATCGCCTTGCCCTAGTTGCAGAGAAACACCAGAAAAGAAAGGAAAGACAACTGTCACACAGCAGTCGTGGCCCAACCCTGTCTTCTCACACCACCTGCAATGTCTGCCAACAAGCCTGTGGCTCAAGGGTCGGACTCCTCAGTCACCAAAGAATCCTTGAAAAATAAAACCTGTGAAAGAGATCATCCTCGAGGGATTGCTGATGACTTTGAATTTCATCCTGTTTGCTTCAGGCCATTTCTCCAGTTTGCCCAGATCATTTTGAATTTAAATCCTATTCTCCAAAGCACTTGCAACCCCTCCCAGCTTGGCATTATCCACAAACTTTATAAGTGTACTCTCAGTGCCATTATCTAAATCATTTATGAAGATTTTGAACAGAACTGGACCCAGTACCAATCCCTACAGGACCCCACTAGATATGTCTTTCCAGCTTGACTGTGAGCCACTGATAACTACTCTCTGGGTATGCACTCACATTATAGTAGCTTCATCTAGGCTGTATTTCCCTAGTTTGTCTATGAGGAAGTTATGCGGGGCAGTAAGATATTAAGTGGAATATCTTACTAAAGTCAAGATATTCCACATCTACTGCTTCCCCTCTATCCATAAGGCTTGTTACCCCATCAAAGAAAGCTATTAGGTTGCTTTGACATCATTTGTTCTTAAGAAATCCATGCTGACTGTTACTTATCTTATTATCGTCTAGGTATTTGCAAATTGATTACTTGATTATTTGCTCCATTATCTTTCTGGATACTGAAGTTAAACTGACTGGTCTGTAATTCCTCTGGTTGTCCTTATTCCTCTTTTTATAGATTGGTTCTGTATTTGCCCATCTTAATGATTATCTTAGAAAACTCATGGAATGGCTCAGATATCTCCTCAGTCAGCTCCTTGACTATTCAAGGATATAGTTTATTGTAATTCTAAACGCTGAGCACCTTGTTCACAAAGGGGAATGTAATCTAGATTCTGCCTTTGTGAGAAACATTGGCTGGTGCAGATTTAAAAATGTGAATACACTTTATTTTGGTATAGCTCAGACTACAATTATTTTGCTAGTCAAACAAGTAAGGTTGATGCTGAACTAATAAGTGAAGTCTTTAAAAAAGATTTTAAAAGGACTTTAGAATTAGAAACAGAAGTTCTCTGTTTATCTGCAAGTACAGGTGGCAGCAGTAAACTTCCTTCAGGCTGTACAGTTGGCCTGAACTTTGCATCTTCCATCCCAAAGCCAGGATGAAAGTGAACAATAATTCTCTGTCCACTTAATAGACATGCTTGAATCTTGTGAAATTATGGTTTTACATGGCAACATTTATAATTTGAATCACTGGGGTGTCAGAATACATCTCATTTGAAATACTTCATGTTTTGCCCACAAATGTACATTAATTTACTATGAAATGGAGAATAGGAAAAGAAACTTAATTTTCAGTACAAGGTATTTGTTTTGAATTTTGTGTACACTGCATTGGAAATCATAGCTAAGAAGGGTTTGTGTGTATGTATTTTTCATGTTTGAACAACTGACACATACACATTCCATTGTTTCAGTTGTTGGTTCCACATTTTAACAGCCTTTTTCAAATAAGCAAATCAGAATTTCAGGGTGGAGGTATCAAGCCAGCCTTTAGCTTATATGAAAAAACTACATGCACTTAGTATTTAGAGCTAGTACTTTCTTCATTACACAACTCTGAAAAAAAATTACTTGTTGAAAAGGTTTTTAAATCCTTTACATATTAAGTATAGTCATTTACCATCCTCAAGTACAATATACATAGCTGAGCTAGCTGGAATACATGACAAATGTTTTTTCTATTGCTCTTCAAGGGGTTTTGCCTCTACAATCATCCTCCTTTTATGGTAGCAGGTCCACATCAAAGGACTACTCCACTGGCAATTCCAACCTGGACAGGTAGGCATGACTCTATAGTGTTCTCTCTACAGGACAAAGAGCTGTTTTTCAGGAATTTAGGCATTTGATTTTTTGTGTGTTTACCAAATGGTATGCATATTTTATTCATGAAAACAAGTGCATTTCATTTTTCTGAAATAAATAATGCAGGATTGCTGAAACTCTAGTTTTGTACTAGACTTGGGTTGTCGTGTGTCCTATATGCACGTCGGGCTAGATGGACTTCCTAAAAATATCTTAATTTGCATGTTGTAAGATTTCATCAAGAAAAGCCTGGGTTATATTAAAGTTATATACAACGTACCTCTCTGTTGAGAAGCTCTGCTGTTGAAGGGAGCTTTGCTGATGCTGGGTATCGGAGTCACTGTGTCAGTGAAGATCAGAGCCCCACATTCAGTTCTATGGGCTTGATTGTTTCCCACCATGTTACTTGAGGGATTTGGAAGAATCTGGGATCAAAACCAAACTCTGCAAGGAAAAGAGTGGATGGTTTAATGGTCTGTGTCACATTTAAAATATCTAAACTCTAGAATCCCAGGTTCAAATCCCAGTGAGATCGAATCAGCCTTCACCCTTCCCAGGTAGATAAACGGTAGTTATTTTTATAAGTAGTAGCTGTATTCCAGTAGTGCCAGATTGGAGCCACATTGTGCTAGGCAGGCACCAGAGAGATACAGTCCTTGCCCCAAATAGTTTCATATTAGACCAGACAAAGGGTAGGGGAAGAGGAAGTTCTCTTGTCCAGGGTTCACATGGAAAGTTAATGGCAGAGCCATAAATTCAAACTAGATCTCCTGAGTTGTGGTCTAGTCATGCCTTAACCATAAGACCATCCTTCCCAGAGTTTACTGTGTGGGGATTTGTCCAATGGTATTTTAAAAACCAAAGACTTGTCTGCTGTGGGGTTTGATGGGTGTTCTGGACCAGTGTTTCCCCTTCCCATATGTAGCCCACTATTTTGCAATGCAGTGTGCACCAGTTGTCTGCCTGGCTGCTACACTTAGATTCATAGATTCTAGGACTGGAAGGGACCTCGAGAGGTCATCGA
>NW_020664413.1:1123666-1152831 GCF_002925995.2 Terrapene triunguis
TGTGAGTCCTGTTTTGAGATTCTTCAAGACATAATCTAATAAAGGTAGAATAGGACAGCCTTGTCTCCCCCAACTCAATCCCATTTAAATTGCCATGAGTAAATAGGCAGCACCTTGGCATGTGCAATGGATAAGGCTGATATGATTGTCATTTTTGTCATGGGCTATAATTGTTGTCTTTGCTACTGTCTTGAAAGAACAGTGCAGTCAAAAACTTACATTTTATTGCCCCCCCCCCTTTTTTTGTGTGCACTGTAGGTCTAGCATATCAAGTCAGACACCCTCAGCCAAAAGAAGCCTGGGGTTTCTCTCTCAGCCAGCCCCACTCTCTGTTAAAAAAATGAGATCTAATCAAGACTACACAGGATGGAACAAACCTCGAGTGCCCCTTTCCAGCCACCCACAGCAACAGCTACAAGGGTAAGTTTCAGCTACTTTGATATCCGACTTTTTCCCCCTGTCATCTGAATTTGAGCAGACTGAAGTGTACTAATTACATAGAAATGAATTCAAGACCTGGTTCTGAAATGAGTGAGACTTGTGCCTGAGTAAGGAGCCCTTTTCCCAATTTGGGAAAAGAAAATCGTTCGCTAAAATTCTAACCTGAGAACTTGGTAGTTGATATAGTGAACCCAACAAACTTGTGAAAGAAATAAGCTTGTTTGAAAATTATTCTCTGTACCAAATGAGCAATCACAGTATTTTTATATTTAGATTGTAGAAATACCCATAGATGCTTTCCAGATATACAAGATGACTAATGGGTTGCCAACTTTCCGGCTGGGGGTGCAGGTTCTGGGGTGGGGCCAGGAATGAGGGGTTCGGAGTGCGGGAGGGGGCTCAGAGCTGTGGCAGGAGGTTGGGGTGCGGTTGGGGTGCGGAGGGTGGTTAGGGCTCCAGCTGGGAGTGTGGGCTCTGGGATGGGGCCAGGGATGAGGGGTTTGGAGAGCAGGGGGTTCTGGTGCGGAAGGGAGTACGGGGTCCCGGCGGCGGTTACTGCGGCTCTGAGGAAGTGGCCGCCAGATCCCTGCAGCCCCTAGGCGCATGGGCAGCCAGGGAGGCTCCGTGTGCTGCCCTGATGCCCGCCGACGCCGCCCCCACAGCTCCCATTTGTCGCAATTCCCAGCCAATGGGAGCTGCGAAGCTGGCACTAAGGTCGGGGGCAGCGCCACGGAGCCTCCCTAGCTGCCCATGCGCCTAGGGGTCTCGGGGACCTGGCGGCCACTTCCAGGAGTCGCATGGAGCTAGGGCAGGCATGGAACCTGCCTTAGCCCCAGGCCCTGCTGTGCTGCCGACTGGATTTTTAACGGCCCTGTCAACAGTGCTGACCGGAGCTGCCAGGGTCGCTTTTTGACCAGGTGTTCCCATCAGAAACCGGACGCCTGGCAACCCTACTAATGGTCTAGGAGGGAGGAGCTATGTTGGAGCAGTTGGGATGGAGAACAGCAAACGCCTTAATAGGTCAATGTTCAATAATATCTTTTGTTCTTTTCAGATTTTCAAACTTGGGAAATACCTGCTACATGAATGCCATTTTACAGTCCTTGTTTTCAATTCAGTCGTTTGCTAATGATTTGCTTAAGCAGGGTATCCCTTGGAAAAAAATTCCACTCAATGCACTTATCAGGTAAACTTCATTTGCTTGGGTGGGATATTTTCTTTTTTGATATTAACTTTATTTAAGAACATAAGAACGACCATACTGGGTCAGACCAAAGGTCCATCTAGCCCAGTATCCTGTCTTCCGACAGTTGCCAATGCCAGGTGCCCCAGAGGGAATGAACAGACCAGGTAATCATCAAGTGATCCATCCCCTGCCACCTATTCCCATGTTCTGGCAAACAGAGGCTAGGAACACCATCCCTGCCCATTCTGGCTAATAGCCATTGATGGACCTATCCTCCATGAACTTATTTGGTTCTTTTTTGAACCCTGTTATAGTCTTGGCCTTCACAACATCCTCCGACAAAGAGTTCCACAGGTTGACAGTGCGCTGTGTGAAAAAAATACTTGCTTTTGTTTGTTTTAAACATGCTGCCTATTCATTTCATTTGGTGACACCTAGTTCTTGTGTTAGGAGGAGGAGTAAATAACACTTCCTTATTTACTTTCTCCACACCTGTCATGATTTTATAGACCTCAATCATATCCTCCCCATCATCTCTTTTCCAAGCTGAAAAGTCCCAGTCTTATTAATCTCTCCTCATACGGAAGCCGTTCCATACCCAGAAATTCCTATTTTACTCAAACTGGACCTTGGGGTGAATTTGTAGAACATGATGCTTGAGTATAGGCATGTAGGAGTTGGTTGTGCCTTGAACCCTAGCTGCAATGTAAAATTAGGAAATTGGAAACAGTTCTTGCTGTCTCTGAAAATCCATTATAATTTGGGAATTTATAAGTGTATTGAGGGACAGATTTTAGAAACATAAAGTAGGGTGCATAGGAATTGCCATAGTGTGTCAAATCAGTGGTCTATCTAACCCAATATCTTCTCTGACATTGGCAGAACCAGCTGTTTCAGAAGAAAGTACAAGCAAATCCATAAGACAAATATGAAAGAACTTCCCAATAGTGGAAGCATCTTCCTAGTCCCAGTCAGATAATGGTTAGCTTATGCCCTAGCACATGAGGGTTTATATGTTGTATACTTTTTTATTCTACTTTATGTAACTGTAGAGGTTTATTGTCCATAAAGACATCTGATCTTTTAATACTACTAAGCTTTTGGCTCGTCTCAGGTATACCTTGTGGCAGTGAATTACACACTGTGTTTTACACAGCACATCAGTTATGTGCTGTGTAAAACTGTCTCTCCTCTTATCAGTTTTAATTGTGTTGCCTTTCAGATTTCACTGACTATCCCCTGGTTCTTGTATTACCAGAAAGAACAAATGGTATTTGATCTACCCTCCTTGTACCATTCAGTATTTTATACGCTGCTCTCATGCCCTCTTATTTGTCCCATTTCCCAGTTAAATGGTTCTAGTCCTTTAATTTCTCCTCAGATGGAAGTCTTTTTATGTCTGTAATTGCTTTTATCTGTCTTCGGACCCTTTCTATTTCTGTTGTATCTTTCTTGAGCCCCTCCTGCACTGTTTGGACTTGGCAGTTCTATATGCCATTTGAAATGTCCTCCTGCCAGGATTTGCAATAAGACCTCTGTTTGGACCTATGATATCAGTCATAGAACGAGCATGTCGTGGACACTTTATCTAATGTTACTGTCAAGTTTGCAGATAGAGTAAAATAGGAATTTCTGAAGACCATCCTTGTGCTCTCAACTAAGTCCTGTTCTTTCAGCGGTCTGTCAAATGGGCCATTGTGCATATTTTTCCTGTTGTAGTTGTATAAATGCACTGTAAAGCTGCACTAAAGATGGTGCCCTGTATCTTTACAGGCAAACTAGGTAGATAGCTCTTGTGCCCCATTATAATAGGATGTTCTGATGGAGGCCATGTGTGATTGTGTGTAGAGGTACAACAGGACTGACGTGAATGCTTCATAGTGCCTGTCTTTACTTCTGTTGCTTTGTTTCAGGCAAGTTATCCAATTCTTTTGTTAGCTAATTTTTAGTTTTCTTTCCTTTTTCATATGTCACTTGCATGTATGTGTGTATGAAATTAACTAGATCACAGTAACTGGAGATAGAGAGGATCACCTGATTATTAATAAAGTTAAACCAACAACAGTGGTATATCTGAGTTAAAACAAACTTTTGTCTTGCCAGATTTCTTCAGCTTCTTGTTATGTAAATGAATGAATCTGTATGTTGCAACTTCTTGTATTGCAAAAAGAAATAAGACTTGCAGCTGGGTGGAGTGTAATTTACAAAAGTGTTTATTGGCCATAAGAATTAGGGTTAATTATTTATCTGTTTATTTTAATGGGCTGTTATTTCATAAGATATTGTACATAACACATTTTGTTACGTGCTCTTTACATTGGAGGAATTTTTAAGTGCAGAGTCCCACTGAAATGATGGCATCAGGAGTTAAGTTTTAAAACATTTGGAATCTAAGGGGATGGGGACAGTTTGTGAAGTGTTGTACAAGTTGAATCCCTCTGCCTCATCCCTAATGGAAAACAGACTTGGCAAATGTTTTTAGAGAGACATCTTCAGGTTTTACACTACCTACCATAAGATTTGGAAAGCCAGCCAACCAACCTTTCACTGCATTAATTTCTCCAGACGCTTTGCCCATCTGCTTGCTAAAAAGGATGTTTGCAGCCCTGAGGTAAAGAAAGAGCTGCTCAAGAAAGTGAAAAGTGCCATTTCAGCTACTGCAGAGAGATTCTCGGGTTACATGCAGAATGTAAGTGCGCTCTTGTACAAACTGCTCCTGTGTTTTGTGCACTAGCTCTGCGGTAGTCTGTTTGACTTGGTCTGTGCCCATTGGAGTCAAGTTGATACTGATGGAGCTGTGAAGCAGGTTGAGCACTCACCGCTGCAGCGCCTCCTGCTGGTCGTCCAGGAATTAGCTCGATTCCAGCACTCTGAGCACCCCCTGCTGGCTGGTGTCTCTCCTGCCTCAAGCCCCCGTGTCCCTCCCGGACCCTGGTGCCCGTTACCTTGGGGTTCTGCCCACAGCAGTACCCCCACACTCTGGGTCTCCCCTCCCAGACGGACCCCAAACCCCATGTCCACCTTGCCTCAGTGGCTACTGCCAGTCATCATCTAGCCCCCGCCCCCTGGGGCAGATTGCAGTCTGTAATGGCCATTCATTGCTGGCAAGGGGGTTGTACCAGCTGCTTCTACCTATCCCCGGGCTGCCCCTCTGCAGCCCCAGTACCCCCTTAGGTCTTAACAAGGCCTCCACCTGGAGAGCTGCCAGGCTGGAGCTCCCCAGCTCCTCTTGCCCTTCCCCAGCACTGCTCTGCTCCTGGTACCCTGTGCTCCCAGGCAGCCAGGTCCTTTCCACTCCAAGGCTGGAGTGAGACTCACTGTCTCCTGCCTCACAGCCCCTCTTATCAGGGCCAGTTGTGCCCTGATTGAGCTGGCCACACCTGGGGCCAGCTACTCAGCCAGCCTCCCTCAGCTGCTCTTAATCCCTTTTCTAATCGGGTCCCAGCCACAGCCCTCTCCAAGGGCTGCTTTTAACCCCGGCTCTCCTGGAGTGGGGCAGCCGCCCCACTACAGCTGTTAGTTGAATGGATGGCTAGTGTCAGTTTTGTGGTTATAACAGAACTTTCATGTGATCCTATATAAGACAATTGCATTCAGAGTTAGTCTGTGTGTTTTTTTTAATCTATCTATCTATCCATCCCCATCCATCTATCCATCCACCCACACACGTATAGCAGAGAGATTGAAAGCAGGACATGCAGAGAGTCATTCTAATCTAAAGAATTTACACCGTTTCTAGGATGCACACGAGTTTTTGAGCCAGTGTTTGGATCAGCTGAAGGAGGACATGGAAAAGTTAAACAAAACTTGGAAGAGTGAGCCAGTGTCTGGTGAAGATAACTCGCCAGGACGGGCCTCTGATGACATCTCAGCCACGAAAGTTTACACTTGTCCAGTTATCACTAACTTAGAGTTCGAGGTTCAACATTCTATCATATGTAAAATGTAAGTATTTTTGAGAGAGACAATACTTTTGAAATCTAAGAAGTAAAAGTTCTGCAGATGGAAGGAAAGTATTTTCATGTTCTGTGATCTCATTCATCCACAGACCAACTGCCACATGTAGTACTAAGCAGTTTCCTTCTTTTCCTACATATGATGTAAGCAGAAATGAAAACTTTCCAAATGCTTAAAACTGTCTGCACAGGAAGATTAAGTGTAGTCACAGGGTAAACCCTCACACCACACTGCTCTTTACTGTAACATATTCGCCGAGCAGCCTGCTAGTTTTTTAATGTTTTTACAAAAGAGGACTTAGTTTCGGTGTAGGTGCTTTCTTTTTTGCTTTCCCATCCATGCCCACTAGACAAGATTAGTGCTTTACATCAGGAAAGGGCTTGTTCCCAGAAGTGGGCAGGCCACATTTCCTCTGTCATTCTCCCAGTGGTTTCTTCCAGGGAATGGCAGCTTTCCTGTAGCTCCATAAGGAGCTATGCCAGTGGAGGCTACACAAGGATGTGCTGAGTAAGCACATCTACCTGCTCATTCACCTCTATGGCCAGTGCCGCATATGTTTGGTACTGTGCTGGTGTTAATCATGTCATCATTCTAGACAACTATTGTTGTGTGTGTCTCATATTGTGCCCTTAAAAGTTGTATGATACTACTTTGGTCCAGTATTTATATCCTGAAATGAAATTAAGGTTTTTAAAGGTGTGCAAATATTAGTATTTCATTTTTTAAAAAAATCAGATTTCCTTTTGATCCCTCATGAGGTTGGGCTGACTCCTTTCCTCCTGAGAGGGTTGATGCAGATTGGAGGGCTTTCAGCTATACCACCAGGCCTGTTGCCTTTCCCATATGACAGATCCCTTGATCACTCCAAAGTACTTCTTAGAGTTCAGGTTCATGTTTGCTCTCAAACTATTACTCACAGGAACTCTTTCTTTAAATCCTGAAAATACCAAACCCAAGTCCCAAAATTAAAGCGTAAGTTCAGTCAGTGAGAGACTTTATCATCTTGATGAGTTAAAATGGGCTCGGTATGTCCACATGCGTAAAGTTACTGTGAAATAAACCATATAAACTATGATGATTTTCCAGCATACGTATAGGCAAAATCACATGTGCTTTTTTATTGTAGGTGTGGTGAAACAGTCACTAAACGAGAACAGTTTAATGATCTTTCCATTGATCTTCCCCGAAGAAAGAAATTACTTCCTTCGCGATCCATCCAGGATTCCCTTGATCTCTTTTTCAGGGTACATAATGCTTATTTATTACTGTTCATTCATTCATTCATCCATCTCTGTCTGTCTCTCTCACACACATGTCACATCAATATATATTAAGAGTAACAGAATTCGGTTTTGTATAGACACAAACTGATCCTCACAATGCTCCTGGGATGTACATGTTTTACTGTTTCTTAAATAGGGAGATTGAGGCGCAGAAGAATTATGTAAATCCTAGAGAAGAGTCCACCTCAGATGGGATTAGAACTCAGAAGTTATTGGTTCTCAATCCTGTGCTAGGGTGGTTGGACAACTAGTCTCTCTCTTTAAATCAGAACAGAGGCTATATATATCTGTTTAATTAAAAAATAAATGTTGTATTTGAAATATCTAGATGCATACACAGTAAATAGACCTCCAACATGAGCTTGTTCAAAACTGGAGATAAATATTTCCTGTACAATTCACAGTATTGCATTTTGTTAGGAGTCCCCTGTGAAATCAAACTGATCAGTAGTCAAAAGTTTTAATCAGTGAAATCTGCCATGGTCCCTTTTATATACATTGGTCTTCATTTTATTTTGATACACTGATTGGAAACACAGACTTATCCTTTCTAAGGCTGAACAATAAGCCCATTGCTTATGCTTGAGGTACAGACTTCCATCCTTAGTAGAAGAGTAGTGGCGTGGTTTGACCGCTGGCTTACAGAAATGAATTATATAAACAGTGGACAATGTCTAAATATTGCTGTTGTATGCATACTCCTCGCACAATGCTTTTCCAAGCAGAGACAGCTAGAGGAGATGAAATTCTGTTTAACTGTGATACATCAGTAACGATCTCAGAGGCAGAGGGCCTTTCAGGAGAAAAAAATAGGAGCTTTGGACTAGGGATATGGAGAATTAAATGTTGTCCAGTAAGGGCTATGAAAAGCTACATGGTAGGTGTTTCTGAGAGGAAAAGCTGCAGGTCTTGCAAAACTACTGTCCTCTCATTTTGAGTACTAATGTTTCTTTACCCTTTCTATTTTCTAGCTCTGTGTATCAGATTTGCAAAAAGCGATTTCTCCCTAACTAATTCCACCTGTCTTAACTGACAGGCTTTCAGTTGTAAGCTTATTTCTTGTTCTCTTATCTGATTCATGTTTTGGTCTGTCATGTTGAAATGATAAGTCAATTAAGAAATAGATGAGTGCCTTCGTCAGAGAAACACTGGACTGAAAAAGGCCATCTGCTTTCAATAAATATCTGGTTGAGTCATCCTTATATTTTGCTTTGTCTTTCATAGGCAGAGGAGATTGAGTATTCCTGTGAGAAGTGTAATGGAAAGTCTGCTGTTGTTACACACAAATTCAATAGGCTCCCCAGGTAAGGGTAAAATCCTACTCTGGTGCTTTCCCATGTCATAAAAGCGGATAAAAGTGTTGGTGCGTAGGACAGCCTGGCAGAGCAGGGCTAGAGTAATGAAGAGGATGAAGAGTAAAGTGGTAGATATAATTAGAAGATTGTACGCATCATTGCTTCTGTATGCAGAGCTCATTGTACACACCAGGGGAGTCTGACATTCCTCCATTCCCTCCTCACCCCCCAGCTTCTTGTGGGCCACCATTCCATCTCCCTCTGTTTCAGGACTCCCTGCAACCCTTCTCCCTTATCTCATGCGGAGGCCCTATCCTTTATTTCCACAGCACCCAATGCCAGGAGCTCAGTATGCCCCTGTTCACCCCGTCCGCCACATGCCTGGGTCTCTGTGTGTCCCTATATCATTGTGCCCCATTCTCCTCCTCAGAGCCAGGGGCTCTGAATGCCCCCCCCCCCCCAAGTCATTCCGCCCCTCCACCAGATGCCTGCGGTGCTGTGCTCCAATGTCTCCCTCCCCCATTCTCCTCCCCATGCCTGTGGCTCTGTGCATTCCTCCTGCCCCCCATTATTTATTTTCTTTGTCTGGGGTACAGTGTACACTGGGGACTATATTGGCATAGCTGCAGTGCCTGAGCTGTGCTTGCATAACCCCGTAGTGTTAGACACAGCTACACCAACAATAGCTGCAGAAGCATTCTTCCCTCAACCTAGCTTTGTCTGACACTAGGGGAGTTAGGTTGCACAGTTGTATCGCTCAGGGATGCGGATTTTTCACACGTCTGAGCAATGTAGCCATGTTGACCTAAATGTTAAGTGTAGGCCAGGCCTGGGAGATAAGTCATTCATGTTATCAACATTTTAAACTCATTTGGGAGGGAGGGCAAAGCTGAGATAGGCAGTGGGGTGAGAATTATGCTGGAACTTGTTAATGGCTGCCATCAATTCTTTGATCTACAGATTTGGTAGACCTGGTTGAAGCTGATACGTGTGCTAGCCAGATACCTGGGGCTCCATGCATTCCCCACTTTCCCCTTCCGGTTTTCCGATTTTTCACTAAAATCAATAGGATTCCATCCACTGATGCCTAAAACATTCCCTGAAACTTTGGAATAGATCAAATGTGGCGTTCAAAAGTTACCACATTATATACAGACTGACAGAGAAATGCCATCGAGTTCAGTGTAGGACCTCACTTTGCGTGGCCAACCATCCCTTTTACCTTGGTGCTTGCTGTCTTTCTGTGTCACAGTGAGCATAGTGGGCTGCAAGGAAGAGTACAGAGAGGTTTCTCCCCTATATACCTTTCCCTCCGGAAAGTCAGAGCTTGACACTTTCTCCTAATAAGGATCAAATCTTTCCTGTTTTCTAAGGGAGGTTTACAGCTGCCAGCTTTGTCCTAAAGAAAGAGCAGAATATCTGGGTGGTAGCTGAGACTAGACAGGCTGATATCATTAGAAATACACAGTACTCTTGAAGCAGTACTGATTGTGTGCTTGGTACTTTTAATCACATAGATGGAATCATTACATAAATTGTAAGCTCTTTGGGGCAGGGATCATCTTGTCATGGTGTAAGTTTTACAGAACCTAGCATAATGGAGCGCAGGGTCCCTAATTTGGACCCTTTGGTGATACCATAATTCAAGTAATATCACGTGGTCCCTGCCCAGTCTAAATAGACACAAAATGTAGTACAAGAGGGAAGGCTCACCGCACAGTGAATATTTGTAAGGTTGGTGGTAGTTTCATGAACAAAAGTATTAGAAGTTGGGTAAAGCTTATGACTAATAAAAACACCCCTGTGCCCAGTTTGTGTTAGTGATTGCTCTTCCTCCTTTAGGATGCTTGATTTTCAAGGCCAAACAGTCTAAGGTCATGTCTACACTTACCAGTAGATCGGCACTGCTACAATCAGTGCAGCAGGGGTCAATTTAGCAGGTCGGGTGAAGACCCGTTAGGTCAATGGAAAGCGCTCTCCCATCGACTCCGGTACTCTAGCTCCCTGAGAAGAGTAATGTAAGTCAGTGGGAGAGCGTGTCCCATTGATACAGCCCTGTATAGACACTGCGCATTCCTACAGTGATTCAAAACAATGACAAAAGTGGCCACTTGACTTAAGGGGATTATGGGACGTTTCCGGAGGCTGATCAGAGTGCAGTAATGCAACACCTTGTCCACACTGACGCCTGTAGCCAAGGCGCAGCAAACGTTATTCCTCTCGCCGAGGTGGAGTACCAGGAGCGCTCTAACTGCGGAGTCAGAGTGCTCTACGTGCCTTGCCAGTGTGGATGGGGAGTGAGCTAGGGCACCCAGGGCTGTTTTAATGCGCTGTAACTCGCAAGTGTAGCCAAGCCCTTAGGTCGACTTACCAAAGTAGTATAGACAAGGCCTAAGTCTTGACCACTCCTGTTGTTCAACATGTACGTTAAGTCAGTAGGGGATATCTTGAGGGAATATGCTGATGACACTGGCCTATGATCATTATACTTGGCTCTGTTTCCTCTTTGGAAGCAATCAGTTATTTCCTAGCTCTCTCGTTAGCTGGCAGAAATAAGGACCTGAATAAAAGCCAGTTGGCGTAAGCTCATCCTGGACAAGAACAAAATGATGCTGATTGAATCAGGAAGTGTCTTGAGTTGACAAAGTCTGACTGCTTCAACAGAGCAGGATGTCTGCCTATTGTTAAAATGGTCTGCAACTTCGGGGTCTTGCTAGATAGAAGCAGTAAGCAGAACTGTCTCCTGAGAGGATCAGGCTGAGAGCATGTGCTCTTCATTATGAACTAGCAGCCAGTAAATACCCAAATTAAGTTCAGGGGACTGTTTACTATCTACAGAGCCCTAAGTGTCCTAGCTCCCAGAATCCTGGAGAACCACATCTCCTCAAGCTCACCACACAACTAACTGTTAATGCAATCAAACATCTCTTGTCAGAAAGCCAAGAGGTGGAAAACTTTTTTTCTAAAAATAAAATGTACTTGAAACTGAGGTGACTATTTTGTGGGTAGGGCAAGCTGGGTTTTGAATGTGTTTATTTACTGGCTACTGTCTTTGGCTTTGAACTTAATGCAGTTATTTCTGCCCTGCCTCCTATCTTTCAGGGTCCTGATTCTTCATCTGAAACGATACAGCTTCAATGTGGCACTGTCTCTGAATCACAAAGTTGGGCAGCAGGTGGTTATACCAAGATATTTGACCCTGTTATCTCACTGTACAGAAAGCACTCGGCCCCCGCTTACTCTGGGATGGAGTGCGCATTCTGCAGTGTAAGTGTCAAGAGCAGAATTTATCACCGTTATCTATTCATGGGTATTAAGTTCATGTATATGGCATATGGGAGGAGATGGTATCAAATGTTACACATCAGATCTACTCTAGAGAGAGTCAAATTAATAAAAGAGATTTAAAAATTGCTCCTACCCTCTCAAAGGTCATTGTGATTCCCTTTACGAAATTAAAAGCCAAGTCTTTTGTCTGCTGCATTAATCCATAATGATACCAATATGAGACGATGTGTGGGGAAGGAGAATTACATCTCAGGATGTAAGAGTGGCGGAAGCTCCTTTGCTTTGAGATGTTTAAAACTAGTCAGGACAATATCTAGAGAACACTCTGTAAGGAACAACCCTGCCTTAACCCCTGGGGTATGGACTGGTAGAATTTACCAAGGGAAGTTCCCTGTGAGTCCATAATTCAGCTTTATTTCCAGTACAAGTACTAGAATGATTGAGCTTTCATTTCATATTTGGTACACCATGATAGCTCTTCATACCCTTTCACTGCTGATCTTCCCCTGCACCCTTTGCTGTGCTGACCTGTCCATTAATTTATAGGTTTTTCTGTGGTGCTCGTTACCACAGTATCTAGTACCTCACACTGTGAATTTGTCCTCGCAACAGCCCTATGAAGTAAGGAAGCATTACTTAAGAATGGCTATACTTGGTCAGACCTCACGGTCCATCTAGCTCAGTATCCCGTCTCTGACAAAAAGAACAGGAGTACTTGTGGCACCTTAGAGACTAACAAATTTATTAGAGCATAAGCTTTCGTGGGCTATAGCCCACTTCTTCGGATGCACTGTCTCTGACAAGTATCAGAGGGGTAGCCGTGTTAGTCTGAATCTGTAAAAAGTAACAGAGGGTCCTGTGGCACCTTTAAGACTAACAGAAGTATTGGGAGCATAAGATGCATCTGAAGAAGTGAGGTTCTTACCCACGAAAGCTTATGCTCCCAATACTTCTGTTAGTCTTAAAGGTGCCACAGGACCCTCTGTTACTTGTCTCTGACAGTGGCCAGGACCAGATGCTTCAGAAGGAATGAACAGAACAGGGCAGTCTTTAGTGATCCATCCCCTGTCGTCCAGTCCCAGTTTCTGGCAGTCGGAGCATGGGGTTGTGTGCCTGACCGTCTGGGCTAATAGCCACTGATGGATCTATTCTCCAGGAACTTATCTCATTCTTTTTTGAACCCAGTTATTCTTTTGGCCTTCACAACATCCCATGGCAATGTGTTCCACAGACTGACAGTTCGTTGTATGAGGAAGTCTGTCTCTTTTTTAAGCTGAACAGTCCCCATCTTTTTAATCTTTCCTCATATGGAAGCTGTTCCATACCCTAATAATTTTCGTTGCCCTTCTCAGCACCTTTTCCAATTCTAATATATCTGTTTTGAGATGGGGTGACCAGAATTGCATGCAGCTTTCCAAGTGTGGACGTACCATAGCCTCTCATTTTTACAGATGGCAGACTGAGGCACAGAGTATCATGCCCAGGCTCACATAGGCAGTCTGGCAGACCAAGGAACAAAACCAAGATCTCTTGTGTTCCGGTCCAGTGCCCTAACCACAATAGCATACTGAGTTAGGATGTATCTGGCATGTTCAGCAGGATGGCACACGTGTTCTTCGTGCTTAGTGTTGAATAAGGTTTTTCAACAGTATATTTTTGTAATTGAAAACTTTACTTTTGTAAAGAAAGAAAGGAGAAAAACCCTTTAAAGGGTCAGATTTTTAGTGGTTTGTAATAGGACCTGAATGTTCTCAGTCTTAATCTATCCTCCTGGCTAGCAGTAGGGGGTGACATGTGGTGAACTGGATGCAGCAGTCTTGGGTTTGGAGAGGAAGTCGGCTGTGTGGATTGGAAGGGATTGCTACAACAGCAGCCAGCTGGTGGGTGTGGGGAGAGTTGATGGAATTGAGGGATCCGAGGTGAGGGTCAGGTGGATCAGAAAGCTTGTGTGACAGTTGTTTTGGTGAAAACGTGGGCCAGGTAGGGAGCCAGTAAAGCCACCAGGGCAGGTTGTGGGAGAGCAGGTCATGAGTTGGCAGTAGGAACTGGAAAGATGGTAGAAAAAGGAATGAGTTGCAGTCCTGACAGGAATGCTGCAAGCTTTTAATCTCAAAGCTGTCCTAGGGTGTGCCACTAAGAGGTGAATCAAGTTGAAAGGGTTAATTACTTTTATGAACAGCTTTTGTATATTCATAACATAGAATTCTTACTCTAAATCTCTGTGATTAACAAATACAAACAGGTATTCTCCTTATGGCTTTTTTGCCCACGGGCTAGCATGTAGTAGCAGATGAGTAAAATGCACATTTTTTTCAGAATATAACTGTGGCAATAAATACTTTGCTCTGTTTATAGTTCTCGACCATTGAAAGCCTCCCAAATGGTGAATTCCTGTACTGTGAGCACTTCCACACCTTGTAGGTAAGTTGTAATTCTGAAATTTCCTTGATTTGGGGGAGTTCTCTGAAGAACTTTTGAGCATTTAAATAAGTCTTGCCTTTCTCCCACCTTTGTCTTCCTTTTCCATTTTTACTCCTTGTTTTTTGTGTTTTGAATTATTGTCTCTACACTGTTTTTCATGCTCCAGAGTTGTCTTGAAATTGCGTCTCCAATGGCATAAATATTAAGGACACTTTTAGTGTTCACACAGCCCAAATGACATTTTTCAGCATTTCTCTTATAAGCCTGTTTTCTGAGGTTTATAATTATAACACAAACTAGATTTTTTTTCAGTATTAAAACCTACAATAGCAAGGAAAACTGAACTTAGTTTGTATGGACTCTAATAGTTCCACTGCTCTTAAGAACTGGTTGTAACCATAACGGCAAGAAGCTGGTTTGTAAGTTGTTTACCAGAGAAGCAAAATTTCTCTTATTCCAAGAGCTAGCTCTTTTCTCTGTCCTTATGTTTGGCGCACCAAAGTTGTTTCTGGAAGAGAGTCATTTAATCCTAGGGTTTATTTGTGCGGGTTAGAGGAACATTGTTCCTACACTTCATTCTGAGAGGCCAGCTCCTGAGAAACAGTGATAAATGTAATGTAGTGTTGGATAACTTTACGCTGCATAAAAGTGAAGACACTGGAGGATGCATGTAGAGAAGTTCTCAACCAGGGGTATGCAGAGGTCTTCCACGAAGTACATCAACTCATCTAGATATTTGCCTAGTTTTACAACAGTCTACATAAAAAGCACTAGTGAAGTCAGTACAAACTAAAATTTCATACGACTGGTTTATACTGCTCTATATACTATACACTGAAATTAAGCCAATATTTATATTCCAATTGATTTATTTTATAATTATATGGTAAAAATGAGAAAGTAAGCAATTTGTCAGTAGCAGTGTGCTGTGACACTTTCGTATTTTTATGTCTGATTTTGTAAGCAAGTAGTTTTTTAGTGAGGTGAAACTTGGGGGTAGCAAGACAAATCAGCCTCCTGAAGGGGGGACAGTATCTGGGAAGGTTGAGAGCCACTGTCTTAACCTATACACAGTGCTTTTATTTTTCACCTTCCTGAGCCCTCCTTGCTTTTGGTTTTATTAAAACCAAAAGCAACACCTGCAAAAGGCCAAATGGAAAACTGAAAAACATTACACATGTGAAATGTTGTCCTGCCAACACTATTTAGCGTCTTTATGATCTATGCAACTTGGTTTCAGAGAATAATTATAGTGTTTAAATAAATTTCCCAAGTTAAACAGCATATAATAATGAGTTCTCTATACTAATGGAGTCCACTTAGGGGAATGTTCACAGAATGTTGTCCATGCACTGTAAATACCTAAACACAGAAGTGCAGGGAAGTTCTTTTAATGAATACCTGGTAAAGGAATGCAGTAACTTTCAATGCACCAGTAGGTAAGCTAGGATAGAAAATTGATCTGCTAAGTAAATAGATTTTAAATATGGCAAACTGGAGTCTCTTAACAGAGGGGTAGCCGTGTTAGTCTGAATCTGTAAAAAGCAACGGAGGGTCCTGTGGCACCTTTAAGACTAACAGAAGTATTGGAGCATAAGCTTTCGTGAGTGAATGCCCACTTGCTTGCGTCTGATGAAGTGGGCATTCACCCACGAAAGCTTATGCTCCAATGGAGTCTCTTCTAAACCTGCATAACCTGTTACACCCAAATTTCCTTTTTTAATAGTTTAACAGGTTTCTACAGTGCTAGGAAATTATAGTTGTATTTTTAATTTTCAGAAAGTATACATTCAAATCGAAGAGCTCCGTGGCACTCTATGTGGATTCAGATAGTGAGGATGAGCCATTGAAACGCTCTGTTGCTCACAGTCAAAGATTGTGTGATGTACAGAGCAGAGAACAGCAGCAACAGCAAGAAGAGCCTGAAAAGGTAAAAGATTCTTTCCTCTCTGTAGGACTTACAATACATGTGCATTTTCTGTTATTGAGAGGGGAAAACATACCCTTTCAAACCTAAAAAATCCCTTACGTGTTTGTGTCTGGGCTGTCAGAGTCTATCAGACTGTGAATAAAACCGATGTAAATACAAGATTGGTTCATAATTAGCACAATTATGCTGAAGGGGAATGCTTTGCCAGGCCATCTGATTGACCTCTCTATATGTGTTGGCTTGGGATCCCACTGGCAGCAGAGGTAATTGTATTAGCGCTGCACTGAAGTCTTTAGCTCAAGTGTGTCAGCTGCACAACAGTTTTACTATTCAATCCTTAGAGGATATTTAAATTGCCTTCTCTTGAAGCTGCTCACTAGTTGAAATAGGATGAAAGTCAGTCACTGGTAATAATTATCCAGTCAAATTCTTTGTTTAAATCTGGGGGCCAGGATATGCATTGAGAATGGGGGGAAAAATAATAATGTACAAATTGGAATGAGTTTGTGGACCCCCAAATTAAGTGTTTTGTCTTTGAGGTCTGTTGTGGCAGATGTTGGCTACATCCAAAGAAGCTTCTTGCCTGTACAGTGGCATTGTAAGTGCAGTAGAAAGGAGATGAATCGAGGTTGTATGGGAGGGGAATGAACAGAACAGGGAATCATCGAGTGATGCATCCCCTGTCGCCCATTCCCAGCTTCTGGCAAACAGAGGCTAGGGACACAATCCCTGCCCTGCCTTGGCTAATAGCCATTGATGGACTTATCCTCCATGAACTTATCTAGTTCTTTTTTGAACCCTGTTATAGTCTTGGCCTTCACAACATCCTCTGGCAAAGAGTTCCACAGGTTGACAGTGCACTGTGTGAAAAAAATACTTCCTTTTGTTTGTTTTGAACCTGCTGCCTATTAATTTCATTTGGTGACCCCTAGTTCTTGTGTTAGGAGGAGGAGTAAATAACACTTCCTCATCTATTTTCTCTACACCTGTCATGATTTTATAGATCTCTATCATATCCCCCCTTAGTTGTCTCTTTTTCAAGCTGAAAAGTCCCAGTCTTATTAATCTCTCCTCATATGGAAGCCATTCCATACCCCTAATCATTTTTGTTGCCCTTTTCTAAATGTTTTCCAATTCCAATATATCTTGTTTGAGATGGGGCGACCACATCTACATGCAGTATTCAAGGTGTGGGCCTACCATGGATTTATATAGGGGCAATATGATATTTTCTGTCTTCTTATCTATCCCTTTCCTAATGATTCTCAACATTCTGTTAGTTTTTTTGACTGCCGCTGCATATGGAGTGGATGTTTTTCAGAGAACTAGTCACAATGACTCCAAGCTCTCTTTCTTGAGTGGTAACAGCTAATTTAGATCCCATCATTTTATATGTATAGTTGGGATTATGTTTTCCAATGTGCATTACTTTGCATTTATCAACATTGAATTTCATCTGCATTTTGTTGCCCAGTCACCCAATTTTGTGAGATGCCTTTGTAGCTCTTCACAGTCTGCTTTGGGCTTAACTATCTTGAGTAGTTTTGTATCATCTGCAGATTTTGCCACCTCATTGTTTATCCCTTTTTCCAGATCATTTATGAATATGTTGAATAGGACTGGTCCCAGTACAGACCCCTGGGGGACACCACTATTTACCTCTCTCCATTCTGAAAACTGACCATTTATTCCTACCCTTTGTGTCCTATCTTTTATCTAGTTACCAATCCATGAGAGGACCTTCCCTTTTATCCCATGTCAGCTTACTTTGCTTAAGAGCCTTTGGTGAGGGACCTTGTCAAAGGCTTTCTGAAAAGCTCAGTGCACTATATCTACTGGTTGCCCCTTGTCCACATGCTTGTTGATCCCCTCAAAGAATTCTAGTAGATTGGTGAGGCATGATTACCCTTTACAAAAAACATGTTGACTCTTCCCCAAGCAATTATGTTCATCTATGTGTCTGACAATGTTGTTCTTTACTATAGTTTCAGCCAGTGTGCCCAGTACTGAAGTCAGGCTTACTGGCCCGTAATTGCCAGGATCACCTCTGGAGCCCTTTTTAAAAATTGGCATCACATTAGCTATCCTCCAGTCATTTGATACAGAAGCTGATTTAAATGATATATTGCAAACTATAGTAAGTAGTTCTGCAATTTCACATTTGAATTCCTTCAGAACTCTTGTGTGAATACCATCTGGTCCTGGTGACTTATTACTGTTTAATTTATCAATTTGTTCCAAAACCTCCTCTAATAACACATCAATCTGGGGCAGTTCCTCAGATTTATCACATAAAAAGAATGGCTCAGGTTTAGGAATCTCCCTCACATCCTTAGCCGTGAAGACCGATGCAAAGAATTCATTTAGTTTCTCCGCAATGATCTTATTGTCCTTGAGTGCTCCTTTAGCATCTCAATTGTCTAGTGGCTCCACTGGTTGTTTAGCAGGCTTTCTGCTTCTGATGTACTTAAAAATTTTTTTTATTACTTTTTGAGTCTTTGGCTAGTTGGTCTTCAAATTCTTTTTTTGTCTTACATGCATGAACCTGACCAACTACCAGTTATCACTAACTGGACCAGCTCTTCTCTCTAGAATTTCACCCTCCTCTTACCTGCCTTCCTTTCTTGTCCATGGTCTTGTGCCTATGGTAGTACTGGCCCTACAGCATCAGAGATGGAAATAATCTCTGGTCTGAGTGCGTGATTATGTAACCGGTGTGGCGGTCAGTTTGTAGCCTCAGCAGCTTGTGTGTTCAGCTGATTGATAAGCACAAGCACAGAAGGCTACTGCAGCAGTGTACGAGCTGGCTAACAGACCAGCAACGTAAAGATACAACACTAGCCTGAGTTTTCCGACTAGAGTTGACCGGCCTGTCCGTTGTGAGAGAACCATTTATTTTTCTTTTATGCATTGCTATTTGCTGCCCTGATCTTCAGGTTTTGGCCTCTCCTAGTCATATCTGCTGAGACCGTCTAAGGTTCATTTGAGAAACTGTGTTCTTTCCCCTTCTCTTCTCATCCTAGCCTAGGTTCAGTGGTTCTCTTTCCATCTTCCAGTTCAAGTTACATTTATCTCTTGCAGCTGCTGTCCAACTTCATTAAACACCTATTGGTGATGACTCTGCTACTCACATATGGAGGTTACTGTAGGGTGAGGGCTCACCACCACCTGGAAAGGTGTCACAAGGGGAAGGTGGGGTGATCACAGATGAAGAGAGCGCTGTAGCCTTGCACATCTTGCAAATCCTGGTGGTTGTAGATCAGTGGTTTTCAGCCTGTGATCTGCAGACCCCCAGGGATCCGCAGGCTGTCTAACATTTCCAAAGGGGTCCACACATTTAATTGACATTTTTTAGGAGTCCACAAATGTAAAAAGGTAGAAAACTACTGTTGTAGATCTATTATTCAAAGTTAGTCCCTAAAGTCATATGGCATTGACTCTGTATATGTGAACTGTATTTAGTATGGTTGAGACCCAAACGCCCACTTCCTGACAGTTAACCCAAAAGAAATGTGCACAGTAAATGCAAACTGGATGCGACACATCTTTGACTTTTTAAAAAGCCTTTTAGCCTGAATCCATTCATTTGTAGGGTTCAAAACGAAGTAAACCAGAGTGTGATAAATCTTCTGACTTGGGAAATGCGGGTTTCGATGGAATGAGCGAGGATGAGTTGCTAGCAGCTGTGTTAGAGATTAGCAAGAGGGAAGCCTCATTCTCTGTGAACCATGATGAAGATAAACCCACAAGCAGCCCTGACACTGGTTTTGGAGAGGACGAGGTGCAGGAATTGCCAGAAAATCTGCAGTCTGTAGAGACGGAGAAACCCAAAGTAACTACAGAATCAGGTAGGATGAGAAGTAACTTTATCTTAACTGAACAGATTCTATGGTGATTCTGAAGTTTTTTACAACAGCAGATCAGCAATATATGGGGCATGAATTGCATGAGAGTGGATTGTAGGCAGTGTCTGATGTACATGGCGATATATAAATATCTTACATTTTTCCTGTCTTTAAAGCTTTTCATGTATTGAATTTTGAAAATGTTCTCATGTCAAACATTTGTAATATGTCTCGGCTAAAATTAGTCATCACCAATGTTTTGGTGATTTTTTCCATCTCCTGTTTAACAATCACCTCTGTCAATTCACTGACTATAGAGTTTTACTCTTCCATGTTCTGAGTACACTTTATTTTCTATAACTGTCTCCAAATCAATTGCAATCCTGAGGAGCATAGTAGCAATATCTGAAGACAGTTGTTTGTGTATGATTAATACAGTCAAAGGATAAGGCTAAAATCCCTCTGATGCATAGTGAAAAATAAATAGAATTGTAATTAATTTGGCCTCCTGTGTATACAATTTTAAAAAGTTTTTTTTTTTCCTTTTCTAAAACAGCACCTTACATTTCTGTAAATCCTTCAGAATAAGCCCAACATGCTTTCACAGATTGTGGCCCCAAATCCTGCAAACAAATATACACATGCTTAACTTTACCACTGTGAGGAAGCCCCATTGATTTGAGTGTGGGATAATTGGGTCTCAGCTTTTCTAGTTGGTTAACAGACATTTTTAAAATCTTGTAATTTGTTCATGCTACTTGCTTTGGATCAGATTATTTCTTAACTCCACTATCCTGAAAACACAGTCAGATGAAGTTCCTTCTTTCTTTTCCTCTTAAGAGTTAAGAAATTAAATGCAAAAACCGTACACTACTGAAGGTTGCAGTTAGCTCAAAATGTCAGGTACTGTCAAATGAAACTTCATGTTGGAAGTCAATACATGAAATAATTCACACAACCTTGAGTCTGCTCCCGTATTCACATACACTGTGGTGCATTTTACACAGTCACACCGAATTTCATGTACTTTCAAAGCAGGTGGAGGGGGAGACCTACTAAATTTAGACATTACGGAGGGCATACTTTCCCTACTCCTACTCATAGCTGAGAGCTGTGTAATAGCCAAAAACCTTGTGGAGTATTGCTCCTTATAATGAAAGTCTGAGTCACAGACGTAAAAAATTCTGTTTTGCGATTCATTTAAGAGGTTTAGACAGAGCTGGGTTACAATCCTGACTCTGGTGGTCCTGCATTTTCAAGATGTTGCTGATGCTGTCATTCTGCTGCCTGTAATCCTCTGATAACTAATGAACAGATGTGGAAGTCTGTTTTTCCAATTCAAGGGTGGGTTCACATTAAGATAGATTGCTTTGCTGGTTTTTTTAGGGGGATTCTGACCATTTACCTGTAGCCAATTGGGGGTTGAAAGTATGCTGCAGATAGGAGAGGTACATATAGTAATGGCAACAAATATTCCCTCCAAAAGTTTTGTAAAACAGCTTCTTTCTTCTTTCCATTGCACACATCTTAAAGGTAAACTACACAGTTGTAAATTACTTGTGCTTTTATACTACTTAAAAATCTGTAGATCATCTAGCTCTAAACTGAAGCAAAAAATTGACAAACCCTAACCGCTTTTAGGAGATTTTGCTGCTTCCCTCGGTCTTATTTAGAGGTAACATAGTAGGTTCAATGTTAGGTTTTTCTATGGTGCCGGCACTGTAGTATGTAAGCACGGTCTAAATCCACATATTGTAACTCTGGCAAATGTCCATTAGCTGCACTTGAGCCACCATTGTGAAAGCCTAGCAGAATGGGACATGTTTGTTTAGGCAAAGGCTGCAGGTTTTAAATGAAAGCATAGAGTTTGGGGAGAGAGGGTTTTGATAAAACCTTGCTCAGTCCCAAACCTGTAAGATGAGTGATAGCGTTCCCCTCTCTCATCAAATCCTTCGGCATTCCTCAGGATCTATTGGTTGTCCCTCTACCAGTAGATGCCACTGTGCTGCAAGGAGTTCAGGGGCCTAAAGAGGACTTAGATGGTAACAAACAAGGGACCAGAAAAGCATAAATGTCCTTTGCTTCCTCAGGCCCTGCCAATTTCACTGAGATAACTAAAGATTTTGATGAGAATAAGGAAAACAAAACTCCGGAAGGCTCCCAGGGGGAGGTTGACTGGCTGCAGCAGTACGATATGGAGCGAGAGCGGGAGGAACAAGAACTTCAGCAGGCACTGGCTCAGAGCCTCCAAGAACAAGTAAGAGCTAATACTCCCTTCCCTAAGTCATCTTTTCTAGCGTCAGAAACCTGATGGCAAAATAAAAGTTCACCCTGGCTTGGACAATAATTGCAAATTGTCTCTACTGCTTATCTTCTAGAAGAGACCAGTATGAAAAGCAGAAGATTATTCTAATTCACTACCCAGTTCAGTCGTTGAGATTAACTATATTAATCACAGTTAGTATAAACTTTGAGAATCACACCTAGATATTTGAAAGGTTCACCTATACAAAAAAAGGCAAAGCTGTTCCTCACCTAGTTATGTACTGAAAATTAACAAGCCTCACTCTTTAACTTCCGTACACCTCCCTAATTCATCCCCCACTTGAAGGCCTTGCAGCATGTCCTGTCCAGAGGCGGAGGGAGAAGCAGGTTCTAATGCAGATGACCACCCCTTCAGACAGCCATGCCAGCAGCTCTCTTGTTTAAATCAGAACACGGTTAGCTCAAATTGTTCTTCTGAGCTCAACTGCTGTGGTATCACATGAGGGATAAGGGCAGGTTTCTCAGATAATTAGGTCCCAAACCATTTAGGTTAATATTAGCACCTGGAATTACACCCCAAAACAAATTGGAAGCTAGTGCAGATCACCCTGCACTTCTGACCTGTGCTAAGCAAACAGACAGCTGCATTGTGCACTTGCTGCAGTTTTCAAATTGTCTTCAGTTATAGCCCCATGTAATCCAGTCTTAGGGTTGCAAAGGCTAATTCAACCTTCTAGTCAAACACACATGGGGAAAGAAGTGCTACTGGCAAACCGGGCATCTACAAACATTTAGAGTTCCAACAACCCCCCTGGGTTGCTAACGTGTTACACAAATAGTGGGCAGACTGCTCATCTCTCCTTCAGACACACAGACATTGAGGGGAGCAGGAACTGTTCAGCAGCACCCCATGGCCTCCACCCCCGCACCTTGTGCCCTGTTGTCTTGGACCCCTCAGCTGTGCAGGGAGCCCCCTGCAGCCCTGCTGTCAGTGCTGCCCTAACTCCAACCCTATCCTGCCCTGCCCTTAATTTCCAGCAGCTGCATAGGTGCTGGAACTAGGGGGGCTGCTGCGCCCGCTGGCTTGAAGTGGTTTCCATTATATGCAGGGTTGACAGTTTGATTCAATGGCTCTGAGCACCCCCACTATGCAAATTGTTCCAGCACCACTGAGCAGATGTAAAAATAAAACATTTTAAAAAACATTTTAAAAAATCTTTTATATAGATTTTTATTTGTATCAACAACATTCGAAAAAAATAAAAATCTAATTTTGCCAACCCTACTTATTTTCAGGTTTGAAATACCTAGACAACTTGGAGTCAATTTAACCCTTCATCCTTCCTGTATAGACAAATGGAGTTCAATACAGTTTACTGTGATGGGGAAGGAGATCATTTGTTATAAGTCCTTGAACTGAGGACCCTGTCTGCTTTGTGTTGACATTAGATATCATGGTACTCCTTGTAAGAGATGGGGTTGGCCTAGATATCACGGAGCAAATTTCCCCATCCTCCAGTGTAATTCGTTGCGAGACGCAGTGATGGATTGCTTCATTTCAGCTGTGCTGTTAAGATATAGATTCCTAGTGCTTTGGGAACTGAGATATGAAAAACCCTTATGGCAATAATGTAAAATGGATTTAAATGTTAGCTTCTGGTGTAGTCATAATGAGGACCTACCATTCCACCTGTGATTCAGGCATGGCGTGCATTCAGACCCTGAATTAAGGAGCCTGTTCATGCAGTAGTGCCGACTGGCTTTGGACCCAGCCACGTCCAGTGTCTTCAGCTGGAATCAATGTTGCTACAACACAGACCCCTTTTGAGGGTGGTGGGAGGAGACAGGGCAGACACACACCCAAAAATATGGTTTCACTTTTATTATCTATCCCTACTTGTTAAAATTCTTGCTGTAATGTTTGCGAAATCCTTTTCTGGAGTTGGGAAATACAGAAAATTTTCCTTGAGTTTTATATATTTTTTGTTAAGCTGCAATTTTTTAGCAATTTTAAAATAAATTATAGCAGATATTTTCACCTTTTGATTGAGGCCTGTGTCCTCAGTTAGCTTTGGGCAGAAAAATTGTGTAAATTTTGTCCTAGCGTGGGGAACTTTGTGTGTAAGTGACAGTTTTACTTTGCAGACGGTTCACAAATTCATTATGATGCTTTTCAAATCAATGATCCAGAGAGAGCTCATGGTGTTACTAGGGACTTGCTCTGCTGCATACCAAAAACTTTAGTAGCTTTGACAAGCTTTAATTAAGGTTTGTCCCCGGTCCTGTTGCACTAGAACTTTGGACTCTTGCTGGTTGTAAACATTCCTTCACATGGAACTTTTAATGTTCTATGTCAGGTTTGTTGTAGAAACCAAAGCAGCACAGATTCAATAGAAAAAGCACACTACAAGAATTTTAAACAGTGAAGTGTCTCAGTGAACTAAGTTTGTTTTCTTTCCATCAGGAGGCACGAGAACAAAAAGAAGATGATGACCTTAAACGAGCTACCGAATTAAGTCTACAAGGTGAAATTTATTTATCAGCTTCCATAATGCTGCTTTTTAGGGGAAACATATCCATGTGTGTGAATGCAACTCTGAGCATCTGAAAGGCAGCTGGGATTTCATGCCTTTTTTTGTGTTTGATTGTAGTTGGCTCTGTTCTTTTCCGTTTTATTTCATTCAGTTATGGAAGTAAATGCTCGTGAAAATTCTTAACATGAAAACTGCAGTAGTTTTTTTATTCCTTAATTCAGTTTTTTAAAAATATTGTGTACCCAGATATTTGGATCTTGAAACTCGGTGTTCCCGAAAAGCCAGCTGTCTATGGCCAAGAGACACCTGCAGTCTCACATCTGCAGAATACCCTCTTGGTTGAATCAGTTCCCAAAGCCCTGGCTTATCATAATTCTGTAGTTTTGGATTAACATTTTAATACACTTAAATGTAACAGATTTGCCCAGGATAATGGCTAAAATGCTTTATATCTAATAAAAGAACAGAGATGGATAATCCACAGCAAGATGTAGCACTGGAGAACACCCAAAGCGGGCAGGTACACTGAAGTAGCACTTTAAGCCCCAGGCTCAGTTTAGCATTCTTGAAGGGCTAGCATGCAAGTGAGGTTATGCAGCCTGGCAGAACAAAGCGAAAAAAAACCCACACCAGAAGAGGAGCAGTTGTGATGATGAAATACAGGAGTATTACTTAAAATTCACTTTTAATCTTGCCCAGGCTCCTTAAGTAGTCCTCCTTTGCTTATTATTGAAGAGGCATGGGTCTGCTCTTTAACAGGAATAAAACAATATCATACTCCGAACAGTGTACAAGTGTCATTCACAAGGGTGACACATCACATTGAAGATTCAGCCAATCACTACTGTGTACTCTAACCAGTGTCCTGATTCTCGGGCTCTCTTTGCAGTCCACAGCCTCACTCTTTTATCAGATATTGGGGGTGTTGTTTTGGCAAAGCAAGTTCCTTCTCCAGGAGTGGTTGAGTGCATTCCCCCTGCAGCACTTCCGGTCCGTAGTAGACTGGTAGGGTCCGTCACTGGAAATTTAAAATCCTCTTGATTTACAATCACTTAATTTTGTTTGACATCCTGAATATTGTCAAATGCCTTTCAGAATGCTGTCACATCATTCATAATTGTGACAGCAGGTACTTGCTAAAAGGGATGCTAATAAGTTTTCACTATGAAGCTGCTGTTCCCTTCTCACATGTAGCCAGCAGTTGTCTTTTGTTTTGTTTTTTAACATGGTCCAGTGTTGGTGCTGTAACAGTGTAGTAATCCCAGCATTATCAGTGTATTGGGACTAAGCGTTCTCTGTGACTGCGCCTCCATGTGTGACTCACTTGGACAGCCTGCAATTCCCTGGGACAACGTAGCTTATAAAGCTCTGAACAAGAGCATGAGATCTGGCAATAAAGCATTCTCACTTACGAGGGTTCAGCTGTGGAACAAACCTGAGAGGATTAGACTAATCCAGTGTTTGATGACTTCACAGGGCAAATTGCATGAACCTTCCTTTGGGCAAAGTATTTCCATCACAGAATAATAGAATATCAGGGTTGGAAGGGACCTCAGGAGGTATCTAGTCCAACCCCCTGCTCAAAGCAGGACCAATTCCCAACTAAATCATCCCAGCCAAGGCTTTGTCAAGCCTGACCTTAAAAACCTCTAAGGAAGGAGATTCCACTACCTCCCTAGGTAACCCATTCCAGTGCTTCACCACCCTCCTAGTGAAAAAGTTTTTCCTAATATCCAACCTAAACCTCCCCCACTGCAACTTGAGACCATTACTCCTTGTTCTATCATCAGGTAGCACTGAGAACAGTCTAGATCCATCCTCTTTGGAACCCCCCTTCAGGTAGTTGAAAGCAGCTATCAAATCCCCCCTCATTCTTCTCTTCTGCAGACTAAACAATCCCAGTTCCCTCAGCCTCTCCTCATAAGTCATGTGCTCCAGCCCCCTAATTATTTTTGTTGCCCTCCGCTGGACTCTTTCCAATTTTTCCACATCCTTCTTGTAGTGTGGGGCCCAAAACTGGACACAGTACTCCAGATGAGGCCTCACCAATGTCAAATAGAGGGGAATGATCACGTCCCTCGATCTGCTGGCAATGCCCCTACTTATACAGCCCAAAATGCCATTAGCCTTCTTGGCAACAAGGGCACACTGTTGACTCCTATCCAGCTTCTCGTCCACTGTAACCCCTAGGTCCTTTTCTGCAGAACTGCTGCCTAGCCACTCGGTCCCAAGTCTGTAACAGTGCATGGGATTCTTCCGTCCTAAGTGCAGGACTCTGCACTTGTCCTTGTTGAACCTCATCAGGTTTCTTTTGGCCCAATCCATCATAACTGGCATGATGACAGTTTTAAAAAACCAGGGAGAGGAGAAGAGCAGAGAACTCAAATCCAATCAGGACTCGCCATGCAAATTTAAATTATCTGGAAAAAGTTTAGGTGCTTCTGTAACAAGTGCTGGGAAAAAGCTTTAGTTGGGTAGCTGCAAAATCCCAGACAGTTTAGAACACTGTGTCCGGGAGCCCTTCCGGCTTTAACAGAGAGCTGTGTGCACTTCGCTCAGCCAAGCGTTCTGGAAGTTCCTGCAGGGAGCAGCCCTTCTCACCATGTACAAACAATGAAAAGATGGATGCTGCCAGCAGTCGGTTTAGATGCCAGTTTTAATTGATAAATGTAGTTTGTGAATAGAATTTATAGTTGAAATATAGAGAAATGCTTCTCACCATGGAAACTTCCCCATCACTAAGCAAAATGGGTACAGTGCATTTAATGTGGATGTTGACCAGGGGCCACTGAAGCTTATGAAAAATGCAGCTATGCAATCAAATGAAATTTGCAAAAAAGTTTGCCATGCACCTTTACTGTCGCATTAACTGTTTTTGCACCCTTTAACATAGACCTACTGTAAAAAACAGTGAAAGGTTGGTATGTTACTTTTTATTCTGCATTCTATAGTTCAGGGTCTGTTCCTTGATTCAGATTCACAGCATAAATCACCATGCTTTTTTTTTGGGATGGGTAGAGAGGGGATGTGAGGTAGGTTTTTTTGTAAATTTTCCAATATCCCTTGCTTCCCTCAGAAGGGAGAGCCTTTAGCTTTAGTATTTCCTTTGTGTTTGTTTATGAAGATTCATTATGAAGATAAATATAACCCAACCTTCTGTAACTGTGATGTGCTTCCCTGTATATGCCAAAAATTCTGACCTGGCATCATTGTGTCTTTGTGCCATTTAGAATTTAACAGCTCTCTTCTGGACAGTGTTGGCTCTGATGAGGACTCTGGGACTGAGGATGTTCTCGACATGGAGTACTCAGAAGCTGAAGCTGAAGAGCTGAAAAGGAATGCTGAGGTGATGATCCATTGTTTCACGCACTGAATGGGGAACTAACATCTCTTCCCGTGTTCAGCACTAGATATTATGGAGCAAGTGCATCTGTTCAGTCTGAGAGGACCTTGTTAAGTAGCAGCTTCCCATTAGTATTGGGAAACAATGCATAGTTCAGTAATCTCCCTTGGTAAGAGCGGGTCCTACAGTGAGAAGAACTGCTGAGGCCCTTTGGTTGCTATGAGGAATCTTATGGATGGGGAGGGGAGGGGAATAGGGAAACAGAGTAACTTGACTACTGGAAGCATTCTGCTGTGTGAAACAAGTAAAAATACAGGCTGCTTAATTATCAAAAAGGAAGAAACAGCATTTCAGATAGTGTAGTGGTTTGTGATAGTGCTAGTAACTGCTGTGGGTATCTAGCTCCTGGACCAGGGGTGGCCAACCTAAGCCTGAGAAGGAGCCAGAATTTACCGATTTACATTGCCAAAGAGCCACAGTAATATGTCAGAAGCTTCCAGCACCCTCTCCCAGCGTCTCCCACCCACCAGCAGCCCCGCCAATCAGCGCCTCCCCCTCCCTCCGTACTTCCCGATCAGCTGTTTCGTGGCATGCAGGAGGCTCTGGGGGGTGAGGGTGGAGGAACGAAGGCACGGCAGGCTCAGGGGAGGGCGTGGGAAGGGGTGGAGGGGGGCAGAGCCTGTGGCAGAGCCAGGGGTTGAGCAGTGAGCACCCCCCGGCACATTGGAAAGTTGGCACCTGTAGCTCCAGCCCCGGAGTCGGGGCCTATACAAGGAGCTGCATATTAACTTCTGACGAGCCGCATGTGGCTCCGGAGCCACAAGTTGGCCACCCCTGTCCTGGACCATTAAAGATCAGACAAGTTGTGGAGGAGGCCTTGTGAGCCCTGAGTGGAATATAGCAACAACTCCTGCTGTCTGCCTATGCTGTCTGACCCACTGAGGGTCACTCCTCTATCTTGCTTGTAAGGAGAGTGTTGTATGGCCATCTAGAAAGGAAAGGGTTAATGTTTTTTTATAGGGAAGTTTTACTTCCCTTCCAATTGCTTGTACCTTCATCAGAGAGCTGTATTTTCACACCCCTGTTGAACTCCAATCAATCAGTCTATCAGACCAAGGAGGACCAGGAAATCTCTTTAAAGCCAGTCAGCATTACCTGTTCTTAATTGTCACGGCTGAGTTGATGAGAAGAGCTTCACCCCAAATAAGAGGAGAGGGACATTTTCTCCTTAACACTCCAAGAGCAGGGGAAGAGAGAATCTCTAGGCCACCAAACCAGTCTTTCTCTACTGATTTACCTCATTTATTAAATGGTTTGTTTGAATAGTGCAGAAATCAATATAGTTCTCTTTGATTTTTCTTTTAACTTCTCTCTGTG